>NC_035448.2:70386276-70721305 GCF_002127325.2 Helianthus annuus
CTAAGGGATTAAGAGATATTCTTTCCTGTTTTAAGCTGATCTAATTTTGTCAACAGATTTCGAAATTGCAATCTCTTTATCTTTTTAACAGTTTTTCTAAAAAATTTAGAGGACAAAAATAGATCAAAACCAGGAAAAACACTTAATAATCCAAATCATATTCCAAATCATAACAGAATACTTCGAATTTTCTCAAGAACATGATGAACCCTAAAACATAAAACATAAATTCTGGAACCCGAAACCTGAATTTTAATAGTTTTTTCTAAACAGATTTCGGCTAAACATAAACAAGTTAATTCCGAATGAGCATATCATTAATCTTTTTCTGAAAATCATGATTTCGAGTCGATCTTCATGACTCGAAACCGGCTGTGACGGTTTTGAAATTATAAAAAAATAATCTGTTTTCCAAGTTTCAATCCCAGAATTATGGATACGAAAACAGAACTGACTAATCAACATATGCTCTGATACCACATGTTGGTTCAGTTCTGTTTGTGCATGAAGGAAAACAATATAAACATACCTGTCACAGCAGATAGTGCAGAGGAGAATCCAGTAATGGAGTTCGACATGCCTGTCATCTTGATCTGGTTCCTCCTTAGGGTGCTGACTGATGATGGGGACTTAGAGAACCGTAAAGGGGTATCGGTTATGGAGAGGAGGTTTCGTGATGATGTTATGGCTAATGGGGTGTGTGAATTGTATATCTGAGTAACCCCTAAACCTCCACATAACTCTCCTTATATAAGCACCCAGGAGGAAACCTAATTAGTTACTAAGGGTAATATGGTCCATCAACAATTACCAACTAATTAAATAATAGTTTCTAATATACTTTGATCTCTATAATGTAAATGATTATGATGGCTATAGATTAAATATTAATACGTAATATATTTAATCTTACAATTACTACTTTTGGCTTTATAGTCTCCTTATTTCTTTTTGTTTTCGATTTTCAATGTCATTACGGGTTTATCTTACGAGTTACCAATGCATTATGCACTCATATCTTTTGTTTTTACTCTTGGACCATGTGTAGTGGGAGGGTAAAACAAAGCGTCCATCTTTGGGTGTTTTTCGTCATGTGGCAATCCGGTTAGCAAGGTGGCTTTATTGGGCGTTTTTCTAAAATGGACGTAGTGGAATAAAGCTCCGTAATGCCCTAACCAATCATTACCCAATTATTATTTTTTGGTTATTTTTTAATTTAAACTAATGATATTTGATTTGGAACAATCTGATTGGCCAAAGAAACAAGGGAGGGGCGTGGTAAAATGAATGCCAAGTCAATATTTAAAAAAAAAACGCCCAGAAGCGGGTAAGGGGTTTGTTTGGGCGTTTTTTTGGGAAAAACGCTAAAAAAACCCACTACTGGTTTTCTTACCAATTATCAAGGCCTTATGCAACCATATCTTTTGCTTTTACTCCAACCAGTAATTAAATAATTAGACAAAACGTCTTCAAATATTTATTTCCAAATATCATATTCCGTGTATAACTTTTTTATATATATCCAATTCATATTATTTCAATATTTTTTCTATTTCATGAAGTGATGCTTATTGTTGCTATTAATATCATATTATTATTATCATTTCTTTTTTTAAAAAAAATAAAATTCGGTTAGTCTTGAGATCCATTCTCACCATTTTTTTCCCAAAACATCACAACACCTCCAAATTAAAAAAAAAAAAAAAAAAACCTCACATATTTCTTGTATAGCTTCTATATAGATCCAATTCATATTATTTTTGGGTATTTAAAATCAATATTTATACATTACACTAGTCTATTTTATGAAGTGATGCTTATTATTGCTTATAATATATTATTATTATTATTATTATTATTATTATTATTATTATTATTATTTCTTTTTCTAAGAAAAGAAAAAATAGCTTAAGGTCTTGAGATCAATTCCCACAATTTTTTTTCCTAAACATCACAACAACTCCAAAATGCTTTTTTTTTTCAAAACACGTCTAATAATAAACCATTACCATTAATAACCCACATCATCACTTTATAAACTTATTTTTTTAGTGGAAACCCTTAGGTGTATGCCCTTCAAATCCCCCACTAATACGACAACAATAATATCCTTGTCTCTTCTGTGAATCATATTCATGTCAAACTAAAACGACCAGTCACGCAAAATAAAAAACTGACCGATTAAAACATAACATAAAGTTAGAAATACTACCAAAAGTAAGAAAAACATACAATGGAATTAAAACCATACAAAAACGAAAATCAAAATGAACATCTAAACCAAAAATTTGGCTCAGAGTTAGTTGCAAGAGGTTACAAGTTCAAAACCTACCATCCACGACCCATGCCATGAATTCTCAGCACCAGCCCAAAGGGTGTGCGGGATGGGCGATGGCTCAGGGCCCAAAACCATCAGGGTCCCAATTTTTTTTATTAGTTTTACATTGTAAAGTTAGAATATATACGTAATGAAACGGAAAAATACAATCTTGAAGCACTTGGTTTGATGATTTTAAAGTCACTTTAATAATAAGAAGACACAGGTTCTAATCCCGGCGTCCTCAGTTTTGTTTTTCTTTTTGTTTCTTTTCTATTTATTAAATGCAAATGACATTAATTGCTTAACTTTGTCAAGTTGCATTAAATGATTGGTGTTGATTCAAATGACATTAATTCATTTTTATATATTTAAATTTTATATATATATATATATATGTTCTTTTTAAAAATTTATATTTAAGGAGCCCGCATTTTCTGTTCGCATAGGGCCTAAAGATTTTTTAACATTTTCAAGGGCGGCCTTGTGAATTCTCATGTAGATGCGCAACTCATCATAGCCAGATTCACCGGTATCGGCACCTCAAAACCATCATGAACACAAACCACAATACCAAAACAAAAACGACAGCAAACAGTGTAAAGATGGTGGCGAGTCACCGACACCATCAAGCATAACTACACCGACAATAACAGTACCGTAGGAGGTCGGTGAGAGAATGGCGACGATGCATAAGACACGTCCCAAGCATCATGTACAACACTAAGAAGCGTAAAAACCACAAAACCAAACCGACATCGGAAGGTGTTAACATGGTAGTGATCCACCAACACACGCACCGTCAACGACACCTCAACACCATCATACACATGCACCGACATAAACACCGGATGTCAAGAGCAACACCGGCTCCGGCAAGCTCACCAGTGTAACATTTCGTATTTTCAAACTTTCCATTTTTGGAAAGTCTACTTGTACTTTCTACTTTTGTAAGTTGTACCTTTGTTGTACTTGATTCAAATTCCAAAATTGTACTCGAGACTTGAAATCATAATGAAATTGCATGATTTTATCCATATTTTGTGTTTGAATACTATGAATCATTGAAACTATGAAACTATGTTAAACACGTTGAAACTATGTTAAACACGTTGAAACTATGTTAAACACGTTGAAACTATGTTAAACACGTTGAAACTATGTTAAACACGTTGAAACTATGTTAAACACGTAAAAACAGAGGAATTCCATCTTAATTTCGACTCTTTAATTCATCGTTGCCAAGAGATTACCCTAAACCGTACAAAAATTGGGAATTTATACGCTAATTCGGTAAAATATTGAAGTTTGGGTTAAATTTGATTTTTATATTATTTTATTATTATTTTAGATGAATAAAATAATGATTTAAATTAAATAAAGAATAATTTTCTAAATTTTTATTGATTTTTAAGCAATTCCGTTAGCGAATCTAACCCCGTTAGTGAAAACCGGGTTAAATCAGCCTAACCCGGTTAGTTTTATAAAGGGCAGCACTAACTGAGTTAGAAAACTCAGTTAGTGGCTAACCCAGTTAGTCAGGCTAATTAATAACAAAAAGGTGGTTTAAATGCATCAAACAGGATTCGAACCCGCGACCCTTCACTCAACAAACGCGCACACAACCAGCTGGGCTGGGTCTTGGACTGGTGATAAGTTTGAGATCCAATTACATTTAACATGTAATTAAATGCTGAATTTAAATCAAATGGTAACCGCCATGTCTGTTCTTCTTCTTCGACCCATGACATACCTACCGGAAAACCTTTGATCTTTCATGTTCTGTAACCGACAATCGTATTCCCCCTTATAAATCCGAACACCCTCATCATATTTCGGTCCTTCACTCTCGATCACCGTAACAAACCGAAACCACAACTCGACTCGAACACGATTCGTCTCCGGCCGTCACCTCGCCTCACCGGAACCACCGCCTCACCACCGGACCACCGCCGTCTGCCGCCTTCGCCGTCGGTACCCCTTCGCCGTCCGGTAACCTTCTCCCGATTCCGTTTTCTTTTTTTGTTTTATTTATCATATTTCATGTTATATTATTATTATTATTATTATTATTATTATTATTATTATTATTATTATTATTATTATTATTATTATAATTCAGAAATAATTATTATTATTAATATCAAATAAACAGATTTAAATAGTCATATACATATATTTCAGAATTTTATTATTTCAGTTTTATAAAGTCCAATCTATTAAAATCAGATTTATTTATCAGATTTATTCACTATAATTGTTAATTAATAAAACTGAATATTAATGTAAATATTATTATAGTTTATAAAACAGTTTTGTTTATATAATGAAAACAGAATTATTTATATAAAACAGTTTTATTTAAGCAATTTATAAAAAACAGAATTATTTATGTTAAATCTGAATTATAAATTTAAAATCAGAAATTTCCACAATCAGATATATTATTTTCTGATTATTAATTAAATCAGATTTTTTTATAAAAATCAGATTTATTTCTGAAATAATTATTTTTCAGAAATTTATTTCTATTATTTATTTTCAGATATATATTTCAGAATTTTATTCATTTATTTTTTTTCAGTTTTATAAAATCAGATTTATTAAAAATCAGTTTTTATTTATATTTATTTCAGAATTTATTTCTGAAATTTAATAAAATCAGATTTTATTTATTTATTTATTTCAGGATTTATTTCTGAAATTTAATAAAATCAGACTTTATTTATTTATTTATTTCGGAATTTATTTCTGAAATTTAATAAAATCAGATTTTATCTATTTATTTATTTCAGAATTTACAAATCAGAATTATTATTTAGAAATCATATTTTTGTATATTTTTTTATCAGGATTTTATTTCAGAATTATATTTTAAAATCAGGATTATTTATTTATTTTCAGAATCTATAAATCAGAATTATTTATGTATTTCAGAATTATTATCATAAAAATCAGATATATTGTTTTTATTAATTCAGAATATTTATTTTAAACGTTGTTTTATAAATTAATTCTGAATTACTATTTAATTATTATTTGATCATATTTATTAATTTCAGGATTTATATTCTTTAAATCAGAATTATTGTTTATTTAATAAAAATCTAGAAATTTTATCTATTTTATTTTCAGATTTATTTATTTGTTTTATAAACTAGAAACTTTATAAATAAGTTATTTGTTTATAAGATTATTAACTAATGTTGTGGTAATTATTTTAGATTGTTAAAATAATTATTTATCTATTTAAATTCCTATTTATTTTATTGTTCCAACACTTTAGGAATTTTGTATTATTTATGTCTTATTATCTAAACTATTCTATAAATTCCCAAATAATTAATCAAATCCTCAAATTAATAGGGTAATTCTCTTGTGCACGATCTTCTTGGAAAATCCCTGATTCTATTATCTTTTTCCAATATACGCAACGCAACCTAAGGTGAGTATACTTGACCCATTTTCTTTTTACACGTTTTGGGTGTAGTATGCATTTCCTTATCAAAAACACAATGATAAACACTTTTATTGCACAATCTATCCATACTATTGTGAAACTACTTGATCATTGATTATCTATGTTGTGCTGATGTTAACATCTATGGCTATATGTTCATTAACTTTGCAAGCCTCCCCTAACAATGGCAGCGCTGTAGGTTGTAACGCCCCTCCCGTATATACGGGTATTGTTAGGTTTAATCTATTAACTCTATTACCACCCTTTCGAGGGTTAGGCTATGTTAATTGCGTAACTATGGTTTGGACATGTGGATTTCATCGTTACGAGTATGACAGTTAATTAATATCAGTTGTTCACATGGAATAGATTTGATAAACTATTTAACTCTATTATACTATATTCAAACCTGTATACTCGCCAGCAATTATTTGTTGATTGTATTTTAAATGCATACTGCAGGCCGAGGATTCAAGAAAACAAGAAAAGGCTAGGATGGCTTAGAAACCCATCAACTATTTAAATTTACAATCTATGTTATGTACTTTTTCATTTCCATGTATTGTATGAAACTTATGAATATCAATGAAATAAACTTTAATTATTGTCACAACTAGTGTTATGATGTCTTTGAACAGTTTGTACGTCTCATCTTGATGTTTCCGCCATCGGTTGGGGTGTGACAGATTGGTATCAGAGCCATAACTATAGGGAATTAGGTAGAATTGCCTTTCTTTTCCCCTAGTCTATAGTAGGAGTACTCTGATACCAGATTGGTATCAGAGCCATAACTATAGGGAATTAGGATTGCCTTGCTTTACCTAGTCTATAGTTTAAGAGCTTTCTCATTTACTTGCTGTTAAAGACATTATCCTTTGCTTTCTTCTTTGCTTCTCTCTATTCTTTTGGACTTCTAATATACAAGCCTTTCCTAAGGCTAACACAATACACACTTGGAAGCTTTGAAGACACTCTTATAACACAATCGAAATGATTCATCAAGATAGGGGTGATTCCCACACTTGGTGATGATTTTCACTCAGCTATACTTTGATTTTGCACGAAATCTACCCTCAAGTTAGGAGTGATATCCAAATCTTGATGGGAGTTTTCCATTTCCTAATCTAGTGGACCCTCATCTTTGGATGGGTACTAACCACGTTAGGGTACGATGTTATCAAGTTAGAGGTGAAACTCGCATCTTGTTAACTAGTCCCATTCCTTGATTTTCGATCTCGCCAAAGTTTCGATTTACCCAATCGATTAAGGACGTGTAGTAACTGGAAGGACAAACATCGTTAGTCGCTCCTCGATGAGAATGTTTGTCTATTAGGCCAAAGCACGTTTCCTTAATTCGAAAAGGACTTCGATTCACTTTGGAATAGTCTATGTTACGTTCCGTGACACTCCATATTTATTGATAAAATCTCTTTTTATGCTATCTCAATTATCATGTGATTTATATTTGAGCGTTATCTTCAATTCAAATTTGGGAACACGAAGCACGTTATTATCGCAATCCAAAACAATTAATAACTACTCTCTTTCGTGAACAAACTAAATTTATATTGCTTTCCTTATTCTATGTGAAACATCATTCTATGTGTAATACTATGTTAAACTATGTGAAACTATTTGGTGATTCATGTGAGAAACTATGTGCTATGTGATGCATACATGAAGTCAATTTTCCTAAACAAAAACATTATGATTAAAAGTCTCATCCATTTCTTGTTTTGAATTTCTAGATGTCATCATCTCGTCAGTACTCTCACTCTCCCAGAAAATCCAAGTTCCTTTTTATCAGATGTACACTTTATTATCTTCGATCTTTTATGATGAAACTCTTCCTTGTCAATTTTGAACCATTTCTAGGATTTCACTTTTGCGCATACATCATACGATTATACATCATTAGCATGCATAATTTCACTTAATTTTAATTACACTTTCGTAACAACGAGTGAAGACATATCATCGAGATAGGAGTGATCTCCTTACCTTGACGATTAACTTCGCTTCTTTTCTCATCTTACAACGACCTCACCAACGGATTTGGGGTGATTCCCTTACCTAGGTGATCGTTACCAATACTTTCTTTAATAGATTATATTGCGTAAACACGATCATGTTTATACCTAAATCATTTATCATGTATTTCAAAATGCTTCATTTATTTAGACGTATCTCCTATTCTATAATCTATTTTCACATCGCTCGCATACACAAAAATTTTCAATGTTACCAAAAACGCGTATTCCTCGATTTCAAAAATTTCACAAAATACTACTGTCACCCTAATCAGTTTAATAAATCTATTGCCCACAAAATTTCGTATTCCACGTAATTACTAAAAAGCACTCATCTCGCATCACTATACTAAAGAATTCTAAATTTCCAATTGAGAATCAAACCAACTTTTCATACAGAATATTACAAATATTATCCGATCAGTTATCAAAACTCTTTTCAAGATCAACAAAAACATTTTATTAAGGACACCTTTCACGATCACCAGGTTCATATACCAAAATTCCTTTTCCTAAGGTTAAACCTTTTCACTAGAATCTGTAAACTTCGAAGTTAGTAATACAAAAAAAAAAAAAAAAAAAAAAAAACTTCGTAAAACGATGCAAACTTTTTAATTCGAAGAACTTTTCAAAACCTCGCTTGATACGTTAATTAAATTCAAAACACGTGGGCAAGGAAACTTTATAAGGACGACAAATTTTCAGCTATGAAATTTTTTTTTAACCATAATAGCACTTCCATTCTTTTACAAAGTATCCTTTCGCATAATCAAAAGATGTTTTCCTTTATATTCTCTTTACAATTCACAAACTAGATTCTACATTCCTGACAACTCAATCTAATTTAACTTCACGTTTTGCACAAACAACTATATATGTATATCATTTTACACGTTTTAGTCAATATCTCACAACAATCTCACGCGTGTCACTCGTTCTCTTTTTCCTTTCATATTCAAAACTTTAAACCTTTTATGCGCATAAACTCATGTATTTTAATTTTATATTATAAACAAAATCATTAATCCCTACGTCCATACTTATACATTTTATGCTTTCACTTATGTTCACACTTACGCATTTATGTTATACTCACGATTCAAAACTCATACGTTTTACGTTTATACACACACTCACAATTATACATTTACGTGATACTTAAATTCATATTCATACACCTTCGTTTTACTTATAATCATATACACATTCATACGTATGCAATTTGCGTATACGCTTATACCGCTATGTTTATACTTGTATTTATATTCAGACACATTCTCACGTCTGTTATGATCCTCGTATTTATAACTACCACGACACGTTTCGTGTCTATACTTTGACTCATATTTACACACGTACTCCCCACAATACGTTCGTATGCTTACACTTGTACTCATATTTATACTCATAGTCGCAACAACATACTTGTACTTGTACTTATACGATCACGTTTACACTCATATATATATATATATATATATATATATATATATATATATATATATATATATATATATATATATATATACTCATACATTCCATTCGTACTTAAACATTCATGTTTTACACTTAATTTTCACATTTACAACCATACTCATGCATCTTATGTTTATACTCATATTTATACTCGTATTCACATTCGTACTTTTGTTGTACTCTCATTTATACGAATTTTGTCCATACTCACGTCATTCGTTTGTGCTCAAATTGTGCTCACATTTATGCTCATTTTAATACACGTTATGCTTATACTTTTGCTCACACTCCTGGCATGCGTTTTATGTTTATGCTCACGTGCGTGTTCAAATTTAAACTTATACTATGCTCATGCTTTTTACTCAAAATTTATACATTCGCACATGTACACGGGCGAAACCCGAAGGATTCGTTTACGTTAGTCTTATACTATTTGGGACGCGAACATGCTTACATGTTACATTTTTATACGCACACAATCTTATTTTCAAAATTTATGTATACCTTGATTCATACGCAAATTAGTACAAGCTATGCGGATCATGCGACGATTGGTATAATCGCGGGTGCACACGGGATTATAGTAATAAGCGCATGAGAACCATAGAGTGTACTACTGTGTATGGTAAGACATGGAACGTAACATGACACGAATAACGAAACGGACGTAACATGGTCAAAACATGGTGGATACACCGCTGGTACATCCTATATATAAGTGTTTTCACCACGTTACCAAACTTTCGTGAAACGTGCCATGAGAAATTCAGTGTTTTGCACACCTTTTTGGACCTAATGCAAACTTTAAACAACTTACAAACGCATTATGTCCGATTATCCAAGACGAAACTCCATTCTTACTACGCAACTTTTGTATATCCAATACTTATGCCATTCTTATACTTGCATCCACTTAGAGTCAATCGTTCACTTCCATACTCCCACTATTCTCTATTATTCCATGTCTTTGATATGACTCCCATTCACAATCAAGTTTCATCTATTCCCTCTGTGGAATCCTTGGATGCCATCTTTTCAACAGTCTTCCTCTTAGATTTCGAGGACGAAATCTCCTAAAGTAGGGGAGACTGTAACATTTCGTATTTTCAAACTTTCCATTTTTGGAAAGTCTACTTGTACTTTCTACTTTTGTAAGTTGTACCTTTGTTGTACTTGATTCAAATTCCAAAATTGTACTCGAGACTTGAAATCATAATGAAATTGCATGATTTTATCCATATTTTGTGTTTGAATACTATGAATCATTGAAACTATGAAACTATGTTAAACACGTTGAAACTATGTTAAACACGTTGAAACTATGTTAAACACGTTGAAACTATGTTAAACACGTTGAAACTATGTTAAACACGTTGAAACTATGTTAAACACGTAAAAACAGAGGAATTCCATCTTAATTTCGACTCTTTAATTCATCGTTGCCAAGAGATTACCCTAAACCGTACAAAAATTGGGAATTTATACGCTAATTCGGTAAAATATTGAAGTTTGGGTTAAATTTGATTTTTATATTATTTTATTATTATTTTAGATGAATAAAATAATGATTTAAATTAAATAAAGAATAATTTTCTAAATTTTTATTGATTTTTAAGCAATTCCGTTAGCGAATCTAACCCCGTTAGTGAAAACCGGGTTAAATCAGCCTAACCCGGTTAGTTTTATAAAGGGCAGCACTAACTGAGTTAGAAAACTCAGTTAGTGGCTAACCCAGTTAGTCAGGCTAATTAATAACAAAAAGGTGGTTTAAATGCATCAAACAGGATTCGAACCCGCGACCCTTCACTCAACAAACGCGCACACAACCAGCTGGGCTGGGTCTTGGACTGGTGATAAGTTTGAGATCCAATTACATTTAACATGTAATTAAATGCTGAATTTAAATCAAATGGTAACCGCCATGTCTGTTCTTCTTCTTCGACCCATGACATACCTACCGGAAAACCTTTGATCTTTCATGTTCTGTAACCGACAATCGTATTCCCCCTTATAAATCCGAACACCCTCATCATATTTCGGTCCTTCACTCTCGATCACCGTAACAAACCGAAACCACAACTCGACTCGAACACGATTCGTCTCCGGCCGTCACCTCGCCTCACCGGAACCACCGCCTCACCACCGGACCACCGCCGTCTGCCGCCTTCGCCGTCGGTACCCCTTCGCCGTCCGGTAACCTTCTCCCGATTCCGTTTTCTTTTTTTGTTTTATTTATCATATTTCATGTTATATTATTATTATTATTATTATTATTATTATTATTATTATTATTATTATTATTATTATAATTCAGAAATAATTATTATTATTAATATCAAATAAACAGATTTAAATAGTCATATACATATATTTCAGAATTTTATTATTTCAGTTTTATAAAGTCCAATCTATTAAAATCAGATTTATTTATCAGATTTATTCACTATAATTGTTAATTAATAAAACTGAATATTAATGTAAATATTATTATATTTTATAAAACAGTTTTGTTTATATAATGAAAACAGAATTATTTATATAAAACAGTTTTATTTAAGCAATTTATAAAAAACAGAATTATTTATGTTAAATCTGAATTATAAATTTAAAATCAGAAATTTCCACAATCAGATATATTATTTTCTGATTATTAATTAAATCAGATTTTTTTATAAAAATCAGATTTATTTCTGAAATAATTATTTTTCAGAAATTTATTTCTATTATTTATTTTCAGATATATATTTCAGAATTTTATTCATTTATTTTTTTTCAGTTTTATAAAATCAGATTTATTAAAAATCAGTTTTTATTTATATTTATTTCAGAATTTATTTCTGAAATTTAATAAAATCAGATTTTATTTATTTATTTATTTCAGGATTTATTTCTGAAATTTAATAAAATCAGACTTTATTTATTTATTTATTTCGGAATTTATTTCTGAAATTTAATAAAATCAGATTTTATCTATTTATTTATTTCAGAATTTACAAATCAGAATTATTATTTAGAAATCATATTTTTGTATATTTTTTTATCAGGATTTTATTTCAGAATTATATTTTAAAATCAGGATTATTTATTTATTTTCAGAATCTATAAATCAGAATTATTTATGTATTTCAGAATTATTATCATAAAAATCAGATATATTGTTTTTATTAATTCAGAATATTTATTTTAAACGTTGTTTTATAAATTAATTCTGAATTACTATTTAATTATTATTTGATCATATTTATTAATTTCAGGATTTATATTCTTTAAATCAGAATTATTGTTTATTTAATAAAAATCTAGAAATTTTATCTATTTTATTTTCAGATTTATTTATTTGTTTTATAAACTAGAAACTTTATAAATAAGTTATTTGTTTATAAGATTATTAACTAATGTTGTGGTAATTATTTTAGATTGTTAAAATAATTATTTATCTATTTAAATTCCTATTTATTTTATTGTTCCAACACTTTAGGAATTTTGTATTATTTATGTCTTATTATCTAAACTATTCTATAAATTCCCAAATAATTAATCAAATCCTCAAATTAATAGGGTAATTCTCTTGTGCACGATCTTCTTGGAAAATCCCTGATTCTATTATCTTTTTCCAATATACGCAACGCAACCTAAGGTGAGTATACTTGACCCATTTTCTTTTTACACGTTTTGGGTGTAGTATGCATTTCCTTATCAAAAACACAATGATAAACACTTTTATTGCACAATCTATCCATACTATTGTGAAACTACTTGATCATTGATTATCTATGTTGTGCTGATGTTAACATCTATGGCTATATGTTCATTAACTTTGCAAGCCTCCCCTAACAATGGCAGCGCTGTAGGTTGTAACGCCCCTCCCGTATATACGGGTATTGTTAGGTTTAATCTATTAACTCTATTACCACCCTTTCGAGGGTTAGGCTATGTTAATTGCGTAACTATGGTTTGGACATGTGGATTTCATCGTTACGAGTATGACAGTTAATTAATATCAGTTGTTCACATGGAATAGATTTGATAAACTATTTAACTCTATTATACTATATTCAAACCTGTATACTCGCCAGCAATTATTTGTTGATTGTATTTTAAATGCATACTGCAGGCCGAGGATTCAAGAAAACAAGAAAAGGCTAGGATGGCTTAGAAACCCATCAACTATTTAAATTTACAATCTATGTTATGTACTTTTTCATTTCCATGTATTGAATGAAACTTATGAATATCAATGAAATAAACTTTAATTATTGTCACAACTAGTGTTATGATGTCTTTGAACAGTTTGTACGTCTCATCTCGATGTTTCCGCCATCGGTTGGGGTGTGACAACCAGAATCGGAGCTGTTTTCTAGAGAGAGAAACATGAGAGTCTGAATCAAGGAGAGAGGGTGTGTGTGGATTAGGGAGAGTGAGGTGTGTTTTTTATACCCAAAATGAGTACAACCTCCAAGCCAAGAGTACATACCTTCTCATGCATAAAACACCTTCCAAGCATCATGTACAACACCAAGAAGCCAAATTATGTTACTAAATGGTATATTATAAATAAAAATTATTAGATCTTTCTAGGATAAAGAAAGGGGAGTTCTATTGGCACACCTGATTATCTATCCGCACACTTTACTTTTTCAATACGCATCGTATATGCCTATACGATGCGTATTGAATAAATTAAAAGACATGGCAGACTGGCAGGTGCAGGTGGTGTCTGACGGCTGGCCTAATACACATCGTATAGGCCTATACGATGCGTATTAAGGCACTGAATTTTGAAGTTTATTTTTTGGTGTGTTGTGTTTGGTTTTTGGTGTTTTGGGTTTGTTATTGGTGTTTATTATTGGTTATTTTTGTTTTAATGGGTTTTAAAATCTTTATTACTTTTTTATCGTTAAGTATCGTATTATAGCGTATCGTGGCATGTAGTATAACATTTTTAATTTAATATCGTATTATAGTGTGTCATTGAACCCTCCAGAAGAAATTGCAGGCTGATACACAAAGGCTGATACATAAAAATACATATAACGAGTTATCATCTTCAGAATCAGACGAAGGTTACAAACACTCATAAAATCACCAAAATGATATTGAAATTTGTGAGCCTTCAAATTATTTTTGGAAACATGAAAGAAGACTACCTTACGAAACGAGGTTTCATAATCATGGGAAACGAATAAATTTGCCCGTATCACATTTTTAACTTAATATCGTATTATAGCGTATCGTTGAACCTTCCAGAAGAAATCGCACACTGATATATAAAAATAAATATAATGAGTTATCATCTTTAAAATAAGACGAAACTGGTACATAAAAATAAATATAATGAGTTATCGTCTCCAAAATCAGACGAAGGTTACAAACACTCAGAAAATCACCAAAATGATAATGAAATTTGTGAGACTTCAAATTATTTTGGGAAACATCAAAGAAGACCACCTCACAAAACGAGGTTTCATAATCATGGGAAACAAAGAAATTTGATCGTATGACATTTTGAATTTAATATCGTATTATAGCAGATCGTTGAACCTTCCAAAAGAAATCGCAGGCTGATACATAAAAATACATATAACGAGTTATCTTCTTCAGAATCAGACGAAGGTTACAAACACTCAGAAAATCACCAAAATGATATTAAAATTTGTGAACCATCAAACTATTTTGGAAAACATGAAAGAAGACCACCTCACGAAACGAGGTTTCATAATCATGGGAAACGAAGAAATTTGATCTTGGAAGAGATCGAAGATTTGCGTACAACTTCAAGTCATGAAGATCACTCTGCAGGAGTTGATCATGATGACTGTAATAAAACAGAACATAATCCCAGGTTGTCTAGAGAAGCGCTTTTATCATGTGTCATATGTTAGACGGAATATAGTTCAACTAGTGTAGTTCAGATCAAAAGTGTGCTGAGTTGGACAACGGTTTCTCAATGGAAGGAATTGTAAAAAGGAAAAGAGACACAACTCGTGTAGCTGCAAAAACAGAATAACAATCATTTTCCTTCAATTTGCAGAATAGTCACCACCAATACCAGTTTGTTACCAGTGCGGTTGCCGTGAGCCTGAGTAACTTTCACTAACCTGTCACAGTTGTCAAATTCGTTACGTGCATTCATGAAATATTGAATCAATACGATGCGTATAGGCCCATACGCATCGTATCGATTCATCCGATTAAGAAAAAACTTGAAATTTTGAAGCGATACGATGCGTATATGGCCATACAAATCGTATTGCTTCATCCGATGTTAAACCCCCTCCCCAAAACCTAGACTTTCAACCCCAAAATCACACAAAATCATCGGAAAAATTTCAAAATTGAAAACGTATAAACGATGAGGGTTCGGAGATACATACCGTACTTTTCTTTGATCTTAAAATCTCTACCGTATGTTCACCGTATATTTCTACACCGTATGTGTGTGTATTTGGTATTTTTGGGCTGTATCAAAAGTAATAACCCCTGCTAATCAGGGGTTATATCGTACAGCCCTGTGATACGTATCGTATAGGTCTATACGATGCATATTACCCCCTGAAATTACTGAAATACCCCTGATTTTTTTGAGAAACTCAGGGGTATTTTTGAGAAATTCAGGGGGTAATACACATCGTACAGGCCTATACGATGCGTATTATACTACAATAAGATCCAACATAGGTGATGTGTGTAAAATGCAACATATAAAACACATCATTTAAGGCATAAAACTAACCCTTTTTAAGTACTAATGTTGGAAAAAGAGTGTTTTTGTCTTCCTTTTGTATTTTCAGGATGAAATGAGCTCAAAATCACAAAAGAAGCAAAAAGACTACTAAATCTACCATAAATACAAGAAAAGGAACAAAAGTGGACTGCCCGGACCCTCAACGGCACCTCCCAAGACAAAGAGAAGAGAAACAGAGTCTGAACACGCCCCGTGTCCAGTGAACACGGGGGCGTGCCCAGGAAGCAGCAGAAAAGACAAACCAGTAGAAGCTTCCATTGCTCACCACGGGGCCGTGCCCGGCGGACACGGGGGCGTGTTGAAAGTACAGCAGGCGCATTAATTGTAATTCGCAATTACAATTAATGAGGAGAGAGAATGTCAGACGGGCACGGGGCCGTGTTCAGCGAACACGGGGCCGTGTCCAGCGTTCTGTTCAGCCTATAAATAGAGGAGCTTGGCTTCATTCTCTCTCATCCCTTGGCACACCACCTCTCTCACACTTCATCCACCACCCACCACCACCATAACACCATCATCCACCACCATCATCCATTGTCCATCATAGAGTGTGTGAGTCGTCTCGGGATCCAAGATTGATCGTAAGAGTTCTTGACAATCAAGGCCATGTTTGCCTAAGTCTCTTACATCACTTGGTGAAGACAAGTGTTTAGTATAATACTTTTTATTTTTAATCTTTTGCACTTTTTATTTGGTTTTGTATTAATGACTTTAATAACTAGTTACTTATGTTGAAGGTGATCTTTCCTTATCGTTTGTCCGTGGTGTCTTGGCGTTATTTTACTGTCTATATAAAATAAAAGATTTTCACCATTCATATCTCCACGGTCTATATGGAGGTATGTTGGCTACCTGGTCGGGGGTTAAGGGAACGGTTTGGTAAAGGTCTTGCCCTTGTTCAGCGTTTAGAGGTCCTGCTTGGGACCTGGGTCAAATTTAGTAGGATCTCCTTCAATGCCCATAGGTATTGGATGGCGGGGATCCAAACTCTTTGACCCCCTCATAAGCTAACTACTATTAATACTATAACCCGGCTATTTAGGACTGTATCCCTGCTGACTCAGACTACTTAGCCGAGGGTAACGTCACCGCCAAAAGCGGGGCCTACCATAATTTGCATTAATAACTTAATTCATTATCTTTCAATAATCCAACCCTTTAGGATTGTATCCTTGCTGACTCAAACTACTGGGTTGAGGGTAACGTCACCTCCGAAAAAGGGGCCTACTACAATAACTAAGATAATCTCTTAAACAAGTGCAAAAGTGCGAAAATAATCAAAGGTTATACTAATACACGTGTCGGATCCAAGTGATTCATCTTGTCTATCTGTTTTTATTTTATTTTATTTTTCAGCATTTAGTTAGTTTTTATTTTTCTTAGTTTAAAACATTTTTCTAACTTTTTGATTTGATTAGACGTTGAGGATAAACCGGTATTAAAAGCTCTTGTGTCCTTGGACGACCTCGGTATCTTACCAACACTATACTACGTCCACGATGGGTGCACTTGCCCATATGTGTGTTTAGTGTTAGTAAATATCGTGTTTTATAAATTTAAAACTTGGCTAAAAGTGTAAAAAGGGCTTAAAAATATACATAAAAAATATATACACACTGACACGCATCAAGTTTTTGGCGCCGCTGCCGGGGACACAAGGATTTTAAGAAAGTTAGGAATCAACGGCCTAATCATCTTTTTATTTTTCTTTAATTTTTAGATTTTTTTTAGATTTTTCAGCTTCTGCAGAGCTCAGCACGGGGCCGTGCCTGGTCGGACACGGGCCGTGCTCAGCAACATTACTGGCAGTTTTTGTTTTTCAAGTTAACAGAAGGCTGACCACGGGGCCGTGTCGGTGCAACACGGGGCCGTGTCCAACTTCCAGTAACTGGGATCTGAAAAACAACCACTGTAACTCCGACCACGGGGCCGTGTTCGCTGGACACGGGGCTGTGGTGAACCTTCTGACCGACATTCTTTTCTGTTTTTATTGCAGGACTTGGAACCCGACGCCAACCTCACGTAGTGTATGAGCTCCAGTTCCAATAAAGACATAAAGGAACCATTAGAAGAACCCGAACGCTTTCTCAGAAAAAGGTTAAAAGCCAAAAATCAAGAGAAGGTTTCGGGTGACCCACCCCCAATGGCGGACCAACGTACCCTCATGGATTACTTACGGCCCACCGTAGGTAATCTCGGCGCCGCTATCAATGCCCCGAATGTAGAAGCTAATAACTTCGAACTTCGACCGCACTTGATACAAATGCTCCAAAACTCCGCAACCTTTCACGGGCTCGCGGACGAGGATCCCCATCTACATATAACTAATTTCTTAGAAATATGTGATACGTTTCGGATCAATGGAGCATCAAATGACGCCATCCGCCTTCGTATGTTTCCATTCTCACTAAAAGACCGAGCGAAAGCTTGGCTCAACACCCTCCCAGCTGGATCGGTAAACACCTGGGATGAACTAGCCCAAAAATTTCTATATAAGTATTTCCCTCCTTCTAAAACTGCTAAATTAATGGCTGAAATTAACACATACTCACAAGAGGACGGGGAATCCTTATATGAAACTTGGGAAAGGTTCAAGGAGCTACTACGCAAGTGTCCCCATCACGGTCTCGCGATATGGCAACAAGTATCCACTTTCTACAATGGATTGTTGCCACATACTAGACAGACACTTGATTCTAGCTCCGGGGGACTTTTAGGTAATCGACGCCCACACGAAATATATAATCAGATTGAGGAAATTGCTCAAACCAATTTTCAGTGGCACACCCCCCGGGGAAATAAAACTATTGCCCCGGGCGCCCATAAGGTAGACGAAAACACCTCTTTACAAGCCCAAATCGAGGCCCTTTCTTCAAAAATAAAAAAATTAGAAATGACAAAAACAGTCTCGGTCATGGCTTGTGAGGGGTGTGGTGGGTCACATGAAAATTGGAGTTGCATGAAAGAAACGGACGATCAACAAGAAATGGTAAACTACATTGATAATAGACCTAGGCCGTCGGGTCCTCCAACGGGGACCTACAACCAAGGATGGCGAAACCACCCAAACCTTGGTTGGAGGGAGCCCGGCAATAGTAGTAACCAACAACCACAACGAACAAACTTTCAGCAATCAAGAAATGAGTCACAAAATTTCACTCAACAACAAAGTGGGAGAGAAAGGCTCGAAGATACTATATCTCGCCTCGTCTCTGACACTGACAAGAAAAATTCGGAAAGATTCCTACAATTAGAATCAAACTTTAGGAATCAACAAGCTAGCATTCAAAATATAGAAAAACAAATAAATCAACTAGCTCAAAATTTTTCCGAAAGACCACAAGGCGCGTTACCTAGCAATACCGAAACCAACCCGAAGGCACAAGTTCACCTCATCACGCTACGAAACCGAACCGTAGGGCCTGCAGAAGTACCTCCAACCGCGGAAGAATCAACGCCAACACATCTGCAGGAGAAGGACCCTCCCCCATCAACAGAGCCTACCAAGGCTCCTCGAGTTCCGTACCCCGTTAGGTTAATTCGTCAAAAAACCAACGAGCAATTCGCAAAGTTCGAAAGTTTGCTAAAACAATTGCATGTCAATATTCCTTTTATCGAAGTCCTAACCCAAATGCCCAAATACTCTAAATTTATGAGGGACTTCCTAACACATAAAAAGAAAATTGAGAATTTGCAATTAGTTAATTTAGGCGAAGAATGCTCTGCCCTCGTACTCAATAAACTACCCCAAAAGAAGATCGATCCCGGAAGCTTCACGATTCCGTGCTCAATAGGGGAATCTCCCGTTCGCAATGCCTTGGCCGACTTAGGGGCAAGCATTAACCTCATGCCCTCTTCAATGTTTAAAAGGCTTGGCTTGGGAACCACAAGCCCCACAAAAATAAGCATACAACTCGCGGATCGATCGGTCAAGTTCCCGCAAGGAGTCATCGAGAATGTCTTGGTAAGGGTAAGCAGATTTGTTTATCCTGTTGACTTCGTCATACTCGACATGGAGGAAGACAACGAGGTCCCCCTTATTCTAGGGAGGCCTTTCCTTGCCACCGCACAAGCAGTAGTGGACATGAATGAAGGGACACTAACGTTGAGGTATGGGGACGATGAGGTAAAATTCGGAGTTGGGAAAAGAATAGAGGATGACGACCCGGTCCAATACATGAAGGTTATCGACTCAAGCTTGGATGCCGCTCTCCGACGGTGTAACTTGGGAGGCAAGGCACCCCAATCAAATGACGTGTGACCGGGAATTGGGTCTAGCCAAGGACCCTTATAAACGTGGCGCACCACGGAGGCATTCCGCGGACCTATCCTTAGTTTAAGTTTAATCTTTTAGTTTTTGCAGAATAAAACACACTCATGGTGGTAATGGATGAAAAAGGGAACGAGAAAAAAATGGAACCATGCAGAAGAACAGAACAAACCGACAAAATTCTCCATAACAGAAGGCTCCACACGGGCCGTGCCCAACCAACACGGCCCCGTGCTGAGCCCCCTGCAGGAAATCACACAGTTCAGGTAACTGGACACGGGCCGTGTTCAGCGAACACGCCCCCGTGTCCAGGCTTCTGTTTCAATTCTATAATTTTCGTTACTGGCACTTGACCACGGGGCCGTGCCCGGTCAACACGGGGCCGTGTCCAGAGTGCCAGTAACACAAATCTTTGTTTTTAAACACACTTTTACATATTCTAATCAACCAAAAACTCTATTTTTGGACACATTGAGGACAATGTGTAATTTAAGTGTGGGGGGGATGCTAAAACCTTGAAATTTTTGCAAAATCCTAAAACAAGCCTTACACAAAACTCTATTGGAACCGCTAAACACCCCAAATTTTTTTTTTTTTTCAAAAACTTTTTCATTTTTTTTTATTTACTTGTCTTAGTTTAAGTTGGGAATAACAAGTTATAAAAAGGTTATATTTTTACAAACTTACAACCGATAGCGTCGTGATAAAAAGAACTAACATAAGAAAATTATGAAACGGTATAACAAGTCTAGCTAAAATTCGATTATATATGCTTGGTCACATTAAAAACCCATTCCCACAAAAAGTGAGTTTTGAGCCTATATTGAGCATAAAAATACACATACTTAGATTAAATGCTCATTTTTCGTTTCTTGTGTGAATAGCCGCTCGGTCTTTACAAATCTAGAACTTGCCACGACGATACATTCCCGGTCCTTACCAACTTAAACCCAAGTAAGTAAATGATGGAGGCATTAGGACTAACTATTTTTCTTTCAAAACCATTATTTTTCATTTTTTTTTACCTACCCAAAATCCCCCTAGAAAACCCCTTTGAGCCTAAACCTTTCATTTCATTACCCCCAAAACAATTTTCTACCCACCAAAAACCTTTTTCATTTTTTCACCTTTATTTTAGTGACAAACTCGGTTTTTCATAAACATACCTTTACGTGATCAAAAAAAAAAAAAAAAAAAAAAAAAAAATTTTGAAGTCAAAAACAAACATAAGCTACAAAAAGCTTGTTTGGAGAAATACTTCAAAAATAAATGTCACCAAAAATAAGGTATTCTACGAAAAACCGACACTTGTCACGATTTTCGCCCTTTTTACTAACCACTAACCAACCACCCACCTTTAAACCCAAGCCTTCACCCCAAAAAGACCTTTTGATATTTACAAAGGTAAAAGTTAAAAAGGAGGAGGATTGATCGCTTGGCAAGCATATGGAAAATGTAAATCCGTGCCGCTCTCGAGCGATTCACTTAAATATACACCTTCGGCCGAGTGATTGAGTGATCTCCCGTGAGGTATGTGAACTTGTATATAAATGGAATTTTAATAAGGCATGTTATGCCCAAATAAGTAGTTTATCTTATGAAAAGTTCAAAATGAACCATGACGAATAAGATTGTAAATAAAATAAAAATAAAACCTATCCAAACCTTGGATTCCCGACACTCTAGGACAAGTTAAAAAACTTCTCTTCTACCTATTCCATTTGGGAGTGTAAGCCACATTAAAAAGAGTTTTGCTTGAGGACAAGCAAAAGTTCAAGTGTGGGGGTATTTGATGTGTGTAAAATGCAACATATAAAACACATCATTTAAGGCATAAAACTAACCCTTTTTAAGTACTAATGTTGGAAAAAGAGTGTTTTTGTCTTCCTTTTGTATTTTCAGGATGAAATGAGCTCAAAATCACAAAAGAAGCAAAAAGACTACTAAATCTACCATAAATACAAGAAAAGGAACAAAAGTGGACTGCCCGGACCCTCAACGGCACCTCCCAAGACAAAGAGAAGAGAAACAGAGTCTGAACACGCCCCGTGTCCAGTGAACACGGGGGCGTGCCCAGGAAGCAGCAGAAAAGACAAACCAGTAGAAGCTTCCATTGCTCACCACGGGGCCGTGCCCGGCGGACACGGGGGCGTGTTGAAAGTACAGCAGGCGCATTAATTGTAATTCGCAATTACAATTAATGAGGAGAGAGAATGTCAGACGGGCACGGGGCCGTGTTCAGCGAACACGGGGCCGTGTCCAGCGTTCTGTTCAGCCTATAAATAGAGGAGCTTGGCTTCAATCTCTCTCATCCCTTGGCACACCACCTCTCTCACACTTCATCCACCACCCACCACCACCATAACACCATCATCCACCACCATCATCCATTGTCCATCATAGAGTGTGTGAGTCGTCTCGGGATCCAAGATTGATCGTAAGAGTTCTTGACAATCAAGGCCATGTTTGCCTAAGTCTCTTACATCACTTGGTGAAGACAAGTGTTTAGTATAATACTTTTTATTTTTAATCTTTTGCACTTTTTATTTGGTTTTGTATTAATGACTTTAATAACTAGTTACTTATGTTGAAGGTGATCTTTCCTTATCGTTTGTCCGTGGTGTCTTGGCGTTATTTTACTGTCTATATAAAATAAAAGATTTTCACCATTCATATCTCCACGGTCTATATGGAGGTATGTTGGCTACCTGGTCGGGGGTTAAGGGAACGGTTTGGTAAAGGTCTTGCCCTTGTTCAGCGTTTAGAGGTCCTGCTTGGGACCTGGGTCAAATTTAGTAGGATCTCCTTCAATGCCCATAGGTATTGGATGGCGGGGATCCAAACTCTTTGACCCCCTCATAAGCTAACTACTATTAATACTATAACCCGGCTATTTAGGACTGTATCCCTGCTGACTCAGACTACTTAGCCGAGGGTAACGTCACCGCCAAAAGCGGGGCCTACCATAATTTGCATTAATAACTTAATTCATTATCTTTCAATAATCCAACCCTTTAGGATTGTATCCTTGCTGACTCAAACTACTGGGTTGAGGGTAACGTCACCTCCGAAAAAGGGGCCTACTACAATAACTAAGATAATCTCTTAAACAAGTGCAACAGTGCGAAAATAATCAAAGGTTATACTAATACACGTGTCGGATCCAAGTGATTCATCTTGTCTATCTGTTTTTATTTTATTTTATTTTTCAGCATTTAGTTAGTTTTTATTTTTCTTAGTTTAAAACATTTTTCTAACTTTTTGATTTGATTAGACGTTGAGGATAAACCGGTATTAAAAGCTCTTGTGTCCTTGGACGACCTCGGTATCTTACCAACACTATACTACGTCCACGATGGGTGCACTTGCCCATATGTGTGTTTAGTGTTAGTAAATATCGTGTTTTATAAATTTAAAACTTGGCTAAAAGTGTAAAAAGGGCTTAAAAATATACATCAAAAATATATACACACTGACACGCATCAATAGGCCTATACGACCGTATATGGCATAATAAGAAAATTTGTTTTTATCGTGTATTCCTCGGTTAGACGCGTATACGTGTCGTTTTTTGACGAACATTCGCGTATTTTGTCATTTTATGAAGTATACCTACAACATGCGTTGTTCCGGTGACGTTTGGTTGCGTGTGATTATCGTATTCTATGATTACGTACAATTTTGTTGAAATCCACTTGTATTGTATAGTGTCGTGTTATATGTATACGCGTGTTGAAATATCATTAGTTACGTATTTTGACGTATTTTTGCCTATTTTGACGTATTTTATCGTATTGTTGCGTATTTTAGAGTATTTTGAAATATTTGAGCATATTTTGACGTATTTTAGCTTATTTTAACGTATTTTATCGTATTTTAATGTATTTGGCGTATTTTAACGTATTTTAGCGTATTTTATCGTAACTTGACGTATTTTAGCGTATTTTGATGTATTTTAGCGTGTTTTAGCGTATTTTAACGGTTTTTAGCGCATTTTTTGCTGCCGGTTTTCCTAACCGTGGCCTTACTCTCATGCTCACCACTACAACAACATTGGAGTCATATCCAGTTTTCCTTGGACCGTCTGGTACAATAATGTATCCGTCTGGTACAAAATTAATTTTTATAAAAAATATAACATTTTGTAATTTATTTTTTATCCTATTTAAAAAATATAAAAATTTTGAATCTATTTTTATCTACAATTAATAATAATTTAACATTTAACAAAAATATAATTTTTTAACCAACAAAATATAACATTTATAGCCCTTTTTAAAAAATATATAACAACGTCATCCATATCAATCTAATAATATAACAAATATTTTAAAAATATAACAATTTTTAATATATTTTTATAGTATTTTAAAAAATATAACAATGTTAATTAATTTTATAAAATATAACATTTTTATTTAATTTTTTATCCTATTTAAAAAAATAACAATTTTTAATGTATTTTTTATCTACAATTTTATAATAATTTTTTAATAAAAAAATGTAACATTTAACAAAAATATATATCATTCGTACTTGATCAGTTTTGTACAAAACTTCAGGGTAAGCGGGTTGCTCGTCACCAAATGACTCTTGCGCGTAAAAAAGGCTCACCAACCTCTTCTTGTACTCCCGAGGCACCACTAACGAAAAAGTTATTGCCATATTCTTCCTGTCCGTACGAGGCACCGTAACCGGCTTTATAATACGGAGACCCATAACCTTGATCATAGCTAGGCACGGCTAACTGAAAAAAAAAACAACGCTTAAATCATAACAGCACATCTAAAAGCCTTCATAATAATAAGTAAATTTATTTTTTCCTCGTTCAGATCTGGCAACAACGGTTGGCGGGGCATAACAAACTAAAAAAAATCAATGGGTAAAAGGTAATGGTATGTTTAATGCTGAATAGAAAAAAAAAGTAAATAAAAACTTACCTTGTTGAGGTCTGGCAACAACGAGTCATTATAATGGGGACGAAACCCGGGTACGACCTCCTCCGCGTGATCATCATTTGCTCTCCCATCGTAAGAATCAAGGACAACAGACCCCTCCAAATACAAACGGTGTGCTAAGTATTTCATAAACAAAAAAATAGAACAAGTAAAAAAATTGTTATATCACACTGCTTTCCCAAATAAACGTGTTTGAGTTTGTGTCAGATGACTAGCCGAAAATGTGGTTGAACCAAGACATGTTGTTAGCGTATGTAAATAAAAAAAGAAGACGATATATTACCTTCGTCTTCTTTGTCGCTTAAATAGGGGAAGCAGAATGCAATTTCACACTTCAATAAGGGTCATATGTTGGGATTAAACCCTATCAGAGGAACAGATAACTAGAGCCAAAACTGGGTCAGGTCAGTGGATCCAGAATAAGCAGATGTTATGCATACAAGTCTCTCCCCTTGAAAGTGATTTCAACATCTGCTGACCTCCTATCTACTGATCATACAAACTGCTGACCTACAACTGCTGATCTAGTCAAAGACTGATGAAGAACTAAAGCCCTGCTACCCAATCTACTGCCTTGAGTCAAGCACTGCTGATCATGACAAGTACTGCTGGGTTCACAGCAGTGGAAGGATGCAGCAGTAGTTTTGTTTACTTTATGTAATGTATTGTAATATCAGTAGTTAGCATAGCAAAGGTTGTATAGATCAGAGGTTAGAGTTTGTTAGGAGGTTAGATGTCACTTTCATGGTGACGTCAGCTTAGATGCTTCAGTGGTTTGCTCGTGCCTATAAATAGAACAGTGCTCTGTACTGTTCTATTAGCTCTTTCACCGTCTTCTTCCTGCACGAACAAATACTGTGAGCTCAGGCTGAGGGGGAGTTTGTATTCATTCATGCATTGTAATCGTTATTGAAATAAATTCAATCTCTCGGTTCTTTGTTGAAAATGTTTGATTAATGCAATTCTCCTGTTTGATTGTGTACAAAGTTTGTTTCCATTATAATTCCACTGCACAACTCATTCATCTTCATCTTAATTCAAACGTAAAACACAATCAAAACCAAACTCAGATCCTAACAATTGGTATCAGAGCTTGGACAGTCAAATTTGATTTAACAATCATTTTGACATAAATAGTTCAACTCGAAATCGTTGATACTGATAGTTTGTTCGTTTTGTTGAAAAACAGAGCAAGGTTTAATCACCATTAAAGTTGATTAATCAGTGCCTGTAAAACAACCAGGATGACGTCACAATCACAAGATGATAAAAACAACATTGGCTCTCTTTTCAAACCACCCATGCTTAAACGTAATGAATACAACATCTGGGGGAGAAGGATGGGTCACATGTTGGAGGTCTATTGTTTTTGGTCCCCATGTTCCTATGGTGCCAAGTGCTGAGGATACAAAGAAGTTCGTACCTAAACCAACTGAAAACTATACTGAAACTGATTTTCAAAAGTTCGAACTCGATGCCAAAGCATTTAGCATCATAGCATCTGCATTACCCAATGAAATCTTTGCTGGGCTGTTACATTGTAACAGTGCTAAGAATTGTGGGATGCGTTGAAGGAACAATTTGGGGTAACGGAAGAGGTCATTGAAAACAACAGGGAAATTCTGAATCAGCAGTATGAAACATTCTGTCACATTAAGGGTGAATCATTAACCCAAAAGTTTGAACGTTTTAGCTGTCTCATTAGTGAACTTAGGCTTGTTAAAGTTACATTTCCAAATGCAACTCAAAATAGCCGGTTTCTTAGATCACTACCTGAAAAATGGGGCACAATTGCTTTTGTCACTAGAAATTCAGCTGAGTTCAAAGATCTGACCCTGACTCAACTTCATGGTAGACTCCTGACTTATGAAAGGGAGTTAAACCAGAAAAAGAGGTTGCAAGAGTCTGGAAAAGTTACAGATGACTATTCATTTGGCAGCACAGCTCTTTTTGGTCAGGAAGAATCTGGTAGCAGCAGTAAGGATCAGAGTTTTGATCATTTTATTGACATAACTGATGGTTTTAACAACTCTGATCCTCAATCTGCAAATTATACTTTCACTGCAAATTGTGAAAACTAGATGCCAGATAACTTGTGCTTTGAACTCAATGATTTACAACATTTTGATCCCACTGACTTAGAAGAGATGGACATTTTGCATCAATTGGCTTTGCTTAGTGTTAGAACAAGCAAATTCTACAAAAGAACAGGGAGAAAATTCCCAGGGCTTCATGGGAATTTAAGGGTGGGGTTGGATAAGTCAAAAATTAAGTGTTACAAGTGTAATAGGCTAGGTCATTTTGCTAGGGAATGTAGGAGTCAAACCACTGGTCCAATAATTACTCATCCTAGCTCAAACCCTAGACCACAACAACAAAACACTGTGCACTATACCTAATATACCCCTGCAGCACATGTTAACACTGCTCACTATGCTGCAACCCCTGTGCCTGTGCATTATGTTCAAACCACTTTTCCACAAATTCAGTATGTTCAGGCCCCTGTTCCTCAGGCACAAGTGCAACCTGTTGCACCTCAACAAGCCACTCCAACAGTGGCACAACCAGATCAGCAAAGCTTTTTCACACAAGGCTTTGTTGATTGGAGCAGCATGCCTGATGAACTTGGTGATGAAAATTTTGCTCTCCATGCTTCAAATGATACTTTTGATGATGAATTTTGTTTGATGGCATTAGAGTCAATACCAGAAGGGGTAGAAACTGAAGGTGAACAGCTAAGTGCTGAAACAGTGGATGAAGTTGCTGAAGTAGTGGTTACTGCAGTTGCTGGTGAACTACTGCTGGGAGAAAATTCAGAAACCCTGATTGAACCATTGTCTGACCCTTGGTCCAAAGAAGACAAAGAGAAAGAAGAAGTGAAGAAAGCTGGTGAGGAAGAAGGGAGAGCAGATGAAGAAAGTGATCATCAATGTAATTGTGCCATGATGGCTGCTGCCAAGGTAACACCTCAAGTTCTTGAAAAACTGTGTTCAGACAAATGTATTATTGCATTTGCTAATATTAAAGAGGTAAATGAAAACCTTAGGGATAAAATCTTGTCTGATGAAGTCAAATTTGAAAAGTTATTAAAAGCACTTAGAAACAAATTGGCTGAAAAAGATAAAGTGATCAGCAGTCTCAAAGAAGAGCAGAGCATAACCAAAACTCATCTCCAAACTATGGTAGAAAAATACCAAGTTTGCAAAAAGGAGTTGGAGTCCACCCAGATCACCTGTGAAAGATGGGTGGAATCTTGTAAAGGGTATGAGGTTATGCTTGCAAAACAGCTTGAAAGCAATGTCAAGTTTGGTATTGGACATAGAAAATATGATGATCTTGTAAACACTGCTGAAAAACAAGCTGGTTCAACTGAAATAATACCAACCAACAAGAATGGCCAAGAGGTTAAAATAACTAACAAACTTGGTAATAAAATTACTCTGGAAAGATCTGTGGGATCCTCAACTTTTGAGGAGATTGAGAAATATCAATTTAAACCCACATGGTCTGATGAGTGTGACATCCTAGAAAACTTCAAACCAATGGATTTCAAAACCACTGATGGTGTAAAAGCTCCAAAAGCAAAGATCATTCCTATCAAAGATATCCCAACAGTGGTTCAAAACTCTGTTGCAAAGGAATCTGAGAAAAGGAAGAAGAGAGAAAAGATTAAAAACCTGTTTTGTGATTTTTATGAAAAAAGGAATCATCTAACAAAAGACTGTTTTCATCTAAAAGCACATGATCTAAACAAAACAAGTGTCATTGTACCTGCTGAAAACAAGTGTCATTGTACCTGCTGAAAGCTGCACCGTCTGTGGTAAAAATAACCACAAAACTAAGGAATGTGTATCTCAAAAACTTTGATGAGAAAAAGAATGAGTACATTGCAAAAACATCCTTAAGTTCATCAGCATCATCTGTCAAATTCACCAAGAAACAACCACTGTTTGTCCCAGTCCAAACAGCTGTCACAAAACAGCTGAATCAAACATCTGTTCAAAGAGATGTTCAAGTGACAGATGCACCTCCTGCAAATGAATTCAGGAGAGGTAAAAGACAACCATCATACCAAAGGATCTCACATGTTTATGAGGCTTACAAAAAGCCCTCTAAACCAAGAGTGAACAAGCATCCTTTTGGTTATCAACAGGTGATTGGCCAAGACCCCCAACAGTGGTTAGAGAAAAACATTCCCAAAAATGTTCAAACCCCTGAGCTAACCACTATCCATGCATCTGCCACCATCCCAGACACTGTTGAGACCTCATCCAAAGCCTTATTGGCTTTGGAGACCTTAATGAACTAATCCTTTTACTTCATGTGCAGGGAGCTTCTGCATGCTTAGATAGTCTTTGGTATGTAGATAGTGGAGGCTCCAGGCACACGACAGGATGTAAAGCCCTACTCAAAGATTTCAAAATCCATGGAGGGGGTGATATATCCTTTGGGAATAATAGTAAAGGGAAAGTTCTGGGGTCTGGTACAGTTCAGTCTGGAAATGTAAAATTTAAAAATATCAATCTGATAGACAATCTGAAATTCAACCTCCTTAGTGTCTCACAAATGAGTGATAAGGGGTATGGGTCATTCTTCACAAAGGAGTGTTGTAGGATTGTTGGACCAGAAATGGTTGAAAAGATTGAAGCAATAATAAAAAGTGGAAAAACAAAACTTGTTTCTCAAAGAAGTGGCAATGTTTATGTTGTTGATATGTCAAAAGTGTGTCCCAGAACTGATGCTTGTATGTTCTCAGCTGCCTCTAACAAAGAGACAGAACTTTGGAACAGAAGACTGGGGCACACAAATCTCAAGACAATCACTGAAGTTTCAAAAAATGGCCTAGTAAGAGGCTTACCACAAAAATTGTTTTCATGTCCTGAGCATTGTGTTTCCTGTTTAAAAGGAAAACAGCATAAAAGCTCTTTCAAGTCCATTGAAGAGTCCAAAACAACCCAGTGTTTGCAAATGTTGCACATGGATTTGTTTGGCCCAGTTCAAGTCATGAGTCTCAAAAAGAAGAGATATTGTTTGGTTATTATTGATGACTTTTCTAGGTTTACATGGACTTTCTTTTTACACTCAAAAGATGAGACTGTAGGCATTTTGCAAGACTTTGTGACACAGGTTGAAAAGCAATTTGACCTTCCAGTAAAAGTCTTCAGGAGTGACAATGGCACAGAATTCAAAAATAAGGAGTAGGATGCCTTCTGTGTGAAGAAAGGGATTGTAAGGCAGTACAGCATCCCTAGAACACCAGAGCAAAATGGGGTAGTTGAAAGAAAGAATAGGACTCTGATTGAAGCTGCTAGGACCATGCTTGCTAACTCAGATTTACCTTTGACCTTCTGGGCAGAGGCAGCAAACACTGCTTGCTATGTCCAAAACAGAGTTTTAATCAACCCCAGGCACAAAAAAATTGCTTATGAAATTCTGTATAAAGTCAAACCACTGATCTCATACTTTAAAGTATTTGGCTGCCCATGTTTTATTTTGAATTTAAAAGATTCCATCTCAAAATTTGCAGCCAAAGTAGATTGTGGGTATCACCTGGGATACTCAACCACTGCCAAGGCCTACAAAGTGTTTAATACACGGACCAAGGCAGTGGAGGAGACTTTGAATGTAAAGTTCAATGAACTTTCATCAATGAAAATCCCAGCAAATCCTGCTGATTTGTTTGATCTTGATAAATTCACTTTTGAAAACACTGCTGTCAAGACTAACAGTGCAGGTCCATCAGAGGAATCAACACCAGACTATGGGTATGAAATCATCATCCCTTAAAAGTCTGTCAAAATGGGAAGAGCAGCAGGTGTTCAAAACAGCTGTCAAAGCTCAACCACTGCTACCTCAACAGTTGTTGACCAAAGTAGCCCATTAACCCCTGCTTCCACATCATCAAACACTGTTGATAAAAGTCCTCAAACAGTGGATCAAAGTCAGCATGTGTCCATACCTTTACTAGGGCTGGCCAATTGGGTACCTGTTAAGACACGATTAGACCTGTTTGACTGAAAAATACACCCTTTGACTTTTTTAATTTTTAAAATAATTAAAATTACAATGTTAGGACCTATCATTTATTCATCTTTGTACATAAAACATAAAACTGTTTTATAAACATGAGGTAGAAAGTAGTTAAACGAGTCATAATCATGTTTGAAACTTATGTTGTGCGCGCCGTCAGAAACCTGTTAAACCTGTTAAGACACGATTTGCCAGCCTTAACCTTTACCTCCTATTCCACCACCTTTTGAAGCCACTGCTGGATCATCAAAATCACCAGCAGTGGTTAGCTCAGATGATACACATCTGTAGCCTTCACCAACAAATGCCATCATTCCATACCAAGGAGATTTAATCTTCTTGAGATCTCATCTACCTGACCAAATCATTGGCAACATCAATGAAGGGGTGCTCACAAGAAGCCAAACCCAAAACATTTGTCTTTTTGCTAGTTTTCTATCACTCCATCAGCCAGTCAAGTACCAAGAGACACTAAAAGACAATAGCATGGTAGAAGCCATGCAAGAAGAGCTCCAACAGTTTAAAAGACAACAAGTATGGGAGCTTGTACCACTGCCAGAGAATGTTAGTCTTATTGGCACAAAGTGGGTCTTAAAAAACAAAACTGATGAAAGGGGCATTGTTGTCAAGAATAAAGCCAGGCTTGTGGTTCAAGGGTACAGACAAGAAGAGGGCATTGACTATGATGAAACATTTGCCCCTGTAGCTAGACTTGAAGCTATCAGATTATTTCTGGCCTTTGCTATCAACCACAACATCAAGGTGTATCAAATGGACATTAAATGTGCATTCCTCTATGGTAAGATTCAAGAAGAGGTTTATGTTTGTCAACCTCCAGGCTTTGAGGATCCATTTAATCCAGATCATGTCTACAAGCTAAATAAAGCTTTGTATGGCTTGAAACAAGCACCAAGGGCCTGGTATGAAACTCTTTCCACCTTTCTACTTTCCATTGGTTTCACCAGAGGCAGAATTGATAAAACACTGTTTTTAAAATGGAGAGGGAAGGATTTGATGATTGTCCAAATTTATGTGGATGACATCATCTTTGGAAGGACATGTAACAAAATGTGTGAGGAGTTCAGATAACTCATGACAGCTGAGTTTGAAATGAGTGCAATAGGTGAACTCTAGTGTTTTCTTGGTCTCCAAGTAAAACAACTGCAAAATGGCACTTTTATCCATCAAGGCAAATATGCCAAAGAACTTTTAAAGAAATTTGATATGGATGATTGTAAGCCATGCAGTACACCCATTGCAACCAATAAACTAGTCATGTCTGATGAGAAGGATGATTTGGTTGATCAGACCTTATATAGAAGCATGATTGGGTCTTTATTGTACCTAACTGCATCTAGACCAGACATCATATTTGCAACATGTGTCTGTGCAAGATCCCAATCAGCCCCTAGAAAGTCCAACCTTATTGCTGTAAAAAGGATATTCAGATACCTCAAAGGTGCTCCCACGCTTGGTATCTGGTATCCAGCTGATGGTATAATTGAGCTTTCAGGTTTCTCAGATAGTGACTTTGCTGGATGTGACAAAACAAGGAAATCCACTTCAGGAGGGTGCCAATTCCTAGGCAATTGCTTAGTGTCTTGGCAAAGCAAAAAGCAAGCAGCTGTTTCCACATCCACTGCTGAGGCAGAATATATAGCTGCTGCAAGCTGTACAACCCAACTGCTCTGGCTTCAAAATCAGCTGCTGGATTTTGGTATCACTGCCTTGAAGACACCACTCATGTTGGACAGCCAGGCAGCAGAAAATATCATCAAAAATCCAGTTTCTCATTCAACCACCAAACACATCGACATCAGACATCACTTTGTGAGGGATTGCTATGAAAAAGGTTTGATTTCTCTGCATCATGTTCCAACTAAGGATCAGCTGGCAGATGTGCTAACCAAAGCATTAGACACATCCACCTTTGAAAGCTTGATCTCTAGGATTGGCATGCTAAACATGGAATAACAGGCAAAATCCTGTTTTTCTATGAATAAAAGCATTAAAATGTTTTTAGAAAATCAAAAACCCATCCTTAAAAATAGCTAAAAATGAATTTTTCATTAAAATCCTAAAAGTCTGCCATAACCACTGATGAGTTCAAAAGTCTGCTCTACTTCAAAAGTCTGTCCACTGCTGAAAGTCATCCCCTGTTCCCATATTCCTTTGATAAGCACTGTTGTTCAAAATCAGTGTTGTATCCACTGATATGCTATCCACGGATAGTAAAAATCATCCACTGTCTTCATTACCATTGCAACCACTGCCTTCATCAGTAGTTTTCACAAAAGTACTGTCCTTCACTTCATCAGGAGGATGGCATGTGGACAGTACATAGTGGTCAGACCTTTTGTAACCGTTGCCACGTCAGCACTCACTTTTTCTCCATAAAAACCTCCTTTCAAAACCCCAAACAGGGTTTTACTGTCGAATTGAATTCCTAAAAATTCTCTTCTCAAAGTAGTTTCCTTCACATTTCATCAAATTCCTTCACAAATTTCTTCGACCGTCTTCTTCAAAATGACTAAATCAAAGTCTTCCGCAAAATCATCTTCCAAAGAAGCCTCTCAAAAGGCCAAAACCACAGAAATTCCACACAAACCTTCTCACAATCTTCTGGGTCTTCTCACAAAACCCGGCACCACAGATGCTTTCGATTCCATCCTTGATATGATCACTGCTTCAAAGTACAAAACTTTGTTAACAACAGACGCACCAATTTACTTGACGACCCAAAGAGAGTTTTGGAAAAATGCAGCCCTTGAAAAACAAGGTGAGACTGTCACTACCATTAACTCTACATTAAAGGCAAAGCTGTAGAAAAAAGACACCACAATCCATCTCTGAAGTCTTTGCACTCAATGATCAAGAAGGTAAAACTTCCTTTCCCAAAAATGAGTTAAAAATTGACTTCATTGAAAGAGGGTATGCTGATACAATGATGAAGAGGGATACCTTACAAAAAGGTTTCTTCCCTCCTGCAACAAGATTTTTATTCCATACCCTGCTAATGTGTGCTTCAAATAAAACAACTTCTTTTAATGAAATACCATTAAAGATTCAAAACCTGGGGTATGCTATTCTTCAAGAACAAAATTTTAATTATTCCCAGGTAATCTTTAATGATATGGTTAAAAATGTTGAAACAAAATCATTCTTACTATTTCCAAGATTTCTAAGCTATTATTTTGAAAAGAAATTCAGTAAGGATGATATTTCTGTAATAAACCAAGGTGAATATTTTCAAATGCACAGCTTAACTGCTGAAACTTTTACAAGAATGTCAACACCTTGCAAAACACAAGCAGAGGTGCCTGAGCAGAATTTAGTAGCAAACACTGCTCCTCAGGTATCTGCTGCTGAGCCCACTACTCAAGGTGATCAAAGTGGTAAAACAACTGCTTTGAAACCCACACCTACAATCACCAAAAAGCCACAGAAAAAGAAAACTCAAAACCCCCCCAAACCTACCAAAAAGGTAACTCTGGAAGATGAGATACCAGAGCAACTGCCTGTGATAACACAAAAGTCACAACAAACCACTACTGCTACTTCCTCACGGCAGTTGGTAGAAATATCTCACACCATGGCTGAAACTCCTCCTGTTTCTTCTAAAAAAGAACAGGTTGTACAACAAGGGACACCACTCTATGATGCTCTGGAATCACTCGTTTCCATCATCCACACCCCAATGCCCGGGGCAAATTCTCTTTCTACACCCAGCCTCACATCCACAACTCCCCCACTAACTAAACTTTTGTTGGATGCTATTGATTTGAACCAGGCACAAACCAGTCCTTCTCAATCACCTGTCCATGAGAATATACTTCAACCAATGATTGGGTCTGATGTATCAATCAGAGCTAACCCACCAACAATGCCTGAGGAGGTTACACCCCTTGAGTTACAAGTAACTCTTGGTGGTAATCCAAGTGAAGCAGCCACTACAAGTGCTGAACCCACTGGTTTGCATTTGGACAGTGGTTACATCAATAAGACTTCCTTGGAGGTAATTCCTTCCATAGCACCTCTGACATCCTCCAGTGGATTTGTTTTGACCACTGGCAACATCAAAAGGTTGTCAAGTGTTGAAGGAAGAAAACCCCAGTACCAAGAAAAAGGGGCATCAGTGGTTAATGTTTGGAGTACACTCCCTACCTCAACCACTGATAAAACCACTGCTAGTGGGAAATCAGATGATCCCATTAAATTGGGTGATGGTTTAAAGTACCTGGAATTGACGGAACGTGTTGAAAACCTGGATACTTCGGTTGCAGAGATCAAAGAAATGCTGCAACATTTGTTAACAGTACCAAAGGTGCAATCCACTGCTGTTCCACCTCAAGCACCTGCTCCACCACAAGCATCTGCTACAGATGAGATATGGAACTTCTTCCAACCTTTTCTCTAACAACAACAACAAATGGCTACTCAGCAACATGAAAAACATGTCCAAGAGCTGAGAAACACAATGGAGTCTAGGTTCAGAAACACACAAGCTGACATCAAGGCTATAAAGGCCCATCTATTGACAACCACTGGCACTGCTCCACCAACTGTTCTATTCATTGATCAACTGCCCCCAGATAATGCCAAAAAGGGGGAGAAAATCCAGGAGTGGAAAAAGAGGGTATAGATGATGGGTTGTATGTTGAACCTGAAAAGGATGCTATGACCAGAAACATTCCCTTGCCAGATGGTAGCAAAAAGGTTGATGTTACCCAAAATGCACTTGATGAAGGAGTAGCAAGTGTAAAAAGAGACAGAGCGGCAAAGGATATGTCAAGGTGGAATGAGGAGAAAAGAGCTTACATGGAGCTGAATGCACAGGGTTGTTCTGGGCTAAAGGATGTTCAAAATCCTGTGCCAAAAAGAAATCCTACTAGAAAAGTAAGGGAACCCAAGTACATACCATCCAGACTCACAAAGCATACTCCAAAACCACCATCCAAAAGCCTCCAACATCAAACCTCCACCAAAACAGTTGTTGTAACTCCTGCTCTATCAACATCTGTTGGTACTTCAGTTGTTTCAACATCTAGTATCACTTCAACACATACCACTTCAACACACACCACAACAACTGCCTTACCACCACCACCAAAAACATCATCTCCACCATCACCACCTGCCAAAAAGCAGAAGACAGCAGATGTTACAACATCTGTTGTAATGACAACAGTGGTTGAAACACCAGTTGTTTCAACAGCTGTTAGTCAATCACAAATCACTGCCACTCAAACCATCACCACTGTTCCACCCAAAACATCATCTGCCTCTCCTACAATAAAAAGGAGAAGGATTCTCATACTAGATGATGATTCTCCATCACCACCACCAACATCTTCAAAATCTCTATCACTTGTTACAACACCCAAGCCTGTTCCTCTCTCATCAACTCAAATTCTAAAGCCCTTACCTCCTGCAGGTGTTCAATTTCCTCTTGAACTTATGACAGTCAGAGAAGAAATTAAGTCTTTTTATTATGAGGACGACCCTGCTAAAAGGAGTTTGCCATCAGTTGAAGGATATCCAAGGCCAAACAATATTGAAGAATATTTGAAAGTCAAAGGGTAAAGGATATCTCAAAAAGAAATGCTCAAGGAAAATCTGATAGAGAAATTCAGCAGAATTACCAATTCTTGCTCACACAAGTCAGTTCCTTGGAGCAATTTGCAAAAAATGTGTGTCAACAAATCTCAGAGAGAGCAGATGAAACTCTAAGAAAAGACTACATTGAAAGCATCATGGCAACCAAGAAGTACAAAGGAGAAAAACACATCTACAAAGAGTGGACCATTCCTGAGCTTGAAAGTGAAGCAGCCAGGATTCAAGAAATGATCAAGAATAAGGTCAAGCACACTCCTCCAGATTGGGCAAAGTTCAAAAAGAATATACCTGATAAAAAGGTAGAGCTGAAAAGAATGAAAAAGGAATTAGCTGCTGCAGATTATGGGTCTTTGAATCAAGTGATGAGATGGAAAGAAGATAAAGTCAGGGTGACCTACAAAAGTTTGGAAAAATTAAGAAAGACAGATCCTACTGCTCCACAAAAGCATGACTATCCTGAAGCAGAGGTTTCAAAAAGACCATCAAAGCTGCAAATCAGGAGATCCACTGCTCCAGCTGGTGCAGCCATCTTTAAAAGAAGGCCACAAAAACAGTTGGGTGTTGAAACAATCCAAGATCTAATGGCTGGTGATGACCTTGTAAAAGAGGGCATTAAGATAATGATTAAAGAAGATCTTGGATTGGAACAATCTGCAAGTACTGCTCAGACAGTCATGAACAGGCCTGCATCACCAAACACCTCATCCAATAAAAATCTCCCAAGAAACCCACCAGACTCAAAAGTACTAAAGTGGAAATCTGACAAACAGACCCACGTACTGACATTGCTCAAGTCTAGTGGAGAAGTGAAGAATATATCAAGGGAACAAGCTCTTGGCCTGAGTCTTGAAGATTTGCAGGATCTCCTTGATCTTCCACTTAGCAGGGATGATGATGACTCAGATGCCTTAGCCTTTGAACTTCAACTCAAAGGGCAAATAAGGGAACTGCTGATGAGGCAATAAAGATCTACAATAATGAAGAGTTTTGGCATTATCTGTTCCAGGGGGAGATTGCTGGGACTGAACCCTATCAGAGGAACAGATAATTAGAGCCAAAACTGGGTCAGGTCAGTGGATCGAGAATAAGCAGATGTTATGTATACAAGTCTCTCCCCTTGAAAGTGATTTCAACATCTGCTGACCTCCTATCTATTGATCATACAAACTGCTGACCTACAACTGATGATCTAGTCAAAGACTGACGAAGAACTAAAGCCCTGCTGCCCAATCTACTGCCTTGAGTCAAGCACTGCTGATCATAACAAGTACTGCTGGGTTCACAGCAGTGGAAGGATGCAATAGTAGTTTTGTTTACTTTATGTAATGTATTGTAATATCAGTAGTTAGCATAGCAGAGGTTGTATAGATCAGAGGTTAGAGTTTGTTAGGAGGTTAGATGTCACTTTCTTGGTGACGTCAGCTTAGATGCTTCAGTGATTTGCTCGTGCCTATAAATAGAACAATGCTCTGTACTGTTCTATTAGCTCTTTCACCATCTTCTTCCTGCACGAACAAATACTGTGAGCTCAGGCTGAGGGGGAGTTTGTATTCATTCATGCATTGTAATCGTTATTGAAATAAATTCAATCTTTTGGTTCTTTGTTGAAAATGTTTGATTAAAGCAATTCTCCTGTTTGATTATGTACAAAGTTTGTTTCCATTATAATTCCGCTGCACAACTCATTCATCTTCATCTTAATTAAAACATAAAACGCAATCAAAACGAAACTCAGATCCTAACAGTCATATAGGCCTATACTGTGACAACTCGTATTTTCAGGGCATGTTTCTATGTACCAGTTCCTTTGATGTTTGTCTTACGTTGTAATTATGTGTGAATGTGTTTGAATGAATGAACTGTTAAATGAAATGCTTGATTATACTTGAAAGATTGTGAGCTAGTATGTATTATGTGTAATGTATAACGATAATTTGGTCGCACAAAACCTCCGAGTCGCACACCCCGCAATGACATGTTAAAGTTGCTCTAATATGAACCTGACCAATTATATTATCTTTTCATTACCTTAAAAATCTCAGGCACCAGAATTGTTATATCCATCTGTAATCGGGTTTTTGACAGTTCACGAGTCAACCTAATATTCATACTCCATATCATATAAATGATGCCACACTTTTAAATGAAACAGTTTAGTATGTTTTACGTCTTTAATTCATATCAGGCGACCTTTTATCCGTTACACGTTTAGCTTATTTTTTGTATATGACTCACTTGAATACATGAGTTTAGAGTTATATCATGGGAGGTTGAATGTAATAACCCGACTTTCTGGGTCATTACTTGTATCTGTCATTTCTTGCTTAATTGCTTGTACTCTCGAGATTTCGATTATCGCAATGGGTTAACTATTTTAAACTATGGTTTCAAACGCATTTTAAACGCTTATTGCAACGCTTATTCAAAACGCAGTTATCGCATTTAACGCAGTTTACAATGCATACTATTTAAATGCACTTTATCGCATTTTATCGCTTGTTTATAGCTAAACGCTATCGCAATGCAATCTCAACGCAAAATCGAAACGCAGATTTACTTTTATGCATCTTAGTTATTATATGTTATTTATGTGATTATTTGTTTAATGTTATGTGGTTATCTCAACGCAACGCTTACACGCTCATCGCTTACTCGCAACTCGCCTAAATGTAACGCAATGCTTAACGCACGAAACGAAAATTGGAAATCTAACTCGCACAACTCGGCTGATCGAATGACCACCCGATCGAATGGACATCCGCTTGGATGACCATCCGACCGGATGGCCATTCGATCGAAAGGCCATCCGACCGAGCACACCTCGCATCTTCCATCGCCTTAACTCTCCTCTCACCCTATAAATAGTGCCCGTACACGTCCCTGTTAGGATCTAAGTTTCTTTTGATTGTGTTCATTTAACAAGAATGAAGATGAAATAGAGATAGTTGCAGCGAAAATAGATGGAATAAACTTTCAACACACAATCAATAAGAGAATCAGTTTAAGCAAACATGTTTGACATGAAATCGAATGATTGCATTTAATACAATTCTCAATTACAATGCGTGCATGCACTAATTTCCCCCTCAGCCTGAGCTCACTTGATTGTTCGTACAAAATGACTTTGTGTAAAAGATCTAATAGAACAGTACAAAATACTGTTCTATTTATAGTACAGAACAACCACTGAGCATCTTCGGCTGACGTCACCATGAAAGTGACATCTGACCTCCTAACAACCTCTAACTACTGACTATTACAACCACTGATAACTAAACAACTGATTATAAGTATAATACAAAGAATAAAGTAAACTACTGCTTCTTTATTCCATTGTTATAGTTCCAGCAGTGCTTTGAGTCTTCAGCAGTACTTGAATCATATCAGCAGATTGAGCATTAGTGCTTTATCTTCAACAGTCTTTAGATCAGCAGCAGTTGTGAAGAATAGTACTTTGAGGTCATCAGATGTTAAGGCCACTTTCAAGGGAAAGACTAAATGCAAACAACTGCTTATTCAGGATCCACTGATCTGAACCAATTTTGGCTTTATCAACTGTTCCTTTTTGTATAGGGTTCAATCCTAACAATCTCCCCCTAGAACAGATGATGCCAAAACACTTCATTATGCAGGATCTTTATTGTCTAATCAGCATTTCCCTAATTTGCCCTTTGAAATGTAATTCAAAGTTTAGGGAATCTTCATCATCCTCATCCCTGCACAATGGAAGCTCAAGGAGATCTTGTAAATCTTCTACACTCAGGCCAAGTGCATTTTCCCTTGATATGTGCCTCACTTCACCACTGGATTTGAGCAGAGTCAATACATGGGTCTTTTTATCAGACTTCCACATTAGTATTTTTGAATCCAGTGGGTTTCTTGGGAGAGTCTTTATTTTTGATGAGTTTGGAGATGGAGGTCTGCTCATGACTCTTTTTGCAAGGTCTAGGAGCTTTGTTGAGTTTGTATTTTCTACCAACATCTGTTGAAGGGCCACTTTCATGATATCATCTTGTTATGCCCTTTCTTCTTCATCCATCTGTTTTTGCTTCTTTCTTTGATAAACGATAGCAGCAGTTGGGACAGTGGGTTGAACAGATCTTTTGATTAGTAGGGCCCGTTTAACTGGAACCACTGTTCTGGATAAACTGGCTTTTTGAGAGCAGTGGGATCTTTCTTTCTTCTTTCTTCCAGCCTTTTATAGGTTTCTATCACTTTCACCTCTGTCCACCTTGTGACCTGATTCCTTGAGCCATAGTTTGCAACTATAAGCTCTTCCTTCATCCTTTTTAACATCAAAACCTTTTCAGGTACATTCTTTTTGTATTTGGACCAAACTGGAGGAGTTTATTTTATTTTCTTGTCAAGCATCTCTTGAATTCTTGTTATTTCTTCTTTGAGCTCACTAATGGTCCATTCCTTGTATTGATGCTTTTCAGCCTTGTATTTCTTATAAGCCATGGTGTGTTCAATGTAGTCTTGTTTCATGCTTTCATCATCCATTTCTGACAATTTCGGACAAAGATCTTTTGAGAACTGTTCCAAAGTTTTGACTTGTGCAAGCAGATATTGTAGATTCCTTTGAATTTCTTTGTCAATCTTTCCCTTTGTGTCTCTTTTTGAGATATCCTCTGCTTGTTTGGCCTTCAGTTGAAGATATTCTTCTATATTTCTTGGCAGAGGATAACCTTGAAGAGATGGGAGATGCCTTTCTTCAGGATCATCTTCTGAGTAGAAGGATTTGATCTCCTCTCTAACTGCTGGAAGATCCAAAGGGTATTTGACTCCCAAAGGGACCAAGTCAGTGTTTGGGTCAGATGCTTGAATTGGAGAGATTGGAATAGGTTGTTCAATGGTGGATAGGATCAGAGGTTGTGAAGATACTGGAAGTGGAGAAGGTACATTATCATCTTCAAGTAAAATATTGGTTATCCTTCTCATTTTGGGTTTTGGAATGGTTGGTGATGTATTTGTGGATTAAGAAATGGTATTTGAAGTGATGAGTGACTGACTAACAGCTGTTGAAACAACTGGTGTCTCAACCACTGTTGTCACTACAACTGTTGATGTATCAACTGCTGTCTTCTGCTTTATGGAAGGTGGTGGTTTTTGTGATGGTGGGTTTGTTTGTGGTGTAACAGTGGATTGAGTAGTGATGTCGGTGAAATGATGAGGGCAGTGGATGTCACAACATTTGTTGAAACCACTGAAGTATCAACAACTGTTGATACAACAGGTGTCTTAACATCTATTGGTTTGGATGTTGGTTTAGAGGTTTGATGTGAGGAACTTTTGGGGATCTGAGGAGTATGTTTGGTGGTTTTGGAAGGTGTGATTTTGGGTTGGCTAACCTTTCTGGTAGGCTTTCTTCTTTTAGTAGTAGAAGTACCCTGCTCTTCCTTTTCCATCATAACTTTCTTCTCTTGCTCAAATCTTTTTGACCCTTTTATTTCCATTGTCTCTTTCTTGTTTGCTTTTAGATCGGCAAATGCATTTAGAGTCACATCAACCTTTTTAGAACCATCTGGCCTTGGAATTTCTTCCACTAGTTTAGACATTGGATCTGGTGGCATGTATAAACCTTCTTTTCCCTTCTTTCCTTTCTCCCCCTTTTTGGCATCATCATGGTTTTCAACATAAATGATTGAAGGAGGAGAAGTGCCAGTGGTTTGAGGCAAATGAGCCTTGATTGCCTTTATATCAGCTTGTGTATCTTTGTACCTAGCTTCCATTACATTCCTGAACATTTGCAGCTGAATCTCATGTTGTTGATCAGCATACTGTCTCTGTTGACGAAGCATAGGTTGAAACACTTGCCATAGCTCAGCAGGGGATGGAGCAGATGATGGAGCAGATGTTGGAGCTGTTTGAGATTGTGACAACTGCTGCAAAATATTTTTGATATCTACAACAGATGTTTCATTTTTATCCACTCTCTCTGTCAGTTCTTTGTATTTTGAACCATCACCCAAGTGAATGGGATCATCTGATTTCCCACTAGCAGTGGTTTTATCAGTAGTTGACTTAGGAAATGTTTCCCAAAAGTTATCCCCTGATGCCCCTTTGTCTTGGTACCGGGGACTTCTTTCCTCAGCGGAGGTTACCATTGTAAGCACACCAGTGAATAATGGAAATACACAAGTGGTTACTTTGGTTCACAAAGAGGAAATTGACTTCAAGGGAGTCTTACTAATGAAACTACTGTCCCGGTGTAAATCAGTAGATTCAACACTTGTAGTAGCTGCTCCACGTGAACTACTGACAGGAATTACTTGTAATTCCTGTAGTGTAACTTCCTCAGCTGTTGATGGGTTAGCAGTGGCAGAGGAATTAGACTCAGTCACTTGTTGAGGTATATTGTCAGTGATGGGTTGTTGAGAAGAACTGATTTGTGTCTGATCCATGTCCAAGGCATTCAACAGAGGTAACAAAGATGGTGGAATTTGTGAAGTAGGGAGAGGGGTTGAAAGAGAATTTGTCCCGGGAGCAGGGCTGTGGAAGATGGAATCAAGTGATTCCAGAGCTTCATAATGTGGTGTCCTTGTGGATACAACCTGATCCTTTTGTGAGGAGGCAGGAGGAGTTTGAGGCTCAGGTTGAGATCTTCTACCAACTGCTGTGAGGAAGTAGCAGCAGTGGTTTCAAGTGACTTTTGTGTTGTCATAGGAGTTACTTCTGGGATCTCATCTTCCAGAAGATCCTTTTTAGCAGGGTTGGTGGGCTTTTTGGATTTTTTCTTGATGGTCTTTTTGGTGGATTTTGGTGGGGGTTTCACAGCAGAGGTGGTGCTGCTGTGAGCATCAAGAGAACAGTGGGCTCAACAGCAGAGACCTGAGGAGCAGTTGTTGCTGCTAAATTCTGCTCAGGTTCCTCTATTTGTGTTTTTGAAGTTTTTGACAGTCTTGTGAATGTTTCAGAAAATAGGCTGTTTATTTGAAAAGGATTACCTTGGATAAGCACATGTGCACTATCCTTTGGAATTTTCTTTTGTAGATAAAAACTTAAAAACCTTGGAAGCAATAAAAATGGTTTCTTGTTTCCTTTTATGTTATTACCATTTTTGACCATATCATTGAAAATCTCCTGGGAGTAGTTAAAATTAGCTTCAACAATTATAGCGTAGCCTAGGTATTGGATTTTCAATGGTGTCTCATTGAAAGCAGTAGTTTTATATGACACACACATGAGGAGGGTATGGAATAAAAACCTCATGGGGGTGGAAAACTCCCCTTTTGTAAAGTATCTTTTTCTATCTGTTCCTCATACCCCCTCTCAATCAAATCAGTTTGATATTCTTCCTTTGGGAAAGAGTTTTTACTTGTATGATCATTTATTTCAAAAACCTCTGAGATGGTTTGAGGTGTGACTGCAACCTGAATTCCCCCAACTGATGAAATAATAGCCCAGGGCTTTTTGTCCTGGCTTTCAATTTTTGCATGTTTCCAGAAATTCAGAGGGTATCCAGGTAAATAGGTGCGTTGCAGGTTAGCAAAGTTTTGTACTTTGATTTGGAAAGAGCATCAATGACAAAGTGAAAGGTTGTGTTTTGACTTGTTTTCTCAAGCATACACAGGTAGTTATGGGGGGTTTTTAGTGGGAAAGCCATGGAGAATCGAAGGTGGTTGAGAACGAAGGAAGAAGATGAGTGATTTTGAGAGGATTTGATGGCAACTGCTTTTGAAAGGAATTTTGAATTCGATTCGACAGTGAAAACCCTGTTTGGGGTTTTGATCAGGGTTTTATAGGGTGAAAAAGTGAATGCTGACGTGGCAGTGGTTACAAAAGATCTGACCGCTAAGTACTGTCCACGTGACAACCTCTGATGAATAATGGATGACAGTTGTTTAGGAAACCACTGATGGATCAATATCAAGGGTTTACAATGGTGAAAACGAAAACAATGGCTGACTTTAACTATCAGTGGATTTAAACACTGAGGTTTAACAACAGTGATTAACAAGGAAAATGAGAGAACAGAGGTTGACTTTCAGCAGTGGAAAGAATTCAACAGAACAGATGTTTGAACCAAAACAGTGGTTATGGCAAACTTTTAAGGATTAATGAACATTTTCATTTTAACTATTTTAAGGATGAATTTTGAATTTCTGAAAACATTTTAATGCTTTTTATTCATAGAACAACAGGATTTTGCCTGTTATTCCATGTTAGGCATGCCAATGCTTGAGATCAAGCTTTCAAAGGTAGATATGTCTAAAGCCTTTGTTAGCACATCTACCAGCTGATCTTTGGTATGAACATGATGCAGAGAAATCAAACCTTTTTCATAGCAATCCCTCACAAAGTGATGTTTGATGTCAATGTGCTTGGTGGTTGAATGTGAAACTGGATTTTTGATGATATTTTCTGCTGCTTGACTGTCCAACATGAGAGGTGTCTTTAAGGCAGTAATACCAAAATCAAGCAGTTGATTTTGAAGCCATAACAGTTGGGCTGTACAGCTTGCAGCAACTATATATTCTGCCTCAGCAGTGGATGTTGAAATAGCTTCTTGCTTTTTGCTTTGCCAAGATACTAAGCAATCACCTAGAAATTGGCACCCTCCTGATGTGGACTTCCTTGTTGTATTGCACCCAGCAAAGTCACTGTCTGTGAAACCTAAAAGCTTAATATTCCCATTAGCAGGGTATCAGTTACCAAGTGTGGGAGCACTTTTTATGTATCTGAGTATCCTTTTCACAGCTATTAGGTTAGACTTTCTAGGGGCTAATTGGGATCTTGCACAAACACATGTTGCAAACATGATGTCTGGCCTAGATGCAGTTAGGTACAATAAAGACCCAATCATGCTTCTATATAATGTTTGATCCACCAAATCATCCTTCTCATCAGTCATGACTAGCTTGGTGGTTGCCATGGGTGTACTACATGGTTTACAATCATTCATCTCAAATTTGTTTAAAAGTTCTTTAGCATATTTGCTTTGATGAATGAATGTACCATTTTGCAGTTGTTTCACTTGGAGACCAAGGAAACACTGTAGTTCACCCATTGCACTCATTTCAAACTCAGCTGTCATGAGTTGTCTGAACTCTTCACACATTTTAGAACATTTGCTTCTAAAAATGATGCCATCCACATAAATCTGGACAATCATCAAGTCTTTCCCTCTCCATTTTAAAAACAGTGTTTTGTCAATTTTACCTCTTGTGAAACCAATAGAGAGAAGAAAGGTGGAAAGAGTTTCATACCAGGCTCTAGGTGCTTGTTTTAAGCCATACAAAGCTTTATTTAGCTTGTAGACATGATCTGGACTAAATGGATCCTCAAAACTAGGAGGTTGACAAAGATATACCTCTTCTTGAATCTTACCATAGAGGAATGCACATTTGATATCCATTTGAAACACCTTTATGTTGTGGTTGACAGCAAAGGCCAAAAATAGTCTGATAGCTTCCAATCTTGCTACAGGGGCAAAAGTTTCATCATAGTCAATGCCCTCTTCCTGTTTGAAACCTTGAACCACTAGCCTTGCTTTATTCTTGACAACAATGCCCCTTTCATCAATTTTATTTTTGAAGACCCATTTTGTGCTAATAGGACTCACACCCTCTGGCAGTGGTACAAGCTCCCAAACTTCTTGTCTTTTAAACTGTTAGAGCTCTTATTGCATGGCTTCCACCCAACTGTTGTTTTTCAGTGCCTCTTGGTACTTGACAGGTTGATGAAGTGATAGAAAACCAGCAAAAAGACAGATGTTTTGGGATTGACTTCTTGTGAGCACCCCTTCACTGATGTTGCCAATGATTTGGTCTGGTGGATGAGACTTCAAGAAGATTAGATCTCCTTTGTATGGAACAATGGCATTTAAGGGTGAGGGCTGCAGATGTGAATCATCTGAGCTAATAACTATTGGTGACTTTGATGATCCAACAGTGACTTGAAATGGAGGTAGAGGAATAGGAGGAATTGGTATGGAAACATGTTGACTTTTATCCACTGTTTGAGGATTTTTATCAACAGTGTTTGATGATCTGGAAGCAGGGGTTAAAGGGCTACTTTGGTTAACAATTGTTGATGTAGCAGTAGTTGAGCTTTGACAGTTGTTTTGAACATCTGCTGCTCTAGCAATGGATGTGAACTTTTGTTGTGGAATGATGATTTCATATCCATTGTCTGATGGAGGTGGTTGAGATGGACCTGCACTATTAGTCTTGACAGAAACATTTTCAAATGTGAATTTATCAAGATCAAATAACTCAGCAGGGTTTGCAGGGATTTTCATTGAAGAAAGTTCATTGAACTTTACATTCAAAGTCTCTTCCACTGTCTTAGTACTAGTGTTAAATACTTTGTAGGCCTTAGCAGTGGTTGAGTATCCCAAATGATATCCACTATCTACTTTGACTGCAAATTTTGAAATTGAATCTTTTAGGTTTAAAATGAAACATGGGCAACCAAATACTTTGAAGTATGAGATCAGTGCTTTTATTTTTATACAGAATTTCATAGGCAGTCTTTTGATGCCTGGGGTTGATCAAAGCTATGTTCTGGACATAGCAGGCAGTTTTTACAGCCTCTGCCCAGAAAGTTAATGGCAAACCTGAATCAGCAAGCATGGTTCTGGCAGCCTCAATCAGTGTCATGTTCTTCCTCTCAACAACCCCATTTTGTTCTGGTGTCCTTGGAATGCTGTATTGCCTTACAATTCCTTTTGACACACAAAACTCATCCAACTCCCTATTTCTGAATTCTGTGCCATTGTCACTCCTAAAGACTTTTACTGGTAAGTCAAACTGCTTTTCAACCTGTTTGACAAAGTCTTACAGAATGCCTGCAGTCTCATCTTTAGAATGTAAGAAATAAGTCCATGTAAACCTAGAAAAGTCATCTACAATTACCAAACAATACCTTTTCTTTTTAAGACTCATGACTTTTACTAGGCCGAACAGATCCATGTGCAACATTTGCAAGCACTTGGTTGTTTTGGACTCTTCAATGGACTTAAATGAGCTTTTATGTTGTTTTCCTTTAAACAGGAAACACAATGCTCAGGACAGGTGAACAGTTTTTGAGGAAGACCTCTTATAAGACTCTGTTTTGACAAAGCAGTGATTGTCTTGCGATTTGTGTGCCCCAATCTCCTATGCCAAAGTTCTGTCTCTTTGTTAGAGGCAGCTTAGAACAGACAGGCATAAGTCCTGGGGCTCTCTTTTGACAAATCAACTACATAAACATTGCCACTCCTTTGAGCAATAAGTTGGGTTTTTCCATTTTTTTTTATTATTTCTTCAATCTTTTTAACCATTTCTGGCCCAACACTCCTACAACAATCCTTAGTGAAGAATGAGCCAAAACCTTTTTCACTCATTTGTGAGACACTAAGGAGGTTGAATTTTAGATTGTCAATTAGATTGACATTTTCAAACTTAACATTTCCAGACTGTATTGTACCAGAACCTATCACCTTCCCTTTACTATTATTACCAAAAGATATATCACCCCCTCCATGAGTTTTGAATTCTTTGAGTAGGGCTCTACATCCAGTCATGTGCCTGGAGCCTCCACTATCTACATACCAAAGACTATCTAAGCATGCAGAAGCTCCCTGCACATCAAGTAAATAATTAGTTCAGGAAGGTCTTCAAAGCCAATAAGGCTTTGGATGGGGTCTCAACAGTGTATGTGTTAAGTTCAGGTGGATGGACAGTGGTTAGCTCAGGTGTTTGGACAACTTTGGAACTGTTTTTCTCTAACCACTGTTGGGGGTCCTGTCCCATCAGCTGTTGATACCCAAAGGGATGCCTATTCACTCTTGGTTTGGAAGGCCTTTTGTAAGCCTCATAAACATGTTGGACCCTTGGGTATGGAGGTTGACCTTTACCTCTTTGGTATTGGTTAGTAGGGGGTGCATCAGTCACCTGAACCTCTCTTTTGACTAGTTCAGCTGCTTTGTAACAGCTGTTTGAACTGGCACAAACAGTGGTTGTTTCTTGACTTGTGGTTTTAATGAACTCATGAGTGTTTTTTATGTGTATTCTTCCTTTTTGACCTCAAAGGATTTTAAATACACACACTCCTGAGTAGAATGATTTGATATACCACAGATGGTGCAGCTCTTTGAAGGCACAATGGTACTTGTTTTGTTAAGTTCATAAGATTTTAAATGAAAAAAATCTTTGGTCAAATGATTTTTGTTTTCACAAAAATCACAAAACAAATTTTTAATCTTTTCTCTTCTTTTCAGACTCCTTTGAAACAGAGTTTTGAACTACTGTTGGGATGTCCTTAAGAGGAATGACCTTGGCCTTAGGAGCTTTGACACCATCCACAGTTGTGAAGTCCATGGGTCTGAAATTTTCAAGGATGTCACACTAATCAGACCAAGTGGGTTTGAATTGGTATTTCTCAATCTCCTCAAAAATTGATGACCCCACTGATCTTTCCAGAGTGATCTGGTTGCCAAGTTTATCAGTTATTTTAACTTCTTGACCATCCTTGTTCGTGGGTATGATTTCAACAAAGTTAGATTGATTTGCAACAGTGTTTTCAACTTGGTTATTTTTCCTAAACCCTATACCAAATTTTACATTGCTTTCAATCTGTTTTTCAAGCATAATTTCATAACCTTTGCAGGATTCCGCCCATTTTTCACAAGTGATTTGGGTGGATTCCAACTCCTTTTTACAAACTTGATATTTTTCTATCATGGTCTGGAGTTGGTCCTTGGTTATGCTATGCTCTTGTTTGAGGCTGCAAATCTCGTTTTTTCCGGACAATTTGGTTTTCAATTCTTTTAAAGATTTTTCAAATTGTACTTCACCATTTAACAATCTATCTCTAAGGTTTTCATTCACCTCCTTAATGTTTGCAAATGCTATGATGCATTTGTCTGAACAAAGGTTTTTAAGAACCTGGGGTGATACCTTAGTTGCAGCCATCATGGCACAATCACAGAAATGTTCACTCTCTTCTGGCTTCTTCTCTTCCTTTTCTTCTTCAGCAGACCATGGGTCGGACAGTGGTTCCAACAGGGGTTCTGATTTCTCTTCCAACAGTTGTTCACCAACAACAGAAGTAACCACTACTTCAGCAATTTCATCCACTGTTTCAGCACTAGATGCTCTTTCTTCTGTTTCCAACCCTTCAGGAGTTGACTCTAATACTACAAAACAAAATTCATCACTAGAAATAGCATCATCAGCATATAGAGCAAAGTTTTCATCTCCTAGTTCCTCAGGCAAGCTACTCTAATCAACAAAGCCTTGTGTGAAAAAGCTTTGTTGATTTGCTTGAACAGCTGTTTGTGCAGCTTGTTGAGGTGCAGCTTGTTGCACCTGAACCTGAGGAACTGGGGCTTGGACATACTGTATTTGAGGAATAGTGGTTTGGACATAGTGCACAGGAATAGGGGTTGCAGGGTGTGCACAGTGAGCAGTGTTTACTGGGCAGCAGGGGCATATTGGGAATACTGCACAGTGGTTTGGCTATTTTGTGGTCTAGAGCTAGGGTGTGTGATGATTGGTCCACTGTTTTAACTCCTACACTCTCTAGCAAACTGACCTAACCTATTGCAGTTGTAGCATTTGATCTTTGATTTATCCAACCCTATTTTTAAATTCCCATGTATCCCTGGAAATTTTCTCCCTATTCTTTTGTAAAACTTGTTGGTTCTAACACTCAGCAGTGCAATTGGTGCAAAATATCCATCTCTTCCAGATCAGTTGGATCAAAATGCTGGAGATCATTGAGTTCAAAGCATAGATTGTCGAAATTATGGTTTTCTCCATTTGCTATAAAACATAATTGGATGAGTGAGAATCAGAGTTAAAAGCTCCACCAGCTGTTATGTCAATGTAATGATCATAACTCTGATCCTTACTACTACCAGATTCTTCCTGACCCAAAAGAGACGTGTTGCCAAATGAGTAGTCATTTGCAACCTTCCCATTCTCTTGTAACTTCTTTTTCTGGTTCAACTCCCTTTCATAGGTCAGGAGTCTACCATAAAGTTGGGTCAGGGTCAGATCTTTGAACCCAACTGAATTTCTGGTTACAAAAGCAATTGTGTCCCATTTTTTCAGGAAGTGATCTAAGAAACCTACTGTATTGGGTTGCTTTAGCAAATTCAACCTTAACAAGTTTTACTTCACTTATGAGACATCTGAATCATTCAAATTGTTGTGTTAGTGATTCACCCTTAGTGTGACAAAAGGTTTCATACTGTTGGTTCAAAATTTCCCTGTTATTTTCAATTACTTCTTCAGTCCCACCAAATTGTTCCTTAAGTGCATCCCACAATTCCTTGGCACTGTTACAGTGTAACAGCCCAACGTAAATTTCATTTGGGAGTGTAGATGCAACAATGCTAAATGCCTTGGCATCTAGTCCAATTTTCTGAAAATCCTGATCTGTATAGTTTTCAATTTTCTTAGGTTCAAAAACTTTTGGATCCTCGGCACTCGGCACCATTGGAACATGTGGTCCACAGACAACTGACTTCCAACATCCGGTATTCTGTTGAGCTAGGATGTGACCCATCCTTCGCTCCCAGATGTTGTATTCAGATCTGACCAACATAGGTGGTTTGAAGAGAGAACCAGTGTTATTAGTGTTATCTTGTGATTGTGTAGCCATTTTGGTTGTTTTACAGGTACTGAATAATCAACTTTTGTAGCGATTAACCCTTACTCTGTTTTTCAACTAAATACGAACAATCAAAAGTATCAACGATTTTGAGCTGAACTTTTACGTCAAAATGATTGTTAGATCAAGTTTGACTGTCCTAGCTCTGATACCAATTGTTAGGATCTGAGTTTCTTTTGATTGTGTTCGTTTAACAAGAATGAAGATGAAACAGAGATAGTTGTAGCGGAAATAGATGGAATAAAATTTCAACACACAATCAATAATAGAATAAGTTTAAGCAAACATGTTTGACATGAAATCGAATAATTGTATTAATTACAATTCTCAATTACAATGCATGCACTAATCTCCCCCTCAACCTGAGCTCACTTGATTATTCGTACAAAATGACTTTGTGTCAAAGAGCTAATAGAACAGTACAGAATACTATTCCATTTATAGTACAGAATAACCACTAAGCATCTTCGGCTGACGTCGCCATGAAAGTGACATCTAACCTCCTAACAACCTCTAACTACTGACTTTTACAACCACTGATAACTAAACAACTGATTTCAAATATAATACAAAGAATAAAGTAAACTACTGCTTCTTCATTCCACTGTTATAGTTCTAGCAGTGCTTTGAGTCTTCAACAGTACTTTAATCATATCAGCAGATTGAGCATCAGTTCTTTATCTTCAATAGTCTTTAGATTAGCAGCAGTTGTGAAGAACAGTACTTTGAGGTCATCAGATGTTAGATCCACTTTCAAGGGAAAGACTAAGTACAAACAACTGTTTATTCTGGATCCACTGATCTGAACCAGTTTCGGCTTTATCAATTGTTCCTCTTTGTCTAGGATTCAATCCCAACAGTCCCTTTCACTGATTTGACATCTCCATCTGACCAAACGCTCTTAAGTCACTCTCAGTCACTTTCATCAAGGTTCAAGGCTATTTCGTAAGTATTTCCCCTCAAATCTTGTACAATCATCATCACCAAACAATTCTCCATCTTCTTCTCCATCAAAATCACACATTTTCTTCTCGAAATCGCCTGATTTGGACTCCTTGAAGGTGGTTCTCACTCAGTTGCTTATGCAAACTGTTGTGTGACATCATCTCATCAAGATTGGTTCAGATCTAAAGGATTTCCACACTTTTAACGTAAATCTCAACAAGATTTCAATCTTTTTCAACTATTTTTAACTTTTCTTCACTTTTCTACTCAAAACCGATGGAATCTGGACTCATTCAGACTCTCTACTCATTTTCTGGTTGAGAGCCGGCTTGAAAACGGATTTCCACCGGAGAGATAACCGATTAATGGGTCAGACATGAAACTTCGTCAACAACAATGAATCTGATCGAATGGGGTGATTCCCATGCGATCGAATGAGCTGAACCTTGGTGTGTCTTCCGTTGTTTGACACATCATCATGTCGTCTCCGTCAAACCTCAAACTTATACTTAGACAATTTTACAAACTTTTCAAAAACAACAAATCGCCCACTCGAGTGGCCATACGATCGGGTGACCATTTGATCGAATGACCATTCAACCAGGTGACATGTCCCTTAAACTAATCCTTGTTCAAAATGATTTAATTAAACTTCAAACTTTAAAAATTTTACAAACAAACACCTCATTCGAATGACCATCCGTTCGAATGGTCATCCGCTCGGATGACCATCCGTCCGGATGACCACCCGCTCGAATGGACACCCATCCGTTCGACTCACCATTCGACACTTAACTTATTCGACATTCTGTTTACGCACTATTCAACGCTTACACTACTGTTCTATGCTCAGGCTAACTCCAACACGCTCTCTTCATTCCAATCAAGTCTATGTTTACTTGTTTAAACACGCACAGTGAGTAACTCGAACCCATTTTCATTTAACGCACTTTGGGTGTTACATACGTTCCATATCAAAACACAACAACATACAACACAAGCAGTTTACAATGCTAACCGCTCCCGCATGTTATACGTGATCTATGAATGCTTGTTACTATGATTTTACAGTGTTACACTATACCGCCTCTAGCAACGATAGTACTATAGTTTGGACTCAGCACCTGTTGTGGACAGGGGTTGCTAGGGATCACATCTCTTTACTTCACGTGTTTGCTGAACATGTGTCGCGCATACTCTACAACGCAGTCTTGTGGTTAAGTGTGAACATGGTTTAGATAGTTACATGCTTCGCCCATTACGTGATACATGCTGGTTATGCGTAAACACTTTTTCTATATTATATGCTATGCAAACTTGTGTACTCAGCTTTACATTTTATGTATTGACTTTATCTTAACGTATGTGACAGGTTGATAGGATGCTATGCTGTGATGAACGAGCTAGGCAGTCTAGAAACACGCTAAATAAATCTGAGTTGTCAGAATAGACTTGTTTTTAAGACTTATGTCTGTAATGAATGTTTTTACTTTATCTGTTAGTAGTATGGGATATTAACATTAAAGATATGGTAATTTAATCGTTGTTGTGGATTCTCTTGGACAATCTGTTTCGCTCAGTGCCACTCCTCGATGTTTCTGCCATCGGTTGGGGTGTGACAGATTGGTATCAGAGCCATAACTATAGGGAATTAGGTCGTGTCTTAGGATTGACCTAGTCTATAGTCTAAGTACCAACAGACCCGCTCTGTGCGAGCCCGATAGGGGTTTTGCACGAGCCTACTTTGATACTCTCGCTCGAACTCGCGAAAACTACATCTTTCCGTGAACATCGCATACTACAGCTTCGTGCAAAGACGACCTTTCCTAAGGTCGAACACTACTTTGCCTTTTCTAAGGCTAACACAATATACACGTTTTCGAAAACACTCGCATAACACAATCGAGTGATTTGATCGAGATTAGGTGTGAAATCCGAGAACTCTCAATAAGATCACTCACTCTACACGTATTTTTATTCTCAGCATGAGAATCCTTCGTTGAGTTAGGAGTGACATCCATATCTCGACGAAATTCTCCTTATCTATCCCGTGGTTTTGCCACACTTTCAAGAACAAAGTTGTTAAGTTAGGGGTGAAACCCGCATCTTAATAACACGCTCCACTCTACTTTGATTTTACAAAACTCTCACCAAAGTCTCGATGGATTCCAGTGATTCGAGTCACGTAGTAACCAGAAGGATGAGTGTCGATCGCCGTATTTGGGCGAGAGCACAGTCTATTAGGCCAAAGCATGCACTTGAGGTCATTGTGAATAGTCGAATCACTTTGGGTAGTCGATGTCTAACACTCAGGAAGCTCTGCTTCGATTCTAAGCCCGCAGTCGCTGATTTCACGCGTTATTGATTTTATGTGTTTATATGTTTATATGTTTTGATTTTGGAAGATTTTACACATTCTCGCTTTCATCGCTCAGCAAAACGCGCATAACTCACACAGCTATCGAATCTCAAATGCTAACTAATCGCAAATCAAACTAAGAACTCTCGTACGCTCCTCGCTTATGATACTAGCTATACTACTCACTGTACTACTCACTTACGCTACTCGCTATCGCTCGCAACTCTCGAACGCGCATCGCGGCTTTGAAAGATAGGTGAATACGTGCAAAATATGTAGGTGAATACATGCAAAATATAGGTGAATAAGTGCAAAATATGTGCTTACGTGGATTATGTGCTCCTACATGCTTCGGTGCTTATGTGCCTACATGCCTATGTGGTTTATGTGCCTACCTAACTATGTGCTTATGTGCCGACGTGTTCCTGATGCTTTACATAATAATAATAATAATAATAATAATAATAATAATAATAATAATAATAATAATAATAATAATAATAATAATAATAATAATAATAATAATAATAATAATAATAATAATAATAATAAGTATGGTAGTTACACGCTAAGCTTTTCAAAACCAAACCCGATATAATGGTTAGAAAACTTTATTTGTAAGTATTGATGAAAATCTCAATCAACTGGATCTCTGAAGAAGATAACAGTCCTGAAGATCACAGCAAGATGAAGAAAATCAGATAGGACAACTGAAATGCAATGTATCTACTACAAAGAATCACAAGTTGATCAAGAGTTGATTTGGATTATCAGAGAAGGTCATTTCTGATGGATCTGATGATATTTCTGATGAAATATCATCAGTTTCTGACAATTCTGATCATCAGACTTTCTGATGATTCGTTCACCAGAATTTCTGATGAAGTGGTTTATCAGAAATTCTGATGAAAGCCCCACTTGTCTAAAAATCACAACTCTATCCTGCCACCCATGACCGAAGCATGACATTATTGGTTATCATGATTACAAATGCAACTTGAACGATGGATTCAATGAATATGTCAAATTGCTACTTTACGCAGGACTTATTGCATGAATAAACAATTGTTTATTCATGTCCACAGCCGTCTATAAATAGAAGGCTCGAGAGGCAGAAGATACTTGAGTTTGAAGCTTAGCATTCATATACAAACACCCAAACTCCACTGCTCTTCTCACCCACAGAAATCAAGATTCATTTGTATTAGATAATAATCTTACAATCACCCTGTTAAACTAATTTGTTTCAAAGTGATATAAACTTAATAATTCTGTAGGTCTTGTTTTTTGAAAGTTTGATTTCCATTTCCGCACATCTTTTTCACATATACTGAAATCACTTGTCATATTACGTAAAAAGAAGTTGTTAAGGCTATACTGTGTCCAACAATTGATATCAGAGCAGATTGAATAAATTATTTTCAAACGATCAATCGCTCTTCTTCTTTTTTTTTTTAAATATGGCCAACTTTCAAACCTGGAATAATGCTTTCAATATTGGTTCTATGTCCAAACCTCCGACTCTGGTCAGAGAGGAATACCCCCAATGGAAAATCAGGATGGTCAATTTCCTTAATGGTCATGACCGAGCTCTGTTTCGATCCATTGAAAGGGGTCCACATATACCAATGACTAAAATACCAGCAATTCCAGCAACTGACCAACTACCTGTTATCCCTGCCTCCCGAGCTCCCAAAAGTGAAATACTTTGGAGTGAGGAAGACAAGGAACTGGTAGCAGGGGAGGAAAGAGAAAAATCACTCTTAATAATGGTCATCCCCAATGACATATTTTCACAAGTTGATGCTTGTGCATCAGCCAAGGAAATATGGGATCAGTTGGAAAATCTTTGTGAAGGAGGATAAAGGATGAAAAGAAACAAGAGAACAAACAACGTCTCATCTTATGAAAGGTTTAAAAGTTTACATAATGAAAAGTTAAATGAAACATATCAAAGGTTCACAAAACTTTTAAACGAGCTAAAGAAATTTGGAATAACTAAATCAAATGATGAAAGAAACCTAAAATTTCTTGATGCTTTGCCTAGAGAATGGAGAAATCTCACAATGACTTTGTCCTCAACCTTAGAACTAGGAAACATGAGTCTTCATGACTTATATAGCATCTTGATCCCTAGAGAGGAAGAAATATTTGAAGAAACCATTCAAAGAGGGGGATCTTTAGCTCTTATCTCAAACTCACAAAGACAAACAACTTCCAATGATCCACAACCATCAAACAGCTAGAGTTTTGAAACTTCTGATTCATCATCAGATTTTTTAGCCTTTGCTGATGCAATAGCACTGCTCACCAAAACATTTGAGCAGAGGTTGAGAGGAGGAGGCCAGAGGTACCAGAGGAGTGATAGAAGGAGGATGGATGATAGATCTAAAGAAGAAGTTAGATCTAAGGATAAAGGAAAGGCTGAGGTGGTGTGTTACAAGTGCAAGCAAAAAGGTCATTATGCATCTGAGTGTAAGACAAAGAAGCTGAAAGATGTTGCTTACTATGAAAAGAAGCTTGAGGAAGCTACGAAGCAACAACAGCAAGTCAGCTTAATTGCTGGGATAGATACATGGCTATCTGATGATTCTTCTGATGAAGAAGAAGAAGAAATGGCCAACTTCTGTCTCATGGCACTTTCTGATGACATACTAGAGACTTCAGGACGACAGGTAAGTTTAGACAATCTTAATCTTGAACACAAGCTAAATGAGCTCATGTCAGATTTTTTAAACTTGCAAGTTAAACATCAATCAGATGGTAAAAAATCTGATGAGTTGCCGAGGACCTTGAATAAAATTATTCTTGAAAATCAATTACTTATAGAACAAAGTTTAGATCAAAGAGCTAAGATTGAGTTTTATGAAAATGAAAGAAGAGATCTTTATAAGAAAATCAATGATAAAGAAATTAATGTAAGAGGTTTTCAAGAAGCAAAAGAATTCATAAATTTCATAGAGTCCACTCCAAAGAACAAAGGAGAGGGTTTGGGTTATGTGAGAACAAATAATAACAAACCCACTGTCTTTGTAAAAGCAACTCAACAGATTTCTGATAAATTCTTATCAGAATCTGATTCTGAAACTTGCAAATCAACATGTTCTGAATACTCATTTGATAAGCCAAATTTTGAACCAAAAATAAGTGAATGCAATCAAGAGTTTATAAAAACTCTAGAAGCAGTTCACTCATCTTTTCAAAATTATTCCTTCATTCCATCACAAGAAGGAACATCAGAAATTTCTGATGATTCTTGTATGTGTGTTGAAATACTGAAGCTTGTTCAACACCATCTCCAAAAGAAAAAGAAAAATTTTGTTAATGGCTCAGCATTTAACAGAAATTCTGATGAAAGGTCATTTAGAAGAAATAATAGAACCAGAATATCATCAGAAAGAGTACCCAAGCATGCCTGGGTACCTAAAACCCTCTAATCATTTCAATTCAGGACCATCATGTGCAGCAGATCTGGTACTGCGACTTAGGAAGCTCCAAGCACATGACTGGGGATAGGAGCTTACTCAACAACTTTGTCTCAAAGCTGGGTAAAATGGTGAACTTTGGAAATGGAGTGAAAGGAAGGATAATGGGATACGGATGTATCAGATATGGATGTTTGACCATTGAAAGAGTAGCATATGTTGAGGGCTTAAAGTACAATTTGCTGAGTTGTGGTCAATTTTGTGACAAAGGTTTTCAAGTAACATTCTTACAAGAAAAATGCTTGCTAATAGGTATGGATGATAATAAAATATATTTGACTGGGAAAAGAATAAGACAATCAATATACTACTTTGACTTTAAAGAAGAAAATGAACATCCTAAACTATGTTTATTTTCAAAAATCAACAAAGGAAGTAGTTGGTTATGGCATAAAAGATTGGCTCACTTAAATTTCAAAAACCTAAGCAAATTAGCAAGTAAAGGTCTGGTAAAAGGGTTACCTTTCATATCCTCTAAAAAGGATAAAATTTATGATGCTTGTGAGATGGGAAAATAAAAAAGAAGCTCTCACAAGTCAATTTCTGAATCTTCCATTACACAAAATTTGGAACTTTTACACATGGATTTGTGTGGACCCATAGGTACAGAAAGTTTTTCTGGAAAGAAATATATACTAGTAATAGTTGATGATTTTCCAGATATACATGGGTTGAATTTTTGAGAAAGAAAAGTGAAACACCTGATTTGATCATTAATTTATCAAGAAAATTGAAAATCTGTTAAAACTAATAGAAAGAAGGATCAGAGCAGACAATGGGACAGAATTCAAAAATTCAAAAATTGAGAGCTTTCTTGTAAACAAAGGAATCTCTCATGATTTTTCAGCTCCCAGAACCCCTCAACAAAATGGGGCTGTTGAAAAAAAAAATAGAACCTTAGTAGAAGCTGCCAGAACAATGCTTGCATATGCCAAAATGTCCTCTCACTTTTGGGCAGAAGCAATTGCAAATGCATGTTTTACTCAAAACAGAACTCTTATCAACAAAAGGCTAAACAAAACACCCTATAACATTATAAATGATAGGATTCCAAGTGTAAAATTTTTACACACATTTGGTTGTAGATGTTTTGTCTTCAATGATTTTGAAAGCCTTGAAAAATTTGACAGAAAAGCAGAAAAAGGTATTTTTCTTGGATATTCTTTATCCTCAAAAGCTAATAGAATTTTTATTCTTAACACAAGGGCAATCAGAGAAAGTTTATATGTCCCATTTGATGACTCATCAGAAACTGAAGTTTCTGATGAATACATGAAAGAAATAAACTTTTCTGACAAACAAGAAAATTATGAGCATCTCTTTGAAATGATATCAGAAGATTTTCTAGAACATGATAAATCTTGTGCATTTATATCATCAGAAATATCATGTACTAACCCTGAAGAACAAGTAAATAGCACAACAGAAAATCAAAATTCTGGTGCTTTACACCAAACAGAGGTAACTTAACAAGGGGAAACTTCAAATCCATCAGAACCAACAATTGTTCAAAGCAGGTTAAGATGGATCAAAGGGCATGTTCATTCTGATATCATTGGCAATCCAGCTGATGGTGTGAGAACAAGATCTGCAACTGCACATGAATGTGCATATGCTGGGTTCTTAAGCAAAATAGAACACAAATCTGCCAAAGAAGCTCTGAATGACCCAGATTCGATACAAGCTATGCAGGAAGAGCTGGATCAATTCGAAAAGAGCAAGGTATGGGATCTGGTACCTAAGCCTAAAGACAAATCTGTCATAGGCTCAAAATGGGTATACATGAATAAATCTGATGAAAATGGCATAATCACAAGGAACAAAGCAAGGTTAGTGGTCAAAGGTTACTGTCAACAAGAAGGTATTAATTATGATGAAACTTTTGCACCAGTAGCTAGATTAGAATCTGTAAGAATTTTTCTTGCTTATGCTGCATCCAAGGATTTCAAAGTTTATCAAATGGATGTAAAATCAGCTTTCCTAAATGGTAAAATTGGAGAAGAAGTTTATGTTCAACAACCAGAAGGCTTTGTTGATCCAAAATTTCAAAATCATGTTTATAGATTAAACAAAGGCTTGTATGGATTGAAGCAAGCTCCTAGAGCCTGGTATGAAACATTTTCAAACTTCTTAATCAATTCTGGATTTACCAAAGGTACTATTGACACCACACTTTTTCTCAAAACACACAAAGGTCATACCTTGTTGGTTCAGATATATGTTGATGACATTATATTTGGATCAACAAATGAAAAATTTTGCGAAAAGTTTCAAAAGTTAATGACCAGCCACTTTGAAATGAGCATGATGGGTGAATTAACCTTTTTCTTAGGGTTACAAGTCAAACAAAGAATTGATGGAATATTTTTGAGTCAATCAAAGTATGTTAAAACAATTCTACAAAAATATTCACTTGAAAACTGCTCTGTTTCAAAAACTCCCATGGCAACAGGGAACAAATTAGATTCTGATAAAGATGGAATAAGTGTAGATATTAAAACCTATAGGGGGATGATAGGGTCATTGCTATATTTGACTGCAAGTAGACCAGACATCATGTTTCTACATGCTTTCTGGCCAGATATCAATGTGATCCTAAAGAATCCCACTTAAAAGCTGTAAAAAGGGTTTTCAAATATCTAAAAGGCACTTCAGAACTTGGTCTCTGGTATCCAAAGGATACAAACCTTGAATTAATTGCATACACAGATGCAGATTATGCAGGGTGTAAGATTGACAAAAAAAACACATCTGGTGCTTTTCAAATCTTGGGGAAAAATTGGTTTGTTGGGCAAGCAAGAAGCAAAACTGTGTTGCCACATCAACAGCAGAGTCAGAATATGTTGCAGTAGCAAGCTGCTGTTCACAAGTGTTGTGGATGCAAACTCAACTGAAGGATTATGGAGTAAATCTGACAAAAATGCCAATTTTGTGTGATTCAAAGAGTGCAATTGCAATAACAGAAAATCCAGTTCATCACTCAAGAACCAAACACATAGATGTCAGATATCACTTCATAAAAGATCATGTGGAGAAAGGTAACATTGAAATGTATTTTGTTCCAACTGAAAACCAAATTGCTGATATATTTACAAAACCTCTTGATGAAAAGAGACATAACTTTTTGATCAGCAAACTTGGCATGGTTAACTTAAGAGATGAAAATGTTTCAGAAATAAAAGCAACACAAAATGAAAACCAAATTGATGATCACCTAGATACTGAGAATGAAAGGACAATTAAACAAAATTCTGATGGAGAAATTCATCTATCTGATGAAAAATCAGAAGGTCTAATAAATCATCAATAAAATGTGATGATTTATCAGAAATTCTGATAATATATCAGAAAATCTGATGAAATTTTTCTCAGAAATTCTTATATTCATAAGGAATTTTTGTTTAAATGTACATAATGATCAGTAATCATCAAAAGTCCATATCTTCATACATATTCCATTTGTATAAATTTATAGTTTTCTTTAATTCAATTGTTTGTATTTTTTTATTTATTTTTTTCATTAAAAAAACAAAAAAGGGGGAAACATTGATGACATGTATGAAGATAAAATTAAATCCAAAGAACTCAATCGTCACAATTTTCTTTTCTCAAAAGAAAAATCATTTTTTTTCATGCAACGTCATTCGGTCATAAGGAGTTTAAGAGAAACACGTAAGCACCAATATCATTAGGAGCTATGAAAGTAGCCGCCCACCTATTGAATGCTTACTCACACAAAGGGCTTAGTAGACTGTCATATTCACTGCAATAGATATCGTCTTAAATGAAGAAAAAAAATCTTTTGTTAATATGGAACTATCACTTTCATCTATAAATATTAACAATCTGAAAAAGACATTCTTCACAACAAAATCTTCTCTTCAAAAGCCTACCATCAGAAAACCTCTTATTTCAAATGAGTCACCCAAAATCAATGGAATCCAACCAATTCCCTCTCAACCTTTACGAAAATCATAATCTCAGACTAAGATCTAACTTGGAAGGACCTGCATGGGTGGACTGCAGGTTTGTATACAATATGATCATGCGAAGTCCCTTGGGTTTTGCTATGTCAACACATGTCACTATATATCCAGAACTTCTTCAAGAGTTCTGGTGGAATGCTCAAGTCGTTATGAGTGGCACTTCCATGTGGATAAATAGTGAGGTTATGGGGGTAAAGATCACCCTAAAAGAGGAAACACTCAGAGATGTCCTCAGATTGGGTGATTATCGAAAGATCAGCATACTGGAAAAGGCAGAGGTGCAACGAACCTTGATTGAAATGGGTTACAATTCAAACAATGTGTCAAGGCAAATTTGCAAATCTGGGTTCATACCACCTTTCCAGTATCTGGTAACACAGCTAAGTGTTTGTTTTTCTAAAAAGACTGGACACTTTAATGAGCTGTCTTACAGGATGATGGAAGTGGCACATGCTATTGTACAGGAAAAACCTTACAATTATGCTAAGTGTCTCATGAGAGACTTAGAAGGAATTGTCCATGACCGTAATCACAAGTCAGCTGGACATTGGAGGTGTGAGAAGTTGTTATACAAGAGCTGAACTGGCACTTCAAGAAAACTTAAGAGTTGCTTCCCTGGTTCCATCAACCAATCATACAGGAAGAATAACCAGTCTCTGGTTATATGTGAAGTGCATGTATAACGTGTTGGATGAGGAGGATGAGTAGTTAGGTTTATCTGTTCTTGTTTTTGTTTGTTTAACCTTTTTGTGTGTTCTAACCATCTTTTGTTTAGTAATATATTAAGTTTTTCTTAAATACATGTTAGTTATATATGTCAATAGGTCCAGGGAGAACTAAGAAATATTGTCTGATGGAAACAAGGAAAATCTGGTAAGAATCAAATGAAATCTGATAGGATATAGTAAATCATCAGAATCTAATAAAATTTATCAGAAACTTCATTAAATCATCAGAATTTGATTCAAATAACCAGATAAACTGAAAAATTGATGCAAAACATCAAAAGAAATTTTTTACAAACTGAATGGTTCGATTGCTCAAACAGAAAAGGAACATGACTTTGATCAAATACAAAGAAACTTACAAAAACATCTAGATTATTTTTAGATAAGTTTCTTTCAATTTTTTTTTCTGAGGACTGGAACAAGCTATATGACAAAGACTTCCTGATACACCAGAACAAATGTGTGGAGTTCACAAGATCAAGGTAAGAAAAATTTCTCAAACTCCACTTATTCCCTCTCATCTTAAAAAAAAAAAAAAAAAAAAAAAAAAAAAAAAACTGATTCAGACTTCTATAAATGAATCAAATGTTTTCTGATGGTATATATGAGAAATTCAACTCTCCAAGAAATATTTAGAGATTTTCTAATATATATCATTAAAGGACAACACGGGACAACACTTAATCAAAGAAAAGGTTTTTGATTGGACCATGTCTGAAATCAAAAGGGGTCCCACATGAAGAAAAAGGTGCAAGTTGGATACTAGTGTTTATCCTTTTAAAATCATTGGAATCTCTAATTATCCTTAAATGAGATATACATTAAATTAGAGATAAACCAAAGGTTTTTCAAAAACGGTTGCTTCTTTAAGAGATTAAAACATCATTAAGGTGTCATAAAACACCTTGAATACAAACAACCCACGAAAAACACTCAAAAATCTCTGTCTCAACTCACTATAAATATCCCATCCAAAACAGAGACGTCCATCTTCAATCTTCATTCTCAAACCCTAAAAATCCTTTTCAAAGCAAAAACCCAAATCCTAAATGGCTGCCACCAACATCAGTCCACCTCCAGCTGAACACTCTGTTCCCTTAATCACTGAAGCTGAATATCTTCCTTTGAAGAACAACAATGAAGCAATGAACACTAACATCGAACAATATGATGTGAAGTGTCAAATTCTCATTGAATTTCTGATCAGAAGCCCAATAGCTCATGCTCTTACAAAGACCAGAGAGGTACCAGAAAGACTGCTACAACAAGTTGTAAAAACTCTCGAACCTCATAGTACAAGTATGGAGCTAACAACACATGTATGGGAAGATATCTTCATCACAATCTCACCGGAGAAAATAAGGGAATGTTTGGAACTACCCTGAAATCAAGATTACGAAGAAGCACCACAAAAAGAAGACATGTTTGAACAACTTGATGCTGTAATGGGATGCAAGGCAAAGATTCCAAAAATCAATGAGTTCAAGAGGAACAAGCTACCTGCCTTCTGGCAAGTGTTAATGGAGATACTGAATAAGTGTTTATCATCCAAGATCGGAGGTACAGATCAGATAAATATGAATATTCTAACAATCATGTTCAGCCTCATAACTGGGTTGAATATTGATTTTGGAACAGAAATATTTAATCTGATCGAAAGATCAATTCTGACCAAAACTGGAAAGATAGAATCACATCTACCATTCCCCAGATTTCTGTCCATCATAATTTCTGATGCTTTTTCTGAAAGGAATCTACAAACTCCAAAATCAAAATTTATGTAGAAATCAGAAATTATGAGACCTTGGAGTGCTGCAGGGTCATGGAAGTCAGATTTTGATGTACCTGTTCTACCAGAAAAAATGATGGATCTGATACCAGAAGACTCATCATACAGAACAGAATATCTGAGAATGTTAAGTAAACAAGCAGAAACAAAAGAAGGATTTGAAAAAGTGTCACCCATGGAGCATGATGCAGAAGAATCAAACACACCAAGAATAGAGCAGCAAGATGAATCTGTTCCTCATCCAGCTGATAAAGATGTGCATATGACTCATGCAACAGAAGAACATCATGCAGAAGGCTCACATATGGGAGAAACAGGTGCAACAAAATCTAAACTCAATATATTTTTTACTTCTGAAAGTGATTCTGATGAATCAATTCAAGGAAAATAAGAAATTTTACAAAGAAGCACTATTTTTACAAAACAAAATGTGACTGAAAAAAACACCCATTTTCTGAGTCAGACTCTGAGGAGGAAAATGTGGTGACAACAGGTGGAGATCAGTCTACTGATCAAGGAAACCTGGATGAGAAAAATAAAAGTTTCTCAACAACTCATAGAGAACCTAAAAGGGTTCAAGGATATGAGGAAAACCAGGACTTGAATTTGTTTCAATTTTCCAGTGAGGGAACAGAGAATTTGGATACTTCCAACCCTCTTAACCTCAAAACATCAGAAAATGTGTTTTCCATTGGTGTTAGAAGAGAAACATCTGTTGTTTCTCCTATTTCCCAAGGATAACCATCTATGTCCCCTAAACAACTTCATAAAGAACTTGAAGATAAAGCTGCTACTGGGAAAACAGTCATGGAGGAAAAACTTGATCTGATACTGAAAGAAATCAGAAATCAAAAATCAGAAATCAAAGTTTTATCAGAAACTGTCAAAACTGTGCAGAAACAAACATAAGAAAATAATGCAGCTCTCAAAGAAATACAAAAGTCATCAGAAAGCAAAGGAAGTTCATCAGAGATGGGGAAGGCTCTTAAAGAACTACATGATATCAAGAAAAAGATGACTGGGATAGCAACTGCAGGAGAAAGTTCAAGTTCAGGAAGGCTTCTTGAAGAAATACAACTTCTCAGAGCCAACAGCAGTAGCTTGACTGAGGCTTTTGAAAAGTTGATAATGGAATTAAGCGAACAAAGAAACAAAGAAAATCAGGAGTTTCAGAAGATAAAGAAGCAAGAAGAAACAAACACTCAAGCTCTTACTAACATTCACTTGTTAGTAAAAAGATTGCAGTACAATGTTGCCACACTGGCAAAAGTTGATCTTCATACACTAAAAACTCCAATTCCACAAGAAAGACAAGCAACAGAATCAGAAAATCCTCAACATCAACCAGAAACCATCCAACAAGAACAAATTAAGCAAACAGAAACCTTAACATCTCAAAAACATAAGCAAACCATGGGTGCACCGCCAGATAAACAAAAGTTACCCATGGGTCCTCCACCAAACATACCAAAGCCAGACACTTCAAGGATCCAACATAAAGAATATATTCCAGCTCAACCATCTTCTACAACCATCACTAGAGAAACAGAATTTAGCATAAGGATGGACACAAAAGAGAAGAGAAGAATGGAACATGAAGTGACCTCCTCAAAAAGGCCAAGAAAAATAATGAGAGTAGATTCAGAAGGCAACATCAAAGAATCAGAAGTGCTGGAAGGTGATCTACACACAATCATGTGTCCAGAAGAACATCTGAAGCATTACTATTGGAAAGGTCCAGAAGACAACCCAACAAGGCCGCTCTCACCAATGAGTAAAGGTATTTTTGAAGAAAGAAATAATGGCAGCTGGGTAATATTGCACAACAACTTGACCAATGCAATAGTATCAATTGAAAGAATTGATACTTTGACTACTGGAGGAGGCATATTACGGAATGAAAGTCAAAACAAGTATACCCTGATCAGAAAAGATAAAGATGTTCAAAAGGTTACGGATGCAGATCTGGCTGATAAGATTCATCCAATGGACATAGTCAAGATGAAGAACATCATTGATGAATGGAAAGGTGGTTCAGTAGTGGTCAGGAGAGCCCTTGACAGTCTTAAGAGTGTAGGAGCGAAATTATACAAAAGAGCAGCACTAGCAGACTTTTATCTATGTATCAATTTCGAGTATAGCACCAAAGTGTTAATACCTCCACCCAACTCGACGATTCCAGCTGAAATTCCTTCAAAGTTAGCAAGAACTGGAGCAATCTTTGACACACCAGCAATATGTGCAGTCTTCAAAGATGCCCATGAAGAGAAAGCTCTATTCAAAATCAGTGAAATTTGCAGGTATTCAAACCAAACTTTAAAATATATAAGAAACTGCATAAATGACAAACAAGAGCAGCTCAAGAAGAAAGGAAAGAACAATGAACAGCTGAGAAAGAAAATTGAAGATTGTATTGAAAATTTGATGGAAGCAAGAGAATGGTACAAATCAATGTACAAGGCAACTCAAAAGATAATTGATCACAAGAAAAAGCTGAAACCATGAGACAAACACAGAGGTGGAGTGAAGATCAATTAAATGAATTGATGAGATATTGCTGTTTTTGAACAATATTTAGAATTTGTTTTTCTCTTTTTGAACAATGGTTGGATGGTTAATGTTTTAAGTTTTATGTTTTATGCTTTATGTTTGTGAGACTTAGTCACTTGATCTTTCTTTTTCAAGAATTAGTTAAAAGTTGTTTACATTTGGACATGGAGATAGTTCATTTTCTTACAATACTTAGGGGGAAACTGTTAGGAAACTTTATTTGTAAGTATTGAAGAAAATCTCAATCAACTGGATCTCTGAAGAAGATAACAGTCCTGAAGATCATAGCAAGATGAAGAAAATCAGATAGGACAACTGAAATGCAAAATATCTACTACAAAGAATCACAAGTTGATCAAGAGTTGATTTGGATTATCAGAGAAGGTCATTTCTGATGGATCTGATGATATTTCTGATGAAATATCATCAGTTTCTGACAATTCTGATCATCAGACTTTCTGATGATTTGTTCACCAGAATTTCTGATGAAGTGGTTTATCAGAAATTCTGATGAAAGCCCCACTTGTCTAAAAATCACAACTCTATCCTGCCACCCATGACCGAAGCATGAAATTATTCGTTATCATGATTACAAATGCAACTTGAACGATGGATTCAATGAATATGTCAAATTGCTACTTTACGCAGGACTTATTGCATGAATAAACAATTGTTTATTCATGTCCACAGCCGTCTATAAATAGAAGGCTCGAGAGGCAGAAGATACTTGAGTTTGAAGCTTAGCATTCATATACAAACACCCAAACTCCACTGCTCTTCTCACCCATAGAAATCAAGATTCATTTGTATTAGATAATAATCTTACAATCACCTTGTTAAACTAATTTGTTTCAAAGTGATATAAATTTGATAATTCTGTAGGTCTTGTTTTTTCAAAGTGATATAAATACGATGTCTGCTGTAGACAATGTCGTCATTTAGATCGCATACGCAACGCGCCGCTCGACGTAACCATGCTGACAAGATCGCTTCACTGGTAGCCAAGGAAATTGCTAAAGTCATCCCTTCAATCGTCAGTGAGATCAATGATGTCAGCAGCAAGTCCTCTGTTGAATCAAAGAGCGACTCTCCTAAAGCGCCTTTAAGCTTTAAACAATTCAAGGCCTACGGTCCTGCTAACTTCACTAGTGAAGACGGACCCAGTGCTATGTTCCATTGGTTTGACTCAATCGAAGTCACCTTCAGGCAAAGCGGATGCCAGAAAATCTGCTACTGTTAATGCTACTGGAGTTTTTCAGTCCAGGGCTTTTGACTGGTGGACTGCTGAGCGCAACAGGCGCGGTACGATTCAGCTTATGGTCTTCCTTGGGAGGAACTCAGAGAGCTTATGATGAAGGAGTTATGTCCTCCTCATGAGGTTCAAAAGTTGGAGAACAAATTCTGGCATATCAAACAAGATGGAGGTGACAACGCTGGTCTCACCGCTCGATTCAAGCAGCTAAGTATCATCTGTGCTGGTCAGGTGACAACACCGGAGATAAAGATCAAGAAGTACATCCGCGCTCTTCCAGATTGTTTAGCTGACTTTGTTCAGGCAGCTAAACTTGCTACTATTGAGGAGACTTACCAACTTGCATCTGAGATCAACGATAAACGAGTCTTAGCTGGGTATTTCAAGACCTCAACCAAGAACCTCAATCAAATCACCGCAACTCCCACTACCGAAACCGCGGCATCACAAGGTTCAAAGTCTTCACGCCAGAATCGCAAGCGCAAGGGTAACAACAACAAGAACTACACTATTACCATTGCTCCTCTCAATGCTGTCCCGGTAAAATCCAACAACCAGAACCAACAAGTCGCAGCTCCTAACCAGAACCAACAAGTCGCAGCTCCTAACACCAACGCACCGCCTGCTAAGCGTGCGTACACATGTGTTCATCCTCTCTACCTTACTTGCACCTACCATCACCCTGTAGGGGTGAATTGTCGCTTCTGTGCCAACTGCGACATCTATGGGCATTTTACTGCTCATTCTCGTTCTAGCCCATGCCAATAAGCTCAAGCTCCTCCAGCACCACCAGCTCAACCACTCACTATCCAGGGTAACCAAGCAGCTCCTACGCCTGCTGCTCATGCGCGAGCATGCTACTCCTATGGTAACCCGAATCATTTTGCTAACGTCTGCCCGAATCGAGTTGTGAAACAAGAATCGCAGCAACAACCACCACAGCAACAACAGCAACAAAAGCAGCAACAGTGATGCGCGTGTGGTGTTATAGGTTTTTATGTATATTTTTAGCCCTTTTTACACGTTAGTCAAGTTTTAAATTTATAAAACACGATATTTTACTAACACCAAACATACATATGGGCAAGTGCACCCATCGTGAGCATAGTATAGTGTTGGCAAGATACCGAGTTCGTCCAAGGACACAAGAGCTTTTAATACCGGTTTATCCTCAACGTCTAATCAAATCAAAAGTTTAGAAAAAGGTTTTAAACTAGAAAATAAAAACTAAAAATGCTGAAAAATAAAAATAAAAGTAAAAACAGATAGACAAGATGAATCACTTGGATCCGACTCGTGTTTAGTGTAACCTTTGATTATTTCCGCACTTTTGCGCTTATTAAGAGATTATCTTAGTTATAGTAGTAGGTCCCTCTTTTGAAGGTGACGTTACCCTCAACCCAGTAGTTTGAGTCAGCAAGGATACAATCCTAAAGGGTTGGATTAATGTTTTAATAGTAGCTTACATATGAGGGGATCAAGGAGTTCAGACCTCCGCCATCCAATACTAGTGGGTATTGAAGGAGGTCCTACTAATGTTGACCCAAGTCCTCGCAGGATCTATACACTGAACAAGGCAAGACTCTTACCAAACCATTCCCTTAACCCCCGACCAAATGGCCAACATATCTCCATATAGACCGTGGAGATATGAATTGTGAAAATCTTTTATTTTATATAGACAATAAAATAATGCCAAGACACCACGGATAAATGATAAGGAAGATTCACCTTCAACATAAGAAACTAGTTATTAAAGTCATTAATACATAACCAAATAAAAACTGCGAAAAGATTAAAAATAAAAAGTATTACACTAGACACTTTGTCTTCACCAAGTGATGTAAGAGACTTAGGCAAACATGGCCTTTGATTGTCAAGAACTCTTACGATCGATCTTGGATCCCGAGACTACTCACACACTCTATGATGGATGATGGTGGTGGTGGGTGGGTGAAGTGTGAGAGAGGTGGTTTGCCAAGGGATGCTTTGCAAGTGAGCCAAGCACCACTATTTATTGTCTGCACAGAAGCCCGGACACGACCCCATGTCCATTGGGCACGACCCCGTGTCCACCCATCTTCTCTTTCTTCATTAAATGCAGTTTGTCTGCATTAGTTGGCCACGTCCCCGTGTCCGCTGGGCACGACCCCGTGTGCAGAAGCGTATCTGTACTATCAAGATTTTCCTAGATTCTGTTAATCTTAGAGTTGACCACGGCCCCGTGTCTATTGGACACGCCCCCATGGTGGGTGATAGAAGCTTCTACAACTTTGTCTTTTCTGCAGACACTTGGGCATGCCCCCATGCTCATTGAGCACGGGGCGTGTTCAGCCTTCTGTTCTCTTGTTTTTGCTTGGGAAGATGTTGTCGAGGGGTCGGGCATGCCACGTTTATTCCTTTTCTTGTATTTATGTTAGATTTAACTAAAAAAGGGTTAGTTTTATGCCACAATTGATGTAAGTTATATGTTGCATTTTACGCGCATCAATTACCCCCGCACTTGAATCTTTGCTTGTCCTCAAGCAAAACTCTTTATAATGTGGCTTACACTCCCAAATGGAACGGGTAGAAGAGAAGGTTTTTGGGCTTGTCATAGAGTGTCGGGATTTCCAAGATTCTTTATTAAGTTTTATTTTTATTTATTTACAATCCTATTCGTCATGATTTATTTAAAACATTACATAAGATAAATTACTTATTAGGGCATAACATGCCTTTTTAAAATTCCATTTGTATACATGTTCACATACCTTACGGGGGATCACTCAACACTCGGCCGAATATGTATTTTAGTGAAACACTCGAGAGCGGCATGGAACTTACTCCTACCATAGGCTTGCTAGGCAATCAATCCTCCTCCTTTTAAACTATATACCTTTGTAAATATCAAGAGTACTTTTGGGGGAAGGGTTAGGATTGGGTTAAAGGTAGGTGGTGGGGTCAGTAGTTAGTAGAAAAGGTCGAAAGACGTAAAAGCGTCGGTTTTCGTAAGACTTTTTATTTTTGTAACTTTTTATTTTGATGAAGCAATTCTTCAAACAAAGTTCTTTTTGATAAACTTGTTTGTTTATTTCTTTTGGCTTCATCACCAATTTTTTTTTGATAAGGAAGTCATAAGAAAAACCGAGCTTTGTTACTAAAATAAAGGGTTTAAAATGAAAAAGGGTTTTGGTGGGTAAAAGGGTGTTTGTTTTGGGTTAAGAGATGAAAAGGTTTAGGCTCAAAGGGGTCAACTAGGGGGATTTTGGGTAGGTGGTAAAAAAAAGAAAAATAATGGTGTAGAAATAAAAAGGGTTAGTCCTAATGCCTCCATCATTTACTTACTTGGGTTTAAGTTGGTAAGGACCGAGAATGTATCGTCATGGCAAGTTCTAAAGTCGTAAGAACCAAGCGGCTATTCACACAAGAAACGAAAAACGAGCATTTGGTTCAAAGATGTGTATTTGTATGCTCAATAAAGGCTCAAAACTTACTTTTTGTGGGAATGGGTTTTTATGTGATCAAGTATATATAATCAAATTTTAACTAGACTTGTCATGCCGTTTCATAATTTTCTTAAGTTGGTTCTTTTTATCACGACGTTATCGGTTGTAAATTTGTAAAAGTATAACCTTTTTTTTAGAACTTGAAATTCCCGAAATTAAACCTAGACAAGTAAAAAAAATGAAAAATTTTTGGAAAAAAATTGGGGTGATTAGCGGTTCCAATAGAGTTTTATGTACGGCTTGTAATTAGGACTTGCAAAATTCAAGGTTTTAGCATCCCCCCCCCAATTAAATTAGACATTGTCCTCAATGTGTCCTAAAAATAGGTTTTTAGGTTGATTGAATGTGTAAAAGGTGTGTTAAAGCAAAAATTTATGTTACTGGGCATCTGGGCACGACCCCGTGGTGGGTGAACACAGCGTCGTGGTCAGAGTGCCAGTAACGAGAACTTACAGAAGGTGGACACGGGGGCGTGTCGGCTGAGCACGACCCCGTGTCTGGCAAAAATCTGCAGAATTTTTACAAACAACAGGTCTGGGGCAATGGGCACGGGGGCGTGTCGGCTGGACACGACCCCGTGTAGACAATCTGCAAAGGTGTAAAATAGGTTTCTAGCTGCGGTTTTGCTGTCCTGGCTTTAGTAGCACTAATGTTTAGTACTCTAAGCCTCGTATGTACCTGTTTTATCAATAAACACTACACCAAACCATAACAAGCATCCTAAATTACCATAGTTCAAACATCCACACCACAAAGTTAAAATTAAGAAAATGCAGAAAAGTAAAAAGTGTTAGAGGAAAGTAAATTGTTCAACACATGGCACGCAGGCCCGGAAATTGTTCATGGGATAAGGGGTTAACCTGTGGGACCTCCAACCAGCTATTCCTACATCTGCTCCTTCCGTCTAGTCCATATCCTCGTCTTCATCATCATCTCCTCCCCTGTGCCTCTCCATGTACTCCCGGATGTTCCCAATGTCATCCTGTATGTCGGAGATGTTTCTCTCAATTGCTCCGACTCGGGTGTACGTGTTGCTGGCATGTTGTAGGTGTTCCGGGTGCACATGAGGTTTTCCTGCAATAAATCATGTAAACTTTGGAAGTTAGGAAAACCGCCTCCTTGAGAGGAGGATTGGCCTGGATCCCCATGGGGCTGGTAGTGGTATTGAGGAAGAGGCTGGAATTGTGGAGCATGTAAGACGAGTGCCTCTTGCGGGTTCCATGCATGCCCCTGAACTCTTTGGAAGCTAACCGTCCCATCTTCTGCTTCATAAATCAGGTTCGTGGAGTGGCATATGGTCATGTCCACTCTTCCCAACCATGGGCTCTTCTGGAAAGACCTCGGCAAGTTCACAAAATGTTTGTAGAGACGGTATATCCACCCCCCAAAGAAGATAGGGGTCGGTGGAGTAGCAGGCTGGTTCCAATGCATGTTTCGGAGAAGGAGGTACGGAACATCAAGGTGGGTGCGGGTATGAATGCAATGAAGGACCACCAGATCTCTTAACCCTACAACGCCACTACTATCGTGCCTTTGGCTAAGAGAGTAAGTGAGAACCCTATGGATGTAACGGTAAAGAGGGTCCCTCAACTTAGTGCTCTTAGTGCTGCTTGGGTTGTAGATGCCTTCTCCTATTTGCGCCCAAGCAGCCTGGTGTTGATTCTCTTGTATTTCACGTAGCCCTCTAGTGTTTTCTTCATTCCTCGCATCTTCCTCCGCATACAACCCAACTATTGACCCAAACTGTGCCATCGAGATTGAGTATACAGTCCCTCCACACCGGAATTCTACCCCATCATTATCAAATGGGTAGGCTCTTGATTTGAACGCGAATGTGCTATAGAATTCCAGATTATATTCGTGGACTGAGCGAAGTCGAGTGGTCAGGGCGGCTCTTAGTGGGCCGGTGACTAGGTTGTTAAACCGGTCAAGCTGGTTAACTGCTCCTAGAAGAACCATGCATACTTGTCGTGGGTATTCCTCCGGCCTGGTTCGAAGCACGGTACCTTACTTTAGCATCCAACTCATTTGCATTGAACCGAGTGAATTTCTTGGCCATCTGAAAGAAAACACCAAACAATTAGCACGAAACAGTGAAAATTTTGGAGAAAACTGAAAACAGTCGGCTGAACACGGCCCCCGTGTTCAGCGGACACGCCCAGAGTTGGTTTGAAATTGGCTGGACACGCCCCCATGCTTAGCGAGCACAACCCCCTGTCCAGGCGTCTGTTTCCTAAAAATCCCATTTTTCGACCCGGTCCCGAAAACCTGAAAATTTTTGGTCCAGTAAGGGGCGGTTTTCCCCGAAAATGAAACCCCAAGTGCCGTTTTTCCCAAAACAAACCGTTTACCCATTGGATTTTATCTTTTTCGGTTCAAAAACAAGAGTTTGGGTTTTTGTGAGAAATCGGGCAAATCTATGAACAATGCAAGTTGATTTACTTCCTATAACATGTATCTAAACTAATGCTAACAGATCTAAGCAAAAATTTGAGGTTCGATCCGGATGAAGTTCAAGAACCCTAGATTTTTCCCCAAATTTTTGATGTTAAACTACATGTTGCTGCTTAATCTAACTACTAATAAGGATAGAATCATATCTTGATGTTGTTAGAAGTAGAGGAGACGTCAAAATCTTGTAGAAAAATCGCCTGAACCAGAGAATTTTCGGGGAAACGGGGTGTGTGGAATGAAGAAACTGTGTTGAAAAGGGGTTATATCCCGACAATTGCACAGACATGGCCCCGTGTCCAGTGGACACGGCCCCGTGGGCGGGCAATTTTGAAATTTTTTTAAGTGCTCGTGTGAGTGACCTTGTTTCCCAAAAACTCGGTTAGAAGACTTACAGATTTAGATGTCCACCCGCTTGTTCGTAACTTACCAGGTATGATGTTGATGCTTTCATTCTTCGACCGTTTAAAGCGAGATTTCTTCCTCCTCATCCTCAATGAATCCTTGATAGAGCTTCAGCCGTTGGCCATTGACTTTGAATGGAATTCCATTTTGAGATTTAATTTCTACTGCACCGTGTGGGAAAATATGGGTGATGGAAAAAGGTCCTGACCAGCTAGACTTTAGTTTACCAGGAAACAATCGAAGTCATGAATTAAACAATAGAACTTGATCTCCTACTCGAAATTCATTAGGTTTAATGTGTTTGTCATGCAAATTTTTCATTCTTTCCTTATAAATTTCGGAGTTAGAGTATGCATATTCCTTAGTTTGTCTAAGTTTACATTTTTTTTTATTGCCAGTAGGCTTTGTGCGCAATTTCTACTGGCAAATGACAACTTTTTCCATAGACGAGCTTATATGGGGTTGTACCTATTGTTGTTTTATAAGCAGTTCGAAAAGCCCATAAAGCATCATCTAATTTATCGGCCTATTCCTTTTTATTTAACCCTACAGTTTTTTCGAGTATTCGTTTTAAACCTCTGTTAATCACTTCGGCTTGTCCGTTTGTTTGAGGGTGATATGCTGTTGAGACCCTGTGATAGACGCCATATCTTGTTAGAATCTTTTCAAGTTGATGGTTACAAAAATGGGTACCTCTATCACTTATTAATACTTTAGGTGTTCCAAAACGAGAGAATAATTTTTTCAGAAATCTTACCACGACTCTTCCATCATTTGTTGGAAGTGCCTCGGCCTCGGCCCATTTAGACAAGTAATCTACCGCCACAATTATATATTTGTTTCCTTTTGACGGTGGGAAGGGTCCCATAAAGTCAAGTCCCCACACATCAAATATTTCACAAACAAGAATTCCATTTTGGGGCATTTCGTTTTTGGAAGAAATATTACCTGATCGTTGGCAAGCGTCACATGTCTTGACAAAAATTTGGGCGTCTTTGTAAATGGTTGGCCAATAAAACCCTGAATGAAATACCTTTCGTGCAGTACTTGCGGCACCATGATGTCCTCCGTATGGACCTTCATGACAATGGCGGAGAATTCTTCTTGCTTCGCTACCATGTACGCATCGGCGGATGAGTTGATCAGCACACATTTTGAACAGATAAAGATCCTCCAAAAAATAATGCTTTACATCAGCAAAGAATTTCTTTCTTTGATGATGTGGCCATCAATTGGCGACTATACCGCTAGCTAAGTAGTTTGCATAGTCGGCGTACCATGGTTCTTCTCGGTACTCCACCATTTCTAGGGACTCTGTTGGAAATTTTTCGTTGATTTGCTCATCCCTAGTTGCCTCCAAAGCTGGGTCTTCCAAGCGTGAAAGATGATCTGCTGCGGTGTTTTCTGCTCCTCTTTTGTCCTTGATTTCAATATCAAATTTTTGGAGGAGTAGAATCCACCGAATCAAACGGGGTTTAGCATCCTGTTTCCTAAAGAGGTATCGAATGGCTGCATGATCTGTAGACTATTGTTTTAGAAAGAACAAGATAAGAACGAAATTTATCAAAAGCAAATACCACGGCTAGTAACTCTTTTTCTGTTGTTGTGTAATTTTCTTGTGCATCGTTAAGTGTTTTACTAGCATAATATGAAAATGCTTTTCTTTTCTTTGTCCCAAGACAGCTCCAACTGCAAAGTCACTTGCATCACACATGATTTCGGAAGGTAATTTCCAATCAGGCGCTATCATGATAGGTGTATTGACTAGCATTTCCTTTAGTGTTAGAAATGCTTGATTGCAATCCTTGTCAAAGATGAAAGGGGCATCTTTTTCAAGTAATTTTGTTTGAGGCCTTGAGATTTTAGAAAAGTCTTTGATAAATCGCCTATAAAATCCGGCATGCCCGAAGAAACTTCTGATAGCTCTAACGGAGGATGGGGGTGGTAATCGAGAAATAGTGTCTATTTTGGCTCGATCAACCTCCATTCCTTCGCTTGAGATTTTATAACCGAGTACTATTCCATCCGTTACCATAAAATGGCATTTTTTCCAGTTAAGGGCGACGTTAGTTTCCTCACATCGGGATAGCATTCGTTCAAGGTTATTAAGGCATTGGTCGTATGAATCTCCAAAGATAGAAAAGTCGTCCATGAATACTTCCATTGTCTTTTTCTATCATGTCATGGAAGATGGCCACCATGCAACGTTGGAAGGTTGCGGGGGTATTGCAGACCAAATGGCATGCGTCGATAAGCAAAAGTTCCATAGGGACATTTAAATGTTGTCTTTTCTTGGTCTTCGGGTGCTATCGGGATTTGAAAGTAACCTGAAAAACCATCCAAGAAACAATAAAATTTATGACCGGATAATCTTTCTAACATTTAATCAATGAAGGGTAAAGGAAAGTGATCTTTCCTTGTTGCTTCACTTAATCTCCTATAATCTATACATACCCTCCATCCTGTGACGGTTCTCGTTGGTATTAATTCATTTTTTTCATTAGTTATTACCGTCATACCTCCTTTCTTTGGAACTACTTAGACGGGACTTACCCAAGGACTATCGGAGATAGGGTAAATAAGTCCGGCGTCAAGTAATTTGATGACTTCGTTTTTAACCACTTCTTGGACATTTGGATTTACTCTACGTTGTGGTTGTATTACCGATTTATAGTCATCATTCATTAAAATTTTGTACGTGCACATGGAAGGACTTATTCATTTAATATCTACAAGCTTCCAAGCGTGCACATGGAAGGACTTATTCATTAATTTTTCTTTTTCTACACTACTTAATTTTGACGAAATAATTACAGGTGATTTACCATCTTTGTCTAGAAAAGCATATTCCAAATCTTTCGGAAGTTCTTTGAGCTCAAGAGGTGGGTCTTTAGGAGACTCCTTATTTGATTGCTCATTTTGATCAAGAACTTTAAAATTTTGTTCTATGGCGACCTCTTCTTCAACAAAGTGGTCAATCTTCTCACTTGTATCGGGTGGTTTATCTTCATCTTCAATTAGGGGGTCATTATTGCCGAAAGGATATTTCATTGAACGCTCAAGATCGATGATCCTTTTAAATGCCCCTAATTGAATAGATAGATTGTTGTACTTCTGGTTTTTCAAAGCTTCGTGGGTTTTTACAAAAGGTCGTCCCAACACTAGAGGAGCGTCATCGAGGATGACAAAGTCGGTTAGGATTACCAATTGATTTGTTTGAACCAAGACATCCTCAACTATACCGATTGATTTTATTATTTTCCGATTGGATAAAAAAATGGGTATTTGAAGTGGAGAAAAATCACTAATACTTAATTTTTCGAAAATGTAGTTTGGCATTACATTAACACAAAGATCTTTATAAATTGTAACATTACTAATAAAGGAGTTTTGAAAAAAAACATGGAACCGGTGTAATGTTGATTTCAAATGGGTCTTCTTTTATTAGCGAAGTTTGATCATTTGTTAACTTAATGCTTACTGTTTCGTCAATTTTAGTGTTAGTGTTTAACTCTTTTAAAAACTTAGCATGAGTGGGTACTAAACAATGATTTTCGAAATAAGGTGACAAGAGATTAATTTCTTCAAAATTAGACTCTTCTTGAATTTTAACGTTAACAGACTCACCTTTTTCGTTGTTTAACTCATGTGTCGGTTTTTCACTTACTTGTTCTTCCATTTTTACATTTTCAACTATCTCTTTTTTATTTTACTCTTCTCTTGCGCGGGACTCCTCTTCCCTTGCGTGAGATTCTAATATGCAATGTTTGATAGTTTTAATGTGTTCTATTATCTTATCGGTTATTTCGGTGATAGAGTAAGGATCGGGATTCTCAAAGCTTGAATCCGGATGTTCGATCCTTTGTTCCTCATAATACTCATATGAAGTAGATGGTTCACACCATTGTTCTTCATTGTAAGTATATGATGGATAAGGGTCGTAATTTTTTTCTTCATAATACTCATATGAGGTGGGTTGTTCACGCCATGGTTCCTCATAATAAGCATATGAAGGTGGTGGCTCATATCTTGGTTCCTCAAAGTATGAGTATGAAGGCTCATACCTTGGTTCATCAAATATGAGTATGAAGGAGAAGGTTCATACCTTTGGTCTTCATAGGATGTGTATGAAGTCGATGGCTCGTACCTGGGCTCCTCATAGTAGATGTATGAAGTGGATGGTTGAAATAAGTCACAATATTGAACCGAGTGCAGGTCACCACAATTGGTGCAATAGTCTTCCCTATAATCATCCTCCTCATAGGTGTAGTTGTAGCCTTGTGAGTATTGATCCATAAGAATCACTCAGTAGACCACAACAGAGTTTCGAGACCAGAAAACAAAAATAAAAACGGAAATAGAGGCTGGACACGGCCCCGTGTTCAATAGACATGGCCCGTGTTCAGGGTCTGTATCTGGGCGTTTGAATTAAAAGTTACTGGTTTTGTGCAGCACGGGGGCGTGTTCAGTGAGCAGACCCCGTGTTCAGACTCTGTATCTGGGTGTTTTATGAAAAATATGCAGCACGGCCCCGTGTTCAGGCTACTGTAAATGCAAAACTAACTAAAACGCAGAAAAATATGCGCGCGTTTTGAAAAGGTTTTGAAAAACTGAATAGGCCTTCGATTTTAAGCTTTCTTAAAATCCTTGTGTCCCCGGCAACGACCCCAAAAACTTGATGCGCGTGTGATGTTATAGGTTTTTATGTATATTTTTACCCCTTTTTACACGTTACTCAAGTTTTAAATTTATAAAACACGATAATTTACTAACACAAAACACACATATGGGCAAGTGCACCCATCGTGAGCGTAGTATAGTGTTGGCAAGATACCGAGGTCATCCAAGGACACAAGAGCTTTTAATACCGGTTTATCCTCAACGTCCAATCAAATCAAAAGTTTAGAAAAAGGTTTTAAACTAGAAAATAAAAACTAAAAATGCTGAAAAATAAAAATAAAAGTAAAAACAAATAGACAAGATGAATCACTTAGATCCGACTCGTGCTTAGTGTAACCTTTGATTATTTCCGCACTTTTGCACTTTTTAAGAGATTATCTTAGTTATAGTAGTAGGCCCCTCTTTTGAAGGTGACGTTACCCTCAACCCAGTAGTTTGAGTCAGCAAGAATACAATCCTAAAGGGTTGGATTAATGTTTTAATTGTAGCTTACATATGAGAGGATCAAGGAGTTCGGACCCCCGCCATCCAATACAAGTGGGTATTGAAGGAGGTCCTACTAAAGTTGACCCCGGTCCTTGCAAGATCTATACACTAAACAAGGCAAGACTCTTACCAAACCATTCCCTTAACCCCCGACCAGGTAGCCAACATACCTCCATATAGACCGTGGAGATATGAATGGTTAAAGTCATTAATACATAACCAAATAAAAAGTGCGAAAAGATTAAAAATAAAAAGTATTACACTAGACACTTTGTCTTCACCAAGTGATGTAAGAGACTTAGGCAAACATGGCCTTTGATTGTCAAGAACTCTTACGATCGATCTTGGATCCCGAGACTACTCACACACTCTATGATGGATGATGGATGATGGTGGTGGATGTGGGTTGTGATGGTGGTGGTGGGTGGGTGAAGTGTGAGAGAGGTGGTTTGCCAAGGGGTGGTTTGCAAGTGAGCCAAGCACGCCTATTTATAGTCTACACAGAAGCCCGGACATGGCCCCGTGTCCACCGATCTTCTCTTTCATCATTAAATAAAGTTTTTCTGCATTAGTTGACCACGCTCCCGTGTCCGCTGGGCACGACCCCGTGTGCAGAAGCGTATCTGTACTATCAAGATTTTCCTAGATTCTGCGAATCTTAGAGTTGACCACGGCCCCGTGTCCGTTGGACACGCCCCCGTGGTGGGTGATAGAAGCTTCTACAACTTTGTCTTTTCTGTAGACACTTGGGCACGCCCCCATGCTCATTGAGCACGGGGCGTGTTCAGCCTTCTGTTCTCTTGTTTTTACTTGGAAAGATGCTGTCAAGGGGTCGGGCATGCGACGTTTATTCCTTTTCTTGTATTTATGTTAGATTTAACTGCCTTTTTGCTTCTTTTGTTCATTTGAGCTCATTTATACCTGAAAATACAAAAGGAAGACAAAAACACACTTTTTCCAACATTAGTACTAAAAAGGGGTTAGTTTTATGCCACAATTGATGTAATTTATATGTTTCATTTTGCGCACATCAGCAGCCTCAGCAGCAGTAGCAACAACCACATCAAGCAGCCTGCGGAAGAACTTTCAACATCAACGTCCGCCAGGCTCAAACTGATAACAACGTTGTCAATTGTACATTCCTTGTTAATGGTACTTATGCTTCCTGTTTGTTTGATACTGGAGCCGATAATTGTTTTGTGTCGTTTGAATTCGAAAAGCTCCTAAACCGATAACGTGCTAACCTCCCAACGACGTTCGACGTAGATGTTACCCCCAGAAGAACAGTCACCATTAGTTCCGTTCTTCGTGATTGTACTCTTGAACTCAACAATCACGTTTTCCCGATCGATCTCATTCCAATGCAACTCGGTTGTTTCGATATCAAGGTAGGCATGGATTTTCTTCATGAAAATCGTGCTGAAGTTGTCTATTTCGAAAAGATGATTCGTTTCTCTCTTTCAAACGGTGATCAACTCTGTGTCTATGGCGAAGTATCCTTGAAAGAATTGAAACTGATGTCGTGCATACAAGCAAGCAAGTATCTTCGAAAGGAATACATGGCTTTCTTGGCATACATCATAGTAGCGGAGAAGGAAAAGAAGCCGATGGAAAAGGTACTTGTGGTTCGTGATTTTCCTAATGTCTTTCCTGACGATTTACCCGGTCTACCTCCGACTCGTGATATTGATTTTCGTATCAACCTTGTCCCTGGAGCTAATCCTGTTACTAAAGCCCTTTATCGCCTCGCACTGTCTAAAACGCATGAACTCTCTAGTCAACTCCAGGAATTACTCGATAAAGGCTTCATACGCCCTAGCACATCTCCACGGGGCGCACCTGTCCTTTTCGTGAAAAAGTAGGATGGATTATTCCAAATGTGCATCGATTATAAGGAACTCAACAAGCTTAATATCAAGAATTGCTATCCTCTGCCTCGAATCGACGATTTATTTGATCAACTACAAGGCACTACGTGTTTCTCTATGATCGATCTACGCTCTGGATATCATCAACTACGAATTCAGGAACAAGATATCCCTAAAACCGCTTTCCGTACTCGCTATGGCCATTATGAATTTGTTGTTATGTTCTTTGGTCTTACAAACGCACCCGCGGTCTTCATGGATTTGATGAACCGTGTGTGTAAACCTGTTGGACCGTGTTGTGACCTTAAACAGTCAGTAAAAGGCAGTTCATCTTCGTTTACAGAGGCGGAATAAAAGTAAACAAAGTCACACAGCTTTATCCTCTTAATTTCCTCTCAATTAATTCTTTATGAGTCAAATACAATGAATTCTGACAAAAATTCGGCAGCACCTCGACTCCTAATTCCGCTCCAACGTTACAGAATGAGATCACACATCACATATATATAGTCTTGCTGATTCCGCTTGAAACTGTTCAAGCGGAACCCCATGTGATCACTCTCGAGCGGAATCACCATGTTCAATTGGAGCGGAAACACCAACTAGACATCTTGGAGCGGAATCACCTAAAACCTATCTGGAGCGGAATTACACAATATCCTGATTTCGCTTGAAATGACATAAATGTCATTTCGAGCGGAATTACACTCTAAAACCACTTTTCATGTTTTCCAACTCCGAACAACCTATCTAGACCTAAGACTCGATTAAGACGCAGTAAACAGACATTCAGTGCACCAACAGACTCCCCCTTGGATGTTGACGAAGTCTTCGGCGTCGAGTCTTCAGTCTTTTTCAACTCTGTCTCCTCATCGCAAAAACTCTCTCTTCACAGATTCAGGATCTCTTCCTGGCTCTATCTTCAGTCTCCCCTTTGACTGTTGATCCAGAACTCTAGACTCCCCCTTTCACAGACTCCCCCTCTCGGTAAGCTGGGATCTAGGGTCTTGATCTGGTTCAAACTTTAACTTTTTGAGCCATGGGGATAATAAAATCCACAACCTGTTACTCAAACAATAACATTACAATCTATCTTTTCATAATAACAAAAAAACTCAATAATCTATCAGTTCTAGAAATCCACTCAAGTATTCAGGTCCAAGTTAATGACCCTGATTACTTATTAATCTACCAAGTCCAACTTAATGACCTTGGTTGATCTATTTGACAAAACAAACTGATTTTTGTTTAAAATTTTCAAACTTTTTCTGAAAATAACAAGCATCAAATTAATGAACTTGTTTTGACTTTTTCAACAACCCAATCTTCATCAAGATAAGCTCTCCTCATTCTCCAGTTCAGAACTTTTCCTGCATTTGCTTCAGTCTTCGAGAATCCAACGATCAACTCTCCACTTTGGTTTGTCGGAAAAATAAAGCAGAAATAAAATCTTTTTGGATTTTTAATAATGTTTCTAAACTAGGAAATGAAATACAGAAACTTAAATTGTAGAATGTAAAGAAAGTAAACTGTTTACAAACATCTTTTTTGGTGAGCGTGTCAGGGAATCATATCAGCTTATCAGACAAGTTACTAGTACCGTTAAGCTTCAATTTCATACTCAGAATTAAACAATTCACGTAGATTGTCGATATACTGATCCACTTTAAATTTTCACACAAATTTCAATTTATTCAGGATACGAATTAGATGTTTTAGGAACTTAACTCATTCATGTGTCCCACCTCTTGAATATACTCCCGTATCCAGAATCCCAATATTCAGTCTTACAGGTGAGTATACCACAGATGATATCTGTAAGGGGTTAAATGCGAGGGCCGTGAGAGCTCACGTGGATACTTCCGTATACGCAAAGAGATGACGGCTTCGTCTTTTCGGTGTGTCCCCTTTAGAGGATCTTTTTGTTTCAACAGCAATGATTATCAATTTTATTGTTTAATCAATTTGCTGAGGGTGATGCTGTGTTTCAAGCAACGCGGAAAGTATTATTCGGGGACTAGGTCAGAACTTCCATTCAGCAGAAGTCCCGGAATAATACCCCAGATATCACTAAGTATAAAGACCTAATATTTCAGAAAGAGGGACCTTTCAAATGAGATTTCAGGGGTTACCTATATATCCAAGTAGTGTTCCCCACGAATTACACAAGTTTGAAATTTTAGTTTTATATCCCGAACAAATCTACTAAATGTGTAAAAACCTATCGACACATCATTAGTGAGACTGTTTAACGCTTTTAATTCTTTACAAATATTTAGCGTACCGTAACTGTCAAGCCGATGTACTATCATTTTCCCTTTTTACACAAGCTCTTTTTCAGTTTTCTATTGTTTTTGGATTTTGAGATTTTATCATGTTTTTGTATTTTTGAATTTTTATCTACTCCCACTAAATACCAAAACAAGTAAAAAATCGACAAACCATTGCAGATTGTTTCTCATCTTCATCCGCAACAGTACCTTCATCAACGCCAATAATGCTATCCGACACTGAAAGAAGCTTCATACCATTTAGTATTAAAAGATATTTAAAACGTGTCTTGTCAAAAGCTTTGGTATGTAAATCAGCTTTCTGTTCGTCACTATGGATTTCCTCTATTCGAATCAACTTCTTCTCGAAGCAATCTCGGATGAAGTGATGTCGAATTTCTATATGTTTAGTTTTAGCGTGATGTACTGGATTCTTTGTAATATTTAGTGCGGCCTCATTATCAACAAAAAGAGGTGTGTTAAGAAACTGCAAACCGTAGTCGCGCATCTATTGCTGTATCCACAGAATCTGAGAGAAGCAACTGCTAGCAGACATATACTCCACTTCACATGTGGATAGCACCACAGACGTTTGTTTCTTACACTGCCAGGTAACCAAGCGAGGTCCAAAGAACTGGCATCCTGCAGTTGTTGATTTTGCATTGACTTTGCAGCATCCGAAATCCGAGTCGGAATACCCTTCGAGCGTAACGTCGCCTTTTCTAGGATACCACAACCCCAATGTAGGAGTTCCCTTCAGGTAGCGTAATATCCTCTTCACAATAATCATATGCGAAGCTCTCGGGTTAGATTGATATCTTGCTGCGAGGCACATTGGGTACATTATATCAGGTCTCGAAGCAGTTAAGTACATCAATGAACCGATCATGGAACAATAAAACGTCTCATCAGCCCTGTCTCTAGTGAGATCTGGGTGAATCCCATGATTTGTTGCTAAAGGGGTAGCAGCTGGAGTAGAACTTGACATCCCAAATTTCTCTAGAATATCATGAACGTACTTCGTCTGGTGAATGAAAATTACCTCAGGTAATTGTTCAACTTGTAGTCCCAAAAAGAATTTCATCTCCCCCATTGATGACATTTAGAATTTTTGCTTCATCACTGATTCAAAATCTTTGCACAATTTCTCATTTGTTGACCCAAAAATTATATCATCCACATAAATCTGAACTATCAGAAGATGTCCTTCGACCTCTATTGTGAAGAGAGTGGCATCCACTTTCCCTCGAATGAAGCTGTTGGCTAGTAGGTGTTGAGACAAAGTCTCATACCAAGCTCTCGGGGCCTGGTGTAAACCATACAACGCTTTGTCCAGCAAGTAGACCTTGTTCTTGTGGATCGGATCGGTAAAGCCCGGCGGCTGTCCGACGTAAACCTCCTCTTTAACCTTCCCATAAAGAAACGCCGATTTTACATCTAGCTGATATACTTTGAAGTTCTTCCAAGATGCAAATGCCAGGAAAACTCTGATTGCTTCTAGTCGTGCCACAGGAGCACAGACTTCAGTAAAATCAATCCCCTCCTGTTGACTAAAGCCCTGAACAACGAGTCGAGCTTTGTTCCGAACAACAACTTCTCTGTCGCCTCTCCTACATTTAGATACCCATTTTGTATTGATTTTCCTATGACCATCCGGCAAATCCACTAGCTTCCACACTCCTAACTTTTCAAACTGACTCAACTCTTCTTGCATCGCATTGACCCAAGAATCTTCAGTAAGCGCCTCTTTGTAAGTTCGCGGTTCGATCTGCGAAATGAAACAACTCAATGAAAAATCTGTTTGTAAAGGTGCTACTTTAGAGTAAAAACATGTAAGGCTGGTCAATTTGACGTCTCGTGCGAACGCCCGATTGCAACTCTCCAATGATCAACTCCTCTGGATGGTATGAAAGAGTTCGTGGCATTACTTCGCTTGGAACATCCACATCGCCTTCCAGATTAGTTACATTTTGATTTGCACCTTGTTCACTAATTTGGTTTGTTTGACTTGAATCCTGAATCTGCTCCCCCTCAGAATCTGAATCACCACGATCAAAAATCGGCATGTTCTCAGATTCTTGATTATCATTCTGAACCGTCTAATTATCTTGAGCAACTTCAGTTTGTTGGACATCATCATGTGGCTTCATCGTCATTTGAAGTTTTTTGAGGTCGCCTTGAATACTCAACTGGGAACCTTTGCTGCGACTTGTACTCTCGCAAAATATCCAACTCGTCAAAGAAATCTTCTTCTTCTAATTCTTCCCTCTTGTCAAACGAATCCCACAATTTGTCATAATGATAACGCCATGAATCTCCTGGATTCTGCGGCGGCATTGTATAACCTTGACATTCAACATTTGCAGCTTCAATAATCCGCTTCTATCTTGGAACGAAGACACATCGCATAGGACTTGCATAACCAACAAATATTCCCTCAATGCACTTTGGACCAAACTTTCCATAAGGCTCTGGAACAGTACAGCAGGGTGACCCGAACGGTTCAAGATACTTCAAATTAGGTTTGCGGTTATTGATCAACTCAAAGCATGTTTTGTTGAACTTCTTGATAGTGAGAACTCTGTTGAGCGTATAGAATGCGGCGGAAACAGCTTCAGCCTAAAAATTTATCAGTAACTTTGAATCTGCGAGCATTGTTCTAGTCGTCTCGATTAGTGTCCGGTTTTTGCGTTCTGTAACTCCATTCCGCTGCGGAGTGTACGAAGCACTAAACTCATGCAATATACCTCTTTCATCACAAAATTCTTCCATCTTGCTGTTCTTGAATTCAGTACCATTATCACTTCGAATTCTTTTGATACACCTTTGGTACATATTCTCAATCTTCTTGAACAACGCCATCAAACTGTCATAAGTTTCATCTTTTGACTTCAAAAACGATACCCACGAAAATCTGGAATAATCATCAGTAACGACCAAACAGTAGTAGTCTCCTGTAATACTTTTGACATTCACAGGACCGAATAAATCCATGTGTAGTCTCTCCAGAGGTCTTGAAACTGAATTGACTTGCTTTGTAGGGTGTGACTTTTTCTTCTGCTTGCCTTTAACACAGCTAATGCACTCTCCTTTCCAGATGAAAACCTTTCACATGAACACCCAATACTAAATCATTATGCACCAAGTGATTCATCTTCCGTAGGTGAATGTGACCCATTTTCCTATGCCACAATCTCGATTCTTTTTCAGTTGCTCTAGACACAAAACAATGAGCCTGACCCGTGGTTGTAGTAGCTACGCTCATATCCAACACGTACAGATCATTGACTCTTGGTGCCCTCATGATAATCCATTCCTCAGGGATAACAAATTCCGGCTTCAAGATCAAACATTCTTTGTTAATGAAGTGAGTGGTATACATTCTGTCACAGATCTGTGAGATACTCAACAGATTGTTCTCCAGCTCAGCAATGTAGTTAACTCTTTCAAACGTCACAATCCCATTGGATAACGTTCCTTCACCAATAATCCTACCACCTTGATTACCCGTGAAACCAACATATCCTCCATTGAAATTCCTCACATCATACAGCAACCAGTCTTCCCTGTCATATGTCGAGACGCTCCACTATCCATAATCCATCGTGAAACTATCTCGGAAGATCCTGCACATATCACAAATTGATTTAAAAACACATTTCAATAAAGATGCCGATTCATGCTTCGCGATCAAGGAAGCTCCGGCAAGTCAGGTTTTTATTCAACAAAGAATATATCCACCCAAGCCTGACCAGCCTTGGGTGTAACCTTGTTGTCTTTAGCTTTCCCATTTTGTTTCTTAAAATTTTTAGCTTGAAGTGGTGGAAAGTTTGTATCATCCACAATTGGAACTGAATTCACCACTTTTTTCTCTTGTGAAGTTGAAGTTTGTTTCTCTGTTTTAGGGTTCCAAATTTGTTGAGATGACACAACCCATTTGTAAAATTTGTCATTTTTAGTTACCAACTTCTTTACAGGTTCAGTTTTGATCTTGGTAATTTGGTTTTTCAAAACCTTTTTCTCAACAAACATTGGTGCTTTTCCCTTCACATCATCTTTCTTCTTTTGAGTCTTTACAACTTCAGTCTTAGGCTTCAAGTTGGTACACTTTCGTGCAATATGTCCAACTTGATTACATCTGAAACATGTTCGGGTGTCAGCTACCTGACTTGTGCCTTCAGACTGAGGTTGTAATACTTTCTTTTCAAAAAACTCTTCATTCGATTTCGAAAAAATCTTTTTCACTTCATCAGAAAATGAACTCAAACTATTCACAAACACTTTCTTTTCGACAAACCTTTTGTTTTGAACATTCTTTTTCTGATAAGACTTATCACCCTGATAACCACCCAACCATCTGTTTCGGTTGTTGTTGTAAAAACGTGGTGGAACAACACGTTTCTTATAATAAGCTTTATCTTTTTCAAAATTCATTTGTCTCTTTGTTTGACTCAAACTGTTCACTTCTGACAACTCAACTTCAACCAATTTGAAAACATTTGTTAACTTGTTCACATTAACATTCTCAATGGGAAACTCAGAATCCGAAAATAACTTATCAGATCCCGACATCTTGTACATGACAAGAGTAGGTTCATCATTTAAGTTATCTTTGGACTTTTGTTTCGGAATATATTTGTCCAAGAAACATCCATCATCTTCAGCTGAATCAGACATCAAAACACTTTCAGCTGTGCTTTTAACAATCTCTGTCTGAACACTATCATCAGATGATGTAGAAGAAAATGTAACATCAATTGAATCAGGAAGTTTAACTTCATTCTCTTCTTCTATTTCAACCAATCCAGATTGCTTTTTCGAATAATTGTCAAGAAATGGTGGTGGAACTTGATGAAAACCCACCCCGGTTCCATCAGAGTACACATCTTCGCCTGCTTTATTTTTCCCGATGGGTTTGGGAACAATGTGTTGTAAAACAAAGCTTGCGGAGTTGTAACTCTTAAGCGTTGTCACACCCTGGCTTTGCAGAAGCGTGGTTAATTTGTGTGACTTCTTAATACCATAGCTTAATCATAACAAAGCTATATGAATTTAAAAACCATGCAAGTCATCCATTAAGTTTTTGAAAACATCATACAATACCATTGTTTTTAACATGCAACCATAACCTTGTTCAGTAACATTACAACTTATAACAAAACATAAACGTGATTTAGGGATTGTGTCTTGTCCAGGTAAGAGACACAACCCTAAACCCTGATGACTTCATGACCAGTGCAGCGGAAAACGTTCCATACCGTGCCAGATCCGTTTAATTTCCTGAAATACATGTGAGTTGAAAAATCAACAATAATGTTGAGCGAGTTCACGTGTAGGTGAGTATGTAAAACTTTTGTGAGTATAAAAATAGTTGTGGTATGTAGCAGTGTAAGAGGACTTGTGATCATCAATGGTTTGCAAGGCCACTGACATATGTAAAGTGCAAATAGGGAGACTCAAACCTAGCAGATTTCGCCACGGCAAAGTATGTGGACAAAGTCACCCCACGGTCCGTTTCTAGTTTGGCCGGGGGCTGGGCTCGCTACACCCAGATAGATCTACCGCTCCTGTCCCTCGGTCCCTCCATGAGGACTAATGGCCCCATGTTGCTCCTATCCACTCACATGATCGTATAACACCTCCTTACGTTAATCATACCGTTGTAAAGTACTCGTAAATCATAGTAACATGTATTTCACCCCCGCAGTTAAGTAAACTGAAAACAGTTAGAGAAAAGGGGGACATGAACTCACAGTGAATGCGTATCTCTACCAAGTAATACGAATATCCGAAGCTGTGCAACGACCTACAGGTGCTAATTCTATTAGACGGATGGCCGTGCCTTAGCTTTATAACTTACATTTTTAGGAGACGGTTAGACAACCGTTTCGTGTACATACTTGGTATTTTACTTTCCTTCCCAAGGATGGGGGATTTAAATACATGTGTTTTTATACTATCTCATTAAGTCCCACTTAATATATTTTTATTTCTCATTCCAAAATATAATTATTTTTCTCAAAAATAATATATTTTCTCTTTACATAATACTTTCCAAAATAATACGTTGACAACATACGTGTCGGTGAATATTTCCGCGTAATGCGTGAGTTACGTTTTAATGATTAGGTGGTAATAGAAATTACCGTTGTAACTTTTATGCTTGTCGTATAAGCGTTTGTATTATTTTGAGTTTGACAAGTTAGTAAATATTATTTTTACTCTAAAAATAATATTTATACATTTTCACAAAATAATCATAAACAGTGTTGTGACAAAATATATTTACCGAATATATATTTATCACGTTTAGTTTTGTGAAAATCCCACCTCCGATTATTTATAAATAAAGTTGTGGCGAAATATAGTTTGAAAACATGTCAAAAGTAGTCTAACACTTGTAAATAATTCTAAGTGTTATATTTTTAGAAAATTTCGCCAGAGTTTCCCCTGTAACTGGAGGTGGCCACGCTTTCAAGCGTATCATTTTCTTTTACAAAATCATTTCAACAATTCTTCAAATCAACCAAATCAATTTCCAATACTTCAAACTAGTTTCAACACATTAAACTCGTAGACTAGTATGTAAAATCACAATATTACATGAACTTGTAGTTTTTTCTAAAACTATTATGTAGATCTCGTTATATTTAGTGGATCTATGTATTAAAATAGTTTAGTCTTGCAAAAACCCCGTTTTTGGAACAAATCACTCTTTACAACTTCCGACAATTTTTATAAAAATTGTTATTTTGTCGGATCTTTCGTTTCACAAGTGTTTTTACACTTGTAGTTTATAGAAATCATCTTTTATTAACATGTTATCCACTTTTATAAAACATGATTTTTTCGACACCCGGTCCTACGAATATACCACTTGTACATACGTAGATCGGCTCGTTTTAAACACTATTTTGCATGTCAAAACACTTTTATACAAGTTCATGTTTCCCGTGTGGTGGAGTTTCACCTTTTAACCCTTGTACCGCTAGAAACAAGTGTATGTCAAGATTCGGGATCTTAACAAAGTCGGGTTAAACTATGATAAGAGCCACCACATCATAGATCGGGCCATAATAACCAACATATTCAAATACTACGACATTTACACGCGTTATGACCTTTTAACCAATGATATTCACATTTTAGTAGACTTTAATGATTCAAGAAGTGGGTTACCGACATTTAACCGATAAAAATCCTTTTAACCACTTTTGATACGATTAAAAACGAGTTTTAAGCAATATACCTCTAGCTCGAGGCTAGGGAAGAATCTAGTCGAAAACGGCGTGGATAAAAGCAACTGCGCGAGGTCCTTTAGCTTCCGTTTGCTCCGGGCTTTGTTGTACGTGATCCCCGACACTAGAGTATGCTTGGAATGTAGAGACTTGATCCGAAAAATGGATGGATGGTTGGGTGTGATCTCGGCCGAGAGGGAGAGACAAGAGAGAGTGTGAGTGTGAGGGTCTTGAGTGTGTGTTTATGTGTGTGAGAGAGTGCTCTATTTATAGAGATTTCCAAGCGTCATCGACCATCGGATCTTGAGGCTTCTAGATATCCACGAAATGAATTAAATAATCAAATGGATGTACCATCCAGTTCCATCCCAATGGAACCGGCCCAAGGGGGGTGGGGTCGCCCGGTTGGGTCTTGATTGTTCAGTTATAGTTCAGTTAAGTTAAAGTCGGTTACTTTAAGGTCTAACCCCGTTAGTTGTTTAATGTGTTATATTGCGGGTGTTAGGGTACTCAGGGACCCTAACTGGCTCAGAAAAATACCAACAATAATTCTGGCAATATTTTTATGTTCCGGGTATTGTCCGGTTGTTCAGTCGGATAGGAATCCGTTAAAGTGCTTAAGATATCCTTTAAGCGTCGTAAGTAATATTTTTAGCGACACAATTTATTCTGCAAAGTGTCAGGAATAATTCCTTGTATTTTGGCACTTTATTAATTAGCTAGAAGCTAGTGTGTAAATAAAAGTGTTGTGTTCCGTGCTTAAAGTACGTTTTAGGCACATCCAATCTCTGTATCTTATTCCTAGGGACGCAATTATACAACCCTTGTATCCCTACACACACTATGGGTGTAGTAAAATAATTCTGGGTCATTCAGGCCTTTAGAGGCAGTGTTTGCCTGATGCTGGCTATATCAGCATGTTCAATAGGTTATCCGTTCAAATGCTACTGTGCTTTTGTGCATCATGTTTGTCACTAAAGTTCAGTAAATAAATAATGTAGTGACGGGAATCAAAGTATGATGCAGATATGTACAAGTACCAACAGTCAAGTAGCAGTTTATCAGAAATCTCAGTTAAGCACAGTAATTAGGCAACAGTTAATAGCTAATTAAGTCGTACGGATACCTGATTTTGTGAGGGTTGTCACAAGCGTCAACTAGATTCGCTCATTTTCAATTTCAGCTTCTTGAAATTTAAGCTTTAATTTTGCGATTTCATCCAACTGTTGATTGATCAATTCTTCTTTTAACCTAAGCACTGTCGACAGATGAACATTTTCTTTATAAGTTTTACCATTTCTATCATCATTATCTTTCATTATGCTTTTAAGCTTCTCAAATTTTTCAGAGATCTGATGATTTTCAAGAACTAACCTTTCATTTTCTTTCCTAACCTTTTCATGGTCAATTTTATCATTTTCAATTTTGTTAGTTAATTCTTTTAACCGTTCAGTTGAAGCTTTCACCATTTTATCACGATCAAGAATTTGATCCTCAACACTTCTGACTCTAGTAGTCAGATCTTCAAGCTTCTTACCATTGAGATAAGTGACTGTGCTACAAACTTTGCATTCCTTGATGCAATTTTTGCAGTCAACATCATCATTGACTTTCTTACCTGACTCAGTCGTTGACGCATTTGAACTGACTTGGTTTTTAGACTCAGAGACGGTTTTAGAATCTACCTCAAGTGCCTTAGCAGCCAGCACCTTGTCAGCCATCTTTCCCATGTTTTCAGCATTCAACTCTTGTGTCGTGTCAATGATTCCAGTGTCAATCTTCTTTAACTTCTCTTTCTCTTCTTTCTCCTTTTTTTCTTTCTCTTCTCCGCTTCCCCACCATTTTCTTTTCCAGTAATCATCTTCTTCTTTCATCTCTTCGATTATGGTTTCCAAATCAAGAGTGTTATGGTCAATAACAATGTTTCCCTGGGGGTCAAGATATCATTCTCTGTCTGGATCCCATCTCCTTGCTCTTTTTGCCTCAGAAAAGATACCAGCTATTCTGATCATTTTGTTCGTAGCTATCAGCTTTCTGTGATTATACTTCTGTTCTTCATTTCTGTTATCTTTCCAAGGAACAGGGTCAGATTTTCCCATGAATGCATATCCAACCGCATCCTCCTCAGGTAACAACTCGCTCCAGTCGTAACCTTCATCGTCGTGAATTACAGCAAGAGCTCTAGACTTCTTTTTGTTTTCCTTAAGCTGCTTCATTCTTGGCGGCTCCGATTTATTCTGATGATAAATCGCCTTCTTGTAATAATCTTCTCTAAACGGGTTCTCAGATTCATTAGCATACGCATTTTGACATTCACGCTTAAAGTGACCTTTCTGCTTACACTTGAAGCACGTCACCTTAGACTTGTCAAAGCCTAACTTGGTAGACGGTCCACCAATAGACTTCCTCCCTGTGATCTCCATGAAACGCTGTGCTCGACGAACTGCACTGGCCATACACCACCTTATGTCGATCAGTTCCATCTCCTCAGGATCAATCTGATCATAATCTTCCTTTGTCAGGTTGGTGTTGCCTATCTTCCCTACTACAAGACTTTCATAAGATTCCAACACCGACGCTAGGAAAACCATCTGTTGTTTAGCAGACTCCTCGCTGAAATTTTGAGTGTTCTTTAAGTCTACAGCAATGTTGCATTGAAACAAATTCTTTGCATCAGACTGGTTTGCAGATGATGAAGATCCACTGTGAAATCCACTGCTTTGACTTTCTTTGTTAGTTGTGGAAACATTTCCAGCAGAAAACGCAGTCTTGGGAGATGTGTTCTTTGGCATCATGCTCTTTGGATAATACAAATCCAAGTTCTGCTGATAAGACGAATGATTGACTTTGTGTGTCTTCCTTAACTCCAACTCGTGACTTTCTAGTCTTTCAATCAACAAATCCACCGTAAGCTCTGCAGGCTTGATCGTATTTTTCAGCATCAACGCATAATATTGCCAATCCATTTCATCTGGCAATGAATCAAACAATTTGTTAACTAGCTCATCTTGAGTATAGGAAATTCCATGTCTCGCCAGTTACAGCTTCAGATGCCCAAACCTCTCAATCATTTTACAAACTGATTCATACTTTAAACACCCAAACAAATCAAACTCTTTTCTAAGTAGTTTCTTTTTGTTTTTCACTATTTCTGCACTTCCTAAACATTTGGTTTTCAACTTATCCCAGAGATCTTTAGCACTAGTGTATTCGATCAAAGATATTATATCTTCTCGAACAGATTGAAACAGCAACGCAACACATTTTTGCTCAGCAACAAACGACTCTATCTCATCAGGTGATGTTAAGCTTTCACCATCTTTGCCCCCATCATTGTATTCGTTCTTTAGACTCTTCCAGCTAAGATAAGCAAAAGCCCTCAACCAATCTTCAAACTTCTTGGCCCACATATTGTACTCTTCGATAGCCATCAACTTCGAGGGTTTGTTATATGTTCCAAATGCACTTTCAACCTCCAAGACATCCGATAACTTTTTCTTTGTATTTGGCGTGTTCTCATTGGTGTTGCTAGAAGAAGTATCGTCTCCAGAGTTTCCAGCAAAAGCATACATATCGCTAAACGGGTTCATGAATATATCATCCATCTTGCACGTACCTAAAAAATCAGCAAACACTTAGAAAATTTTTGGAAATTTTGAAAAACAGCTAATTCGAGCGGAATCAGCTTTCGAGCGAAATCAACAGACTTTGTTCGAGTGAAATCAGAAATAGTCTGATTTCGAGCGGAATCAGACTTAACAGTTTCAAGCGGAATAAGAACTGATCTGATTTTGAGCGGAATCAGAAGATATCTTTCGAGCGGAATCTGGATTTGACCTGTTTTCGAGCGAAATCAACAAGCAAACTCAAGCGGAATTAGAATTTTATGTTTTTACAAGCAAAATCACCGAAAACCTTTTCGAGCGGAATCAAGTTTTTAGGCCATTTTTACCATTTTTAATCTGAATTTTAACCTGATTCTTTCTAGGGTTTGTTAATACTATGTTTTACACAATATACTCGAAATTCAGTCCATTTCAACCGCTAGAACTTGTTCAAATTAGAAAAGTATGAGAAGAAGTGAGTAGAAATGTGAAAATCCGGTAGAATCAAGCTGATATGGTATGAACTCCTCGTCCTGAGCTCTGATACCACTTGTTGGACCGTGTTGTGACCTTAAACAGTCAGTAAAAGGCAGTTCATCTTCGTTTACAGAGGCGGAATCAAAGTAAACAAAGTCACACAGCTTTATCCTCTTCATTTCCTCTCAATTAATGCTTTCCGAGTCAAATACAATGAATTCTGACAAAAATTCAGCAGCACCTCGACTCCTAATTCCGCTCCAACGTTACAGAATGAGATCACACATCACATATATATAGTCTTGCTGATTCCGCTTGAAACTGTTCAAGCGGAACCCCATGTGATCACTCTCGAGCAGAATCACCATGTTCAATTGGAGCGGAAACACCAACTAGACATCTTGGAGCGGAATCACCTAAAACCTATCTGGAGCGGAATTACACAATTTCCTGATTTCGCTTGAAATGACATAAATGTCATTTCGAGCGGAATTACACTCTAAAACCACTTTTCATGTTTTCCAACTCCGAACAACCTATCTAGACCTAAGACTCGATTAAGATGCAGTAAACAGACATTCAGTGCACCAACAAAACCCTTTCTTGATCGCTTCGTTATCATGTTTATCGATGATATCCTTATCTATACGAAGTCGAAAGCCGAACATGCGCAACATCTTCATTTGGTTCTCGAGCTTCTCCAAGGGAATCGCCTCTACGCCAAGTTCTCCAACTGTGAATTTTTGCTCGAGGAGGTTCAATTCCTCGGTCACATCATCAACAGTCATAGTATTTACGTTGATTCCGCGAAGATTGAAGCAGTTAAGAGTTGGATTACACCGAAAACCCCGTCCGAAGTTCGTTCTTTTCTAGGGTTGGCGGGTTATTACTGTTGATTTATCGATGATTTCTCTAAAATCTCCGTTCCTCTCACCTCTCTAACGCATAAAGACAAACCTTTTGTTTGGGGAATCGAGCAGGAGGATGCCTTTCAAACTCTTAAGCATATGCTTTGCAATGCTCCCGTACTCGCTTTACCCGATGGAAACGACGACTTTGTTGTTTATTGCGATGCCTCTAACATAGGTCTTGGTTGTGTTCTTATGCAACGAGACAAGGTTATCGTGTATGCGTCTCGCCAACTTAAAGCCCACGAGAAGAACTACACAACCCACGATCTCGAACTCGGTGCAGTTGTTTTTGCGTTAAAGATTTGGCGACACTACCTTTATGGTACTAAGTATACGGTCTTCACCGACCATAAGAGCCTACAACACATCTTAAACCAGAAGGAACTGAATATGCGTCAACGCAGACGGGTTGAACTTCTCAATGACTACGACTGCGAGATACGCTACCACCCAGGCAAAGCAAATGTCGTTGCCGATGCTCTTAGTCGATGAAGCTATTTACTTAGTGTTCGTAACATTCAAGCCCAACACGACTCGGAGCTCTCGTTCGTGACGTTCAACACGCCTGTTTTCTTGAGAACACCTTAAAGGAAGAACGAACACTTGGAACCAAAAATCAACTAGTGAATAAACCGAATGGTATCTTTCACTATCTTGATCGCATTTAGATTCCTAGTCGCAATAACCTTCGGAAGATATTGTTGACTGAAGCCCACAAGTCTCGATATTCCATTCATCCAGGTGCCGATAAGATGTACCATGACCTTCGTGCCAGGTATTGGTGGCCAGGAATGAAGAAGGATATCGCTATCTATGTTTCGAAATGTCTGACTTGTTTGAAAGTTAAGGCCGAACACCAACGACCCTCTGGCTTACTCGAACAACCCGAGATCCTGATGTGGAAATATGAGAGTATAGCTATGGACTTCATTACGAAACTCCCTCGCATGCTTTTTACCGATACGAGAAGACTATAAGGTTGAACAATTAGCACGAATCTATACCGACGGAGTCTTTTGTCGACATGGAACACCTCGTGACATCATATCTGACCGCGATGGTCAATTTACTTCGCGTCTCTGGGAGACTTTTCAGTTCGCTCTCGGTACTACTCTTAATCTCAATACCACATTCCATCCCCAGACCGACGGTCAGACTGAACGCACGATTCGCACCCTTGAAGACATGCTTCGTTCGTGTGTTATAGATTTTGGTGGTAATTGGGATTCGCGTTTACCATTAGTCGAACTCTCGTACAACAACACTTATCACGCTAGTATTCAGATGGAACCCTTTGAGGCATTATATGGAAGAAAATGTCGATCGCCTATTGTATGGCACGAGATCGGAGACGCGCAAATTACCGGTCCTGAGTTATTACAAGAAACGACTAACAAGATCCTCCAAATATGAGACAACCTCTTGAAAGCTCGGAGTCGTCAAAAGAGTTACACCGATAAACGCCGCAAGCCCCTTGAGTTTGAAGTTGGTGATCACGTACTCCTAAAGGTTTCACCCTGGAAGGGAGTGATCCGATTCGGCAAGAAAGGAAAGCTAGCGCCACGATACATGGGTCCCTTTAAGATTCTGGAAAGAATTAGCAAAGTGGCCTACTGACTCGAATTACCGGAGTAACTCAGCAACGTACATCCGACTTCCCACGTCTCGAACCTCAAGAAATTCCTAGCTGAGGAAAACCTGCATGTCCCTCTCGAGGATTTAGAAGTTACCGAAACTCTACACTTTGTGGAAAAGCCAGTAGAAATCATGGATCGAGAGACTACGAAACTCCGACGCTCTCGCATTCCTATAGTGAAGGTTCGCTGGGAAGGCAAACGCGGCGCCGAGTTCACTTGGGAACTCGAAAGTGATATAAAAGCTAAATACACACAACTCTTCGTTACGCCTGCACCTTAATTTCGGGACGAAATTCCCTAAAGTAGGGAGGCTGTAACAACCCGAATTTCCGGGTCATTACTCGTATCTGTCATTTCTTGCTTAATGGCTTGTACTCTCGAGATTTCGATTATCGCAATGGGTTAACTATTTTAAACTATGGTTTCAAACGCATTTTAAACGCTTATTCAAAACGCAGTTATCGCATTTAACGAAGTTTACAACGCATACTATTTAAACGCACTTTATCGCATTTTATCGCGTGTTTATAGCTAAACACTATCGCAACGCAAACTTGAAACGCAAATTTACTTTTATGCATCTTAGTTACTATATGTGTTATTTGTGTGATTATTTGTTTAATGTTATGTGGTTATCTCAACGCAATGCTTACACGCTCAACGCTTACTCGCAACTCGCCTAAACGCACCACAACGCTTAACGTATGAAACGAAAATTGGAAAACTAAATCGCACAACTCGGCTGATCGAATGACCACTGGATCGAATGGACATCCGCACGGATGACCATCCGACCGGATGGCCATCCGATCTAAAGGCCATCCGACCGAGCACACCTCGCATCTTCCACCGCCTTAACTCTCCTCTGACCCTATAAATAGTGCTCGTACACATCCCATTCATTGATTTGACATCTCCATCCGACCAAACGCTCTCAAGTCACTCTCAGTCACTTTCATCAAGGTTCAAGAATATTTCGTAAGTATTTCCCCTCAAATCTTGTACAATTATCATCACCAAACACTTCTCCGTTTTCTTCTCCATCAAAATCACACATTTTCATCTCGAAATCGCCTGATTTGGACTCCTTGATGGTGGTTCTCACTTGGTTGCTTATGCAAACTGTTGTGTGACATCATCTCATCAAGATTGGTTTAGATCTAAAGGATTTCCACACTTTTAACGTAAATCTCAACAAGATTTCAATCTTTTTCAGCTGTTTTTAACTTTTCTTCACTTCTCTACTCAAAACCGATTGTCACACCACCAAAATCCACCATGCGGAGTACCACCTCTTGGAGGCGTGACGTGACCAGGATCGAGCCACCAATCATATTGAACAACGTATTTAAGTAAATAAAACCAACCACAATACAATTGGTGACCAAAAATCCAGTTAACCAAGTTTTAAATTAAACAGCGGAAGCATAACACGTGATATCAAACTATAAGTTCATAGTCCATAAGTTTAAAGTCCAAAACACAAGTTAAATAAGTTCATAAGGATTTAAATATTAAGTACGAAACATAACAGTCCGTACACCACAACGACTCCTTCCTCGTGCAAGCTCCAAGCATCTAGCAACTTGTAAGGCATGTAACAACGAGTCAACAACAAAGTTGAGTGAATTCACAGCTGGTTGTTTAGTTATAGCATTCGCTTCGTAAATCATTTGTTTGTTTTGTAAATCATGTATCGTATAAATTCATATCACGGTCTTTCTGACATGTTTGCGAAGATTGGTGGGGGCTTCCCATGTGTTACTAGACCACGCGTATCGACTTCTACGAAAATGTGAGAGGTGCCCTAAGTCAATGTCTATCAGCATTGACCCTTTGCCCATAGTCCATTAGTACACGCCCGTCCGACTGGCACGGTGTGAGGTTTGTTAAACCTAATAGTGCTATTAACTAATGACCCGCTCGCCATAGGCCTCGGCGATTAAGTCGATAAATGAGGGACTTGAATTGATAGAGTTGATGGTCTTATGGTCGTGTACGTAGGCTTTACGTACGTGCCCTTCAATCCGAGGACAGTAGTAAGTAGTTTAATAGTAATGATAGTTCGAGTAGCTATTCAATCTCATTCCCAACCCACCGGGAACCCCATGCCTTGGAAAGAGGGTGAACTCACCTTGGTTGCTCGGTTTGATTCTCAAATATAGCTAATAGTCAAGGTCGGTCAATCACGCCCTAGTATAATTATCACTTAGTTTATTAGTGATTTCAAATAGAACACAAAGTCCCTACACGTATCTATCACATAACATGCATCACTTTAACGGTTCATGCCCATATAAGTTTCCCATCTATTCCCCACTCATAGACAAACATACAACATTGCACATAACACTTTTATTGACATATAACATGCTATATCATTCTCGGATAACCCACTCGACATTTAGACACGCAAATCACTACTTATGTCGTTTCAGCTTTATTAATTGAAACTGGACTGTATTCGAGCATTTTAATAAAATAGTTAACCTTTTCCAAAAATTCTCAAATTTTTACAGAAGGTTCTATATGTTCCAAATTTTATTATGTAAAAATATCAAAGTCCAGTTCGTTACCCATATTTTATAGAAATTCATTTTCTCGACTGCAATCTGATTTGTTACTTTCTGATTGCAGTTTACGGAAATATTCACTAAAAATTAACCGTAAGTCCGTTTGACAAAATTCCAGTTGGCGGGTCGTCCTGACAACAGTGTCCATCTACTGTAAAAATTCCATGAGTCGGTTTCACTCAGGTTTCAGGTTATGACTTCGAAAACAACACACTTTTTCTGCAGTAAAAATGCAGCTTGAGCTGCTGTCCAAAAATAGTCTTTTAAAAATAGTAAACGGTTTCGAAAAATTACGATTCCAGTGCCATTTGTTTAGTTATTCCAAAATACTCATTTTAGGCTTCAGAAAATCCATTTTTCGATTTAAAATGATCCCGTTACAGCCTGTTAAAGTTGGCTGAAAATCCAACTCAGCAAGCTGTTTATATTGTAGAGGTGACTAAAAGTGCATAAACGAAGATCGTAGCCATGGTTTATTGATGAACAAATGTTAAAACTTCAATCATGCTTTAACCAACCCTAAACCATCCAGATTTCAACTTCTCACAAGCTTTTTATACATGGTTTTTAGGCAGAATTTTAAGTTCACATTTTAGTGTTTTAACTTTTGTGTGACAAGAACTTTCAAACAAAACATAACAAGAATCAAGGTGAAACAAGAGTGTGAAGAGACTTACTACTAGCACAAGGCTAGGGTAGTAATCTTAGAATGAGATGATGGTGAAATGTTGGTGACAAAACTTGAATCAAGCTTCCTTGACAACCTTCAATCTTGCACTTCTATGGATGAATCCTAAATCTTTGAATGAGAGCTTTTAGTGAAAGAAATGGAGATGGTGAAGGAATGTGGTGGTGAATTCGGTTATGGAGAGAGGGGGGGGGGGTGTGAGCCGAAATTTAGAAGGGAGGAGAGAGGTGGAGTGTAAGCTTGATAGTAATGATGGTGAGTCTTGGAAATATGCACCCTTCTATCCTAGGGTAATGATATTATGCTTTTTGGGCCAATAGGATAGAGATCCTCTTTTTACAAAATCAAAACAAAATATTTTCACTAATCATGGCAGAAAATTGGTTGGGGGGGGGTAAAGTGTAAATTTTTGTTAATTAAAAGGTATTAGGTTAGAAGGTTAAGGGTATTTCCAAGTATAGTGGGTGTATGTCATGTTTCTATAGTGTATGGGGATTTTTGTGACCGTAATTATTTAAGAATAATAAAATAATATTTCTGACAAAATTTCAGTGTCTCGGGTAATGTCTGGTTGTTCGGTTTCGCATCGTTTCGTTAAAGCGTTTAATTGTCCCGTAAAGCGTCTTTTGTGCATCTTTTTGTAACGAAATTAATTCCTAACACATAGGAAATATACCGGACTATTTAGTAACTTTTCTGTATACTACTAGTATGCTAACATGCACATGTAACTATAACACAGTAATCGGAGAGCAGTTAAATGATTCAGCACAGTCATCAAGTACTTTTATTATCATTAATAAACTGTACGGTTACATGCAAATTTGAGGGTTGTCACATTCTTCCCCTGTTAAGAAAATTTCGTCCCAAAATTTAGCACGTGGTTACTGAGAAGCTAGTTAAGTTGCGTTGGTTTCTTGGTTTTCCTGGGATGTCACATCATCCCCCTGTTGATTTGGAATTTCGTCCCGAAATTCTGCAGTAGCTTCAGTCTCAGTAGTGGTTGCACTTTTCTTAAACAACTGGGGATACTTGAGTTTCATTTGGTCTTCTTGTTCCCAGGTATACTCTGGGCCACGACGGGAATTCCAACGAACTCGGACGAGAGGTATTCTGGTGTGCTTGAGAATCTTAACGTCTTGATCCGTAATCTCTACTGGTTCCTCGACGAATCGCAGCTTGTCGTCGATTGTGAGCTCTTTGAGAGGAACTATGAGGGTCTCATCTGACAGACACTTCTTCAGATTCGACACATGGAATACGTTGTGAACTCCACTGAGTTCTTCAGGTAGGTTCAGCCTGTAAGCGACTTTGCCAATTTTCTCAATGATCTCGAATGGTCCGATGTAACGCGGATTGAGCTTGCCTCGTTTGCCAAAACGAACTACACCTTTCCAAGGTGAGACTTTGAGTAGCACTCGATCCCCAACCTGGAACTCGAGTGGTTTTCTTCGTTTATCGGCATAGCTTTTCTGACAGTCACGAGCTGCCGCCATTCGTTGTCGTACCTGAGCAATCTTTTCTGTTGTATCTACTACGAGTTCTGGGCCAGTGATTTGACTGTCACCAACTTCTGCCCAACAGAGAGGTGATCGGCATTTACGTCCGTACAATGCCTCAAACGGAGCGGCCTGGATGCTGGTGTGGTAGCTGTTGTTATACGAAAACTCCACTAACGGAAGATGCTTTTCCCAGCCATTGCCGAAGTCGATTACGCATGCTCTAAGCATGTCCTCAAGGGTTTGGATGGTGCGTTCAGATTGCCCATCTGTCTGTGGGTGATAAGCGGTGCTCATATCTAAACGTGAGCCAAAGGACTTATGCATAGCTTGCCACAATTCAGAAGTAAAACGCACGTCATGATCTGAAATGATGGAGGTTGGCACTCCGTACCTTGATACTACTTCCTTTAGGTAGATGTCTGCTAGAGTAGAAAAATTATCCGTTTCCCTGATAGGTAGAAAATGTGCAGACTTGGTCAGTCGATCCATGATCACCCAAATGGTATCGTTTCCGCGCTGAGATCTGGGCAGGCCAGTAACGAAATCCATGGAAATTTGCTCCCATTTCCACTTAGGTATCTCTGGTTGTTGAAGTGGGCCTGATGGTTTCTGATATTCGACCTTGACCCTAGCACAGGTCAAGCATTTACCGACGTAGGTTGCTATGCTGGCTTTCATACCAGGCCACCAGTATGTAGTCTTTAGGTCGTGGTACATCTTATCCGAACCAGGATGTACTGAATAACGAGACTTATGTGCTTCATCCATCACAAGCTCGCGTAGGTCTCCATATAGTGGAACCCAGATGCGTCCGTTAACATAGTAGGCGTCGTTTTCTTTTTGTTCTAGCCGTTTCCTCGATCCTCGCAAGGACTCAGCCCTGATGTTTTCTGCTTTCAATGCTTCAACCTGAGCATCACGAATTTGGGCAGGAAGACTAGATTGGATGGTAAGCTGTAACGCACGTACACGCTTAGGTATAGTATCCTTTCGGCTGAGGGCGTCGGCCACAACATTTGCTTTGCCTGGATGGTATTTGATAGCGCATTCATAATCGTTCAAGAGCTCTACCCATCGGTGTTGTCGCATATTCAATTCCTTTTGCTTGAAGATATGCTCGAGACTCCTGTGATCGGTGTAAATGGTGCACTTGGTACCGTACAGGTAATGTCTCCATATCTTAAGCGCGAAAACAACTGCTCCCAATTCCAAGTCGTGCGTAGTGTAGTTCCTTTTGTGAACCTTAAGTTGGCGTGATGCATAGGCAATGACCTTGTCACGTTGCATCAGCACACAACCAAGTCCCTGGATGGAAGTGTCGCAATAAACCACAAAATCGTCTGTGCCTTCAGGCAATGAGAGGATAGGTGCGCTACAGAGTCTATCCTTCAAGTGCTGAAATGCGGACTCCTGTGCATCACCCCAACGGTAGGTGACACCCTTCTGAGTCAGTGAAGTGAGAGGTTGCGCAATCTTGGAGAAATCTTTGATGAATCTTCTATAGTATCCTGCCAAACCCAAGAATTGGCAGATTTCGGTTGGTGTACGGGGTGTAGGCCAGTTCTTGATCCAGTCAACCTTGGATGGATCAACATGAATACCATCCTTGTTTACCACATGGCCTAGAAAGTGGACTTCGCGAAGCCAGAAGTCACATTTCGAAAATTTGGCGTACAACTGCTCTTTTCGAAGAAGTTCCAGAATAAGCCTCAGGTGTTGCTCGTGTTCTTCCTGGCTTTTCGAATAGATCAGGATGTCGTCAATGAACACTATGACAAACTTATCCAGGTAAGGCTTGCACACTTGGTTCATGAGGTCCATGAAAACTGCAGGTGCATTCGTTAATCCGAAAGGCATAACTAGAAACTCATAATGGCCGTAACGAGTTCTGAATGCTGTTTTGGAGACGTCCTCCTCTCGGACTCTCAGCTGATGGTATCCCGATCTCAAATCAATCTTAGAGTAATAACTCGACCCTTGCAACTGGTCGAACAAATCGTTAATGCGTGGAAGAGGATACCGATTCTTTACAGTCACCTTGTTGAGCTCGCGGTAGTCAATACACATCCTGAAAGTACCGTCTTTCTTCTTCACAAACAAGACTGGAACTCCCCAGGGTGAAGAGCTAGGACGTATAAAGCCCTTTTCCAAGAGTTCTTTTAGTTGCGAGGACAGTTCTTCAAGTTCCGATGGAGCTAGACGATACGGTGCTCGAGTTATGGGCGCTGCTCCAGGAGCTAGCTCGATTTGAAATTCAACTTGGCGATGAGGCGGAAGACCAGGTAATTCCTCAGGAAATACCCCGGGAAAGTCGCGCACAATAGGAATGTCTTCTATCTTCTTTTCCTCTGAGGATGCATCAGAAACGAGGGCTAGAATAGCGGTGTGGCCCTTTCGCAAACAATTCTTGGCCTTAAGGAAAGAGATAATGCTCACAACAGCACCACTCTTGTCGCCACGAATTATGAGGGGTTCTTTACCAGAACGAGGAATGCGGACGATTTTCTCCTTGCAAATAATCTCCGCTTGATGATGAGATAGCCAATCCATCCCGATCACGACGTCAAAACTACCCAGAACGATAGGAATAAGATCGATGGAGAAGGTCTGACCAGCTAGGACGAGGTTACAGCCCTTAACTATGTTTGTGGCTTCAAGGCTTTTACCGTTTGCTATTTCTACCGTGTGTTTGGTGTTCAAAAGTGTTGGAGTGCGCTTAAGCATTTGGCTAACTTTCAAGGACACATAACTAGTATCGGCACCCGAATCAAATAACACAGTAACAAAGAAATCATCCAGAAGAAACTTACCCATCACAACGTTGGGATCGTTCCTTGCCTCCCCTTGGCCAATCACGAACACATGACCTTGGGCGCCATTGCCATTATTGTTACCTCCATTGTTGCCTCCGTTGTTATTTCCATTGTGGTTCCCGTTCCTTTGGTTGTTGTTCTGATTCTGGTTCAGCTAGGGACAGTTCTTCTTAAAGTGGCCTTCAGCGCCACACTGAAAGCATCCCATGTTGCCCTGTTGTTGTTGCTGATTCTGCAGTGCTTGCTGTTGCTGCTGACGATTCTGATTTGCAGGCCGTGAGCTCCTGCAATCCTTGGCTTCATGACCCATCTTGAGACACCTCTGACAGCGTCCCTTGTTGCACTGACCACTATGGTGTCTGTTGCATTTGTTGCACTTTGGTTGGTTTCCCCGATATCCACCCTGTCCTTGATTACCGGAGGATTGCTGACCAGGACTCTGATAGTCTTCAGTCTTTCGCTGCTGAGACTGACCCGAAGCAGAACCCTTACTGGAGTTTCCATCCCATTTTCGCTTGTTGTCGGTAAGAGTATCAGAAGTAGTGGCGCTAATACGTTTGGGCAGTTTGTTCTGCTCAACTGCCTGATCAGTGAGACGATGAGCCAACTTGACGATTTGCTGTATAGTGCCAAGGTTAGCTGAGGTTACGTGGCTTTGAATTTCTGGCACCAAACCCTTAAGGTACAGCTCAATACGTTTGTAGGGAGGGTCCACCATAGTAGGGCACAAGATGGCTAGCTCATTTGACCTCTTCGTGTATGCCTCAATTTCAGATCCCGTCATCTTCAGATTGAAAAATTCCACTTCTAGCTTGTGGATGTCGTCACGACTGCAGTACTCTTCTCTAATCAGTTCCTTGAAACCGTTCCATGGGGTGGCATTGGCAACTGCCTACCCAAGCAATTGAACCTGTGCTTTCCACCAAGTTAATGCAGCTCCTTCGAGTGTTCCAGTAGCATATTTCACCCTTCGGTCTTCGGGGCATTCACACATCTCAAATACAGACTCAAGCTTCTCGAACCAGTGAAGTAGACCTACAGCTCCTTCTGTGCCGCTGAAGGTGCTAGGTCGGGAATCCATGAATGTTTTGAACGTACACACAGGAGGCTGAGCATGTGGACCTAGGGTGCGAGAATAAAAGACAAGGTTAAGCAAAGAGTTGGTTCGCGAGAGTAGGATCTAAACATCCTAGGATAGGTCGAAATAGCAGGTTATACCTCCTGCAGGAACAGCTGCGAGTGCCTCAGCAACTCGTTCTTTGATCAAAGCCGTCAACTGGGCTTGAGTGAGGTTGATACGTCCTCCGCGTCCGCTCATGATCTTCATAACAAAGCAGCGTAAGTGAGGAAAGTGTCGCGGAAGTGCGTAAGTGTGGGACAACAGTAGAGAGTAAGCACACAAGGTTCATATAGCAATTATCACGTTATCTAGTGCATAGTGTAGACTATCTAACCGACAATATAACATAGATCATACCACCTATTGTGTCGAGTCTTGCACGTGGAGCGAAGCGTCGTTGTGGATCGTTGACCACTGTACAGGTTATAGTCTGGTTTTATCAAAAAAGCTTTTCCCTTTTTAAAACCAAGTTCACTATAACCAATGGCTCTGATACCAATCTGTCACACCACCAAAATCCACCATGCGGAGTACCACCGCTTGGAGGCGTGACGTGACCAGGATCGAGTCACCAATCATATTGAACAACGTATTTAAGTAAATAAAACCAACAATACAATTGGTGACCAAAAAATCCAGTTAACCAAGTTTTAAATTAAACAGCGGAAGCATAACACGTGATATCAAAATATAAGTTCATAGTCCAAAAGTTTAAAGTCCAAAACGCAAGTTTAATAAGTTCATAAGGATTTAAATATTAAGTACGGAACATAACAGTCCGTACACCACAACGACTCCTTCCTCGTGCAAGCTCCAAGTATCTAGCAACCTGTAAGGCATGTAACAACGAGTCAACAACAAAGTTGAGTGAATACATAGCTGGTTGTTTAGTTATAGCATTCGCTTCGTAAATCATTTGTTTGTTTTGTAAATCATGTATCGTATAAATTCGTATCGCGGTCTTTCTGACATGTTTGCGAAGATTGGTGGGGGCTTCCCATGTGTTACTAGACCATGTGTATCGACTGCTACAAAAATGTAAGAGGTGCCCTAAGTCAATGTCTATCAGCATTGACCCTTTGCCCATAGTCCATTTTACACGCCCGTCCGACTGGCACGGTGTGAGGTTTGTTAAACCTAATAGCGCTATTAACTAATGACCCGCTCGCCATAGGCCTCGGCGATTAAGTCGATAAATGAGGGACTTCAATTTATAGAGTTGATGGTCTTATGGTCGTGTACATAGGCTTTACGTACGTGCCCTTTAATCCGAGGACAGTAGTAAGTAGTTTAATAGTAATGATAGTTCGAGTAGCTATTCAATCCCATTCCCAACCCACCGGGAACCCCATGCCTTGGAAAGAGTGTGAACTCACCTTGGTTGCTCGGTTTGATTCTCAAATATAGCTAGTAGTCAAGGTCGGTCAATCACGCCCTAGTATAATTATCACTTAGTTTATTAGTGATTTCAAATAGAACACAAAGTCCCTACACGTATCTATCACATAACATGCATCACTTTAACGGTTCATGCCCATATAAGTTTCCCATCTATTCCCCACTCATAGACAAACATACAACATTGCACATAACACTTTTATTGACATATAACATGCTATATCATTCTCGGATAACCCACTCGACATTTAGACACGCAAATCACTACTTATGTCATTTCAGCTTTATTAATCAAAACTGGACTGTTTTCGAGCATTTTAATAAAATAGTTAACCTTTTCCAAAAATTCTCAAATTTTTACAGAAGGTTCTATATGTTCCAAAGTTTATTATGTAAAAATATCAAAGTCCATTTCGTTACCCATATTTTATAGAAATTCATTTTCTCGACTGCAATCTGATTTGTTACTTTCTGATTGCAGTTTACGGAAATATTCACTAAAAATTAACCGTAAGTCCGTTTGACAAAATTCCAGTTGGCAGGTCGTCCTGACAACGTTTTCCATCTACTGTAAAAATTCCATGAGTCGGTTTCACTCAGGTTTCAGGTTATGACTTCGAAAACAACACACTTTTTCTGCAGTAAAAATGCAGCTTGAGCTGCTGTCCAAAAATAGTCTTTTAAAAATAGTAAACGGTTTCGAAAAATTACGATTCCAGTGCCATTTGTTTAGTTACTCCAAAATACTCATTTTAGGCTTCAGAAAATCCGTTTTTCGATTTAAAATGATCCCGTTACAGCCTGTTAAAGTTGGCTGAAAATCCAACTCAGCAAGCTGTTTATATTGTAGAGGTGACTAAAAGTGCATAAACGAAGATCCTAGCCATGGTTTATTGATGAACAAATGTTAAAACTTCAATCATGCTTTAACCAACCCTAAACCATCCAGATTTCAACTTCTCACAAGCTTTTTATACATGGTTTTTAGGCAGAATTTTAAGTTCACATTTTAGTGTTTTAACTTTTGTGTGACAAGAACTTTCAAACAAAACATAACAAGAATCAAGGTGAAACAAGAGTGTGAAGAGACTTACTACTAGCACAAGGCTAGGGTAGTAATCTTAGAATGAGATGATGGTGAAATGTTAGTGACAAAACTTGAATCAAGCTTCCTTGACAACCTTCAATCTTGCACTTCTATGGATGAATCCTAAATCTTTGAATGAGAGCTTTTAGTGAAAGAAATGGAGATGGTGAAGGAATGTGGTGGTGAATTCGGTTATGGAGAGAGGGGGGGGGGGGTGTGAGCCGAAATTTAGAAGGGAGGAGAGAGGTGGAGTGTAAGCTTGATAGTAATGATGGTGAGTCTTGGAAATATGCACCCTTCTAATCCTAGGGTAACGATATTATGCTTTTTGGGCCAATAGGATAGAGATCCTCTTTTTACAAAATCAAAACAAAATATTTTCACCCATCATGGCAGAAAATTGGTTGGGGGGGGGGGTAAAGTGTAAATTTTTGTTAATTAAAATGTATTAGGTTAGAAGGTTAAGGGTATTTCCAAGTATAGTGGGTGTATGTCATGTTTCTATAGTGTATGGGGATTTTTGTGACCGTAATTATTTAAGAATAATAAAATAATATTTCTGACAAAATTTCAGTGTCTCGGGTAATGTCTGGTTGTTCGGTTTCGCATCGTTTCGTTAAAGCGTTTAATTGTCCCGTAAAGCGTCTTTTGTGCATCTTTTTGTAACGAAATTAATTCCTAACACATAGGAAATATACCGGACTATTTAGTAACTTTTATGTATACTACTAGTATGCTAACACGCACATGTAACTATAACACAGTAATCGGAGAGCAGTTAAATGATTCAGCACAGTCATCAAGTACTTTTATTATCATTAATAAACTGTACGGTTACATGCTAATTTGAGGGTTGTCACACCGATAGAATCTTGACTCATTCAGACTCTCTACTCATTTTCTGGTTGAGAGCCGGCTTGAAAACGGATTTCCACCGGAGAGATGGTCGATTAACGGGTCAGACATGAAACTTCGTCAAGAACAGTGAATCTGATCGAATTGGGTGATTCACATCCGATCGAATGAGTCGAACCTTGGTGTGTCTTTCGTTGTTTGACACATCATCATGCCATCTCCGTCAAACCTCAAACTTTTACAAACTTTTCAAAAACAACAGATCGCCCACTCGAGTGGCCATCCGACCGGGTGACCATCCGATCGAATGACCGTTCGACTAGGTGACCTGTCCCTTAAACTAATCCTTGTCCAAAACGATTTGTTTAAATTTCAAACTTTACCAATTTTACAAACAAACACCTCATTCGAATGGCCATCCGTTCGAATGGTCATCTGCTCGGATGACCATCCGTGCATATGACCATCCGTGCGGATGACCATCCGTGCGAATGACCATCCGTCCGGATGACCATCCGCTCGAATGGACACCCATCTGTTCAACTCACTATTCGACACTTAACTTATCAGACATTTTGTTTACGCATTGTTCAATGCTTACACTACTGTTCTATGCTCAGGCTAACTCCAACGCACTCCCTTCAATCCAATCAAGTATGTGTTTACATGTTTAAACACGCACAGTGAGTATACTCGAACCCATTTTCATTTAACGCACTTTGGGTGTTACATACGTTCCATATCAAAACACAACAACACACAACACAAGCACTTTACAACGCTAACCACTCCCGCATGTTATATGTGATCTATGAATGCTTGTTACTATGCTTATACAGTGTTACACTATATCGCCTCTAGCAACGATAGTACTTTAGTTTGGACTCAGCACCTGTCGTGGATAGGGGTTGCTAGGGATCACATCTCTTTACTTCACGTGTTCGCTGAACATGTGTCGCGCATACTCTACAACGCAGTCTTGTGGTTAAGGGTGAACATAGTTTAGATAGTTACATGCTTCACCCATTACGTGATACATGCTGGTTATGCGCAAACGCTTTCTCTATATTATATGTTATGCAAACTTGTGTACTCACCTTTACATTTTATGTATTGACTTTATTTTAACATATGTGACAAGTTGATAGGATGCTATGCTGTGATGAATGAGCTAGGCAGTCTAGAAACACGCTAAATAAATCTGAGTTGTCGGAATAGACTTGTTTTTGAGACTTATGTCTGTAATGACTGTTTTTACTTTATCTGTTAGTAGTATGGGATATTAACAATAAAGATATGGTAATTTAATAGTTGTTGTGGATTCTCTTGGACAATTTGTTTCCCTCAGTGCCACGCCCCGATTTTTCCGCCATCGGTTGGGGTGTGACATTGAAGTGCTTTGTATTTATTATAAAGAGTGATTACATTGAAGGGTTGTTTTGTATTTAATGAAATATGCAAGTATCTAATTTGATTGGTGTTTTAAATGATTATATTATTGTATTGTAATAGTTTATAATTGTCAATGTGAATATGCATACAAACTATTAAGTATACATGAAATTTTCCTTTTTATCCACTTTCCACATCTTTATAACTTGCAGAAAAACAAAAGCACCAACTGAAGACTGGAGCCGAACATGATTTATGTAAGCTAATTTTTATTATATTTGTCTGCACCTTCATTTTCCTAATTATGGTTTATAATCGGTGTTAATCCTTAGACTATTTTTTCATCTTGTTCATTCGCCAAGGTTTCGATCGAACACGATTGATAAAACAACCAAAACATGCACAACGGTGTAAATTATTGACTCTGTCGGAACGCGCGGGTTCCCCACTAGTATTACAAATAAATATTTCACTTGTTACTTACTCCTTTAACAATATATGAAATACAAAATTTCATATTTCACATGTTTATAACCAGTACATTAAGGTTCGGGGTGTTACAGCATCGTTTTTAATAGGGGTGTTTAAAAAGCTTGCGGCTCGAAACTCGCTTAAAAAAAGCTCGTTTTGTTTTCAAGCTCGAGCCAGGGGTTCTCGACTCTTGGCTCAACTCGTAGCTCGGCTCTATGGCTCGACTCAGTGACTCGTATCAATGTGTATGTCTACACACACACATTTTTGATGGGGTATAGTTTTTTTTTTTGTTTTTATTTTGTGGTGGTGGGGTAGGGGGTCCATTGTTTGTTTTGGGTTTATTTTGGTTGTGTTTACAATTAGTTCTCACGATAAAGATAAATGGTGGTTTCCGCATGAACTCTACCGTATGTGTGTGTATATAATATATATATATATATATATATATATATATATATATATATATATATATATATATATATATATATATATATATATATATATATATATAGAGTGAGAGAGAGAGAGAGAAATGTGTGTTAAATTTTTTATTTTATAAATATTTGTAAAAAAAATTAATAAAAAGGAAAAAATTAACGAGCCGGCACGAAGTTTTTACAAGCCGAGATCGAAGAAAAATTACACTTTTCGTCCTTTATGTCTGTATCGGATTGCAATGGATGCCCTTTAACTTCAATAATTACAGTCACAGTCATTTATTTGTGAAACTCATTACACCCTACGTCCTTTAGCACAGTATGACAAGTTTCTTGCACACGAGGGTATATTGGTAATTTTACTAGTTACATCTATAAACCCTAAACATCATCTTCTCCAGGTATCTAGATATCTGAAACCCTAATGAGACAACAATGGTGTAATGAGTTTTTTCAAATAAAGGATTGTGACTGTAATTATTGTAGGTAAATGACATTCATTGCAATCTGATATAAACATAAAGGACGAAAAGTGTAATTCACCCAAAGATAAATAAATTTATATGTTAAATGTAAACCCAAAAGGATAATAAAAGAACTTGAAGTCATAAATTTCTTTAACATGGTAAATAGTCATATTAAAAGGATGCGAGGGTGATTATGAAGGTGCCAGCCTAATCAAATAAATATCACTCAAGGATAAAACTCAAACAAAATTTAAAAGCTGAGTTGATACATATTTAAACAAAAACATGATTATGTTAATTATAATGCATCTCTCTGGGGACGATCTTCAAAAAGGTACTGAATCTATCTTCTTCAATCACTTGTACTTTAACACCCTTGAGATGACTCCATAGCAAAGAGGTTTCTTCGTCGCAAATAACTTCCAGCGGACATAAATCCTTAACCGATACAGGTAACTCATGCAGCCCTGTACAACCTCTCGTATGAATTGTTCTTAGACTACCCAACTCATCTATATGTGTTGGCAGATTGCACACATGTAAACAATGGGACAGATCAACGACACTTAGTTTCTGAAGGTTACTCATCGTTTCAGGCAACGATTTGAGGTTTGAGCACGACACAAGACGTAAAACTTCCAAATTTGTTAGGTTTCCAAACCCTTCTGACAGTGAACTCAGCTCGTGGCAGTTGGTGATGCTCAATTTCTTAAGGCGAACGAGATTGCATAACATTGTAGGAAATGTAACAAAGTCATCACACGAGTCGATATCAAGCTCCAAAAGACTTGGAAACTTGTTGGGGATTTTAAGGTTGGTTTCATCGAAAGCATTGCCTACTTTGCACATGATCAAGGACAGTCTCTGCAAGTTCACTAAGCCTAGGATTGATGCACTTATCGAAGATATTGAAACATGTTCCAACCTAATGCTGGTGAGGCTCGATAAATATTGTGGTGCAGGGAAGTTGTGAAGGTCTGAGAAGTAATACCCGTAGTTTGTGACAACTAGAACCGTTAAACTCTCCATGTTTTGCATAAACTGAGGAAATGAGTATATCTTTGACATGAAGTTCAATACTAAAACTTCCACTTTAGGGGCTCGAATGTCATTCCATTTGAAAGAGAATGCTTCATCTGTCATATCAGTAGCATGCATTAGAGGGTTAAGGATATAGATTGATACACTTGTGACAAGATATATATGATGTGTTAAAAATACCTGTGGAAATGGAAAACAGACGTGCATTGATGGTTTGGGGCAATTCACGAATGTTTTGATCATTTGCATTTATAATCAACCTCTTTCTATGTTCTAAAGGCTCTTGGCTGCTTATGTTAATAGCAAGCATCCTCATCATATCATGTTGCATGACAGCATTTTCATCGCAATAGTTAGCAATCGCGAGTGAGTCTTTCCTGCAACCATATGAAATTGAATCTTTCCTCACATATCAGACTTTAAGGGGTGTGTGTATACACACACATTATATATATATATATATATATATATATATAGAGAGAGAGAGAGAGAGAGAGAGAGAAAACCCCCTTGAGTTGTGAGAACTTAGAGAGCTCCGACTTCTTGTGTGAGTTTACTTTTGCCCCCATTTTTTGCACACGCGTAAATTAAAATGTTACAAACACAGTTGTAAAAAAGATCAATAAAAATATTCGAAGTGGCATTTTCAGTTGCTGTAAAAAGATGCTGACATCAGCATTTACGCCAACTCTAAGGATTTCCACGGGTGGTGTAAATCAACAAAAGTTTTTTTTTTTTTTTTTTTTTTTTTGGGGGGGGGGGGGAGTTGATTTTTTTAGGATTTTTGGTAAAATAATTTTTGAAAAAACCTTTTGTAAGGCCGAGTTCTTTAAGTTCTCACAACTCGTAGGAGTTTTCATTTTACCCTTAGCCTATAGAATACATGTATGTGTGTGTCTATGTTTATAAACAACCAGTAATTTTCAAAAGATATAGAACCTTATTGGCAACAAAGTAGCAAGGTTTTTGGAAGATAGCTCAAAGAGGTTGTTTAGGGTAGCGGATCCCTTTTCGTCATGCTTATATAAACTGATCCAGATATCCATGAGTGTTGTGGCCGCGATCTTCTGATCTTCGGGAAATAATCCCAAATCCAAGTAACATTCCTTGATTTCAGATCCTTCCTTGAACACATCCAAACTTGTTGCTAGGCGAAGTCGCATATCCTCATCCAAATCAAGAACAGACTTTTGTCCAAACCCTTCCGACAACTTGTTTAACATAAACTGCCACTTTGCCATGTGTGTACCTTTTAGCAAACCACCAATCACACTAAGCGCCAGCGGATGCCTCTTGCAACATTTCACCAACTACATAAAGCCCTTTATATTGTTTAGCTACATTTTCTTATAAATTTACCAAAAAGGGCCAAATAAATATACATAGAGAGAGAGGGTCGTTTAGTGCAGAATCAATTTAAAGTAGGGTTGCAAACGAGCCAAGTGGCTTGCGAGCTGCAAGAGATCGGCTCGAGAAAAAGCTTGAAATGAGCTAAGCCGAGCTTGAGCCTAAAATAAAGCTCGTTTATTTATCAAGCCCGAGCTCGAACCTGGCATGTGAAGCTGCTCGTCGAGCCTTATTGTGATATTGGTTTTTATGAGTATTTAATAACATTTACCCCTTATTTAAAGTTGTCTAGTAAACGAGCCGAGACAAGCTTATTTAAACTTGTTTACGAGCCGAGCCCGAACCTAAAAGTAAGCTTGTTTAGTAAACGAGTCCGATCCCGAGCTTCACTTATAGAGCTCGTGAGCCAAAACGACTATTATTTATATATTATTTTTATTTTTTATACTAACAAATAGATAACAAACGAGCCGAACTCGAGCTTGAGAAACTACCAACGAGCCAAGATCGAGCTTCAAAAACAAAGCTCGAATCGAGTTGAGCTCGAGCTCTCATAAGTTAATCAAGCTCGGGCTCGGCTCATTTGCACCAAGTAGATAATTGCGGGAAACACATAGGCGCGTGTACCTATTGCTTTAACTGTGTTATATAAGGCATCTATGTAACCATATAACTGAACTCTCTTTTTCTCTGCATCTATAACTTCAAGGCATCAGGTACAAGTTCTTAAATGGTGCTTGCGATTCTCTACTATTAGTTGGTAAAGAACGTGCACCCGTATATAAACACACACATATCTATAGAAAAAGAAATGGAATAATAGTTTTATAGGGAGGTTTCATTCTACCTTGTGAACCAGGTCATCTGGTATATTACATTCATTTCTACCTTCTGAAAATGCTGAGTAACGAAACAGATTGGTGGCATCTTGATGATTCAGAAGATGCAATTCATATGTACGGAACTGTGTAAATGTGCTCCTAGATGTGACAAGAATCTTGTATCCAGGTGACTTGAATTTAAAGGCCATAACAATGGAAGCATCCCACACATCATCCAATACTAACAGCACTTCAGATTTATGTTCACCCAAAAAGCTCCCCCATTGCTGAATTGCATCTTCATCGCTTGTAAAATCGGGCTGCTGACCACCCTGGTTCTTCTGAAGTAAATTCCTAACGACGACCTTTAAGTTTGGGGTATTTGAGATAGTAGCAAAGTAAATGTGTTTACGAAATTTTCCTGTTTAAATGAAAACAAAAGTCATCAATCAAAGAAATATGCTAAATACATAACTAGTCAGTAAAAATTTTGGCTACTTTAATTGTGCATTGTGTATGGTACTAGTGTCCGTGTTGGAGACATCGGGGTACCCTGCAGGATGGGCGTGCGTTTGGGGTACCAAGAAGAGCTCTCATATGCCTTACCAAGTGTGCTAGCCCCACATTGGTGTCAGTTCTAAATCAGTGTTTAATATTTATCAGATTAATTTCTACCAAAAAAGAAAAATTAATATAACAAACATGTACATCATTTCCAAATGAATCATGATGGATGAAATTTTAATACCTTGAACTTGAGGATCATCGCAGAACTTTGTAACCAAAGTAGTCTTCCCACAACCTCCAGCAGCCGAAACAACAACAACCACGGAATCATCAACATCCCAATCCTTAAACACCTCCACCTTCAAATCCCTAACTCGATCATCAAACCCTATAACATTTCCCTTAAGCAACGGAACACTGGACGCCCAACCGCCCGAGCTCCGATCCATTCTGTTCTGCACATCCTTCACCACCACCAACACTTCCTTTACATCCCTAGCCTCCTGCAACTGAACATCAATCTGAAAAAATCTCAACATCGATGCATTCAAATCGTCCAGTTTCAACGACTGACGGTATCTCTTGTAGAAATTCCATTTGATATGCTCGCATTTGAGAACTAAGTCTTGTGCGCTTTTTAGCTGAGCGATAAACAATTCGGTTTCCTGATTCGGTCGGTCTAATACTTGGTTATGTTTCTGGATCTCGTCTACGATCGATTTGATTCTCGTTACGGTTTCTTGTAATTGAGTTAGCTTCGATTTGAACTGAGAGGTTGTTTTCATAACGTGTATGATTGCATCTGATAATTTGGAGACAGCGTCTCCTACCAGTGCTCCGAGGATTAATGCTTCCGCCATTGATGAACTGGATCTATTCTAATTCAACTTTGGAGTTGAAAGAGAGTTGAAGTCGTTGAGGAGTTGAAAGAAAGAGGGAAGAAACTTCGTTTGTTTGAAACGACAAAAATAGTCCCTTGAAATATAAATATGGTAAACATAAAGCATCGTTCCTTTATTGTTCGTGGTAGAATTATTCCAATGCAATGCAACGTTCCTTTATTGCTCGTTGTAGAATTATTCTTTGGCTGATGGATGAGTGAGTTAGGATGTACAAAGTCGGTTAATCGTCGGTTTGGTCAATTGAAAGTCAGTTAATCGAGGGTTCGGTTAATCAAAAAGTGTTAACCCTAACCATAATCAATAGTCGGTTAACCGTGATTTGGTTAATCGGCGGTATGGTTATTGGGGTTATTAACCGATATATATATAGGGTGTGAGTTGGTTACAAAGTGTATTTTTCTTACAAATTGTAAAAAGTCATAAAACACCATAATGTCAACCATAAAACACACTTAAAACTCACAAATAACCAAGTGAAGATTACTAAAATGACAAGTCATAAAAATGGACTTTATTTACGAATTCACGTAAATTTAAACGTGTAAATTTAATTTCTAACATTGTATTCGAACAATAATGACAAGTGTAAAAAGAAATTTTGAATTTAAATTGTTTTTGATCAAGTTCTCGTGGTTTTTTCATTCGTTCTCACGGTTGTCGCAATATTTAGCGTTCTCAAGATAACTCTCTCCCACACACACACACATATATATAAACGGGATCGGCAGAAAACGCTCAAAAGTGTGAGAACGGTGAGAACGCTTTCTGGCCCAACACGTGTCTCGCCGCTTAGAAAAGGGCGGAGGGGCTTTTTTGTCCTTTCATCTTCTGCTTTTTCAGTTTCGCTTTTCCCAATATTGTTTTAATTTTTGGTTTTTAAGATTTTTGGCGTTAACCAAATTCAATAATTAATGGCGTTTTAATGGTTTCATTGTATCAACATTTTGGCGTTTATGGCGTTTATTCACATCGTATGCCATTGGAACCCAGAGGGCAGGAAATCTATTTGAATAGCGTTTTTCAAGGGGTTTTAAACAAGATGACCCATTGTTCTATTATTTTTTATAAACATTTTGGCGTTTTTGGTATCTTGGCGTTTTACTATTGTTAAATTATATTTCAAACACAGGAAAAAAAATACAAAGGAAGAAAATAAATTAAAAATCCTAATCGGATCTCTTTTCCCAATTTTCACTGTCATCACTCTCTCTCTTCTTTAATAGTACAAGAACTGTCACCAAATATATGGCGTTTTATGTAAAACTTAACAAACCCATCGGTTTGATTATTTTGTCTGCTCGTCTGTTGAAGTGGCTTTTTTGTGGATGTTTGGGGACATAGATCTTTGACGTGTGGGTGGGTTTTTCGCTTTTTCTTCATGTTGATCTTCATCTTTATAATCAACCCACTCTTCAGTGTCATTGATCTCTTCTCCTCATCCAAGCCTTCTTCAAGAACAAAAAATACAAAATGCCATATGACTGGCATTAGTATCTTTTTCTTGAAATTTTGTCCATCTCATGTAGCAAAATCTTACTGAGTTACTCGCCTCCGCTAACAATTCATTCAGTGAAACTTGACGAATAACAATACTGAATATCCAAGAAAGCATATTAGCCATCTTTGATTTTTTTGGCGTTTTACAGTGAGTGGTATTTAGTAGTATTGGCGTTTGTGTTTTTGGTTTGATCAAATGGAAGTTGTTGAGACGTATCATTTTATAGAATCTCTTTTTGGCGCCTAAGTTAGGCGGTGCCTTATTATAATAAAGTATTTGTCTTTTCAGTTACTATTTGTAATTATTGTTTTTGACAAGCTTTATCTCTGAAGTCTGTAACACGTCCCATCTTTCAAATTTGGCGTTTTAGATTCTAATATAATAAATTTTCCCTATCTTCAGTTTTTCTGATTTGAAGTTACTGTTTCTAGTTACATTTTCAAGTTTGTTTTTTATTTTTTAGTTTATTATTATTTTTTTGGGTTTTTTTATAATTCTTTTTCAAACTAATTTTATTATAGTTTGGGAGTTTTTTGGGGTGTTTTAACGGGATGATATCGTTTTAAACAAGCATTTTGGCTTTTTTGGCATTTTTATTATGTATGACGTTTTTATTATATATCAATCAATTGAAAAGGAAAATAAAAAAAAAAGAATACATAGAAACAATGTTTTTATAATACTTGTCCAAAGTAATTTTATGATGGTTTGATAAACGCCAAAGGTGTAAGACATTTGTCTTTTTGGCGTTTTTTTAGATATGGCGTTGTTTATTTAAATAACAATCAACTGAAAAAGAAAATTAAATAAAATAAATATTGATCTTCCAAATCTTCACTGTCATCAGTCTCTTTCTTCTTTTGAAGCATCTTCACTGGTTGTTTCGACTTTCGTATGAAATCAACCTCTTTTTCTATAATTTTTGTCCATCTCATGCAGCAAAATGTTATTGAGTTTACACCCATTCAGCCAAAATGTTATCTTTTTTGGTGTTTTACCAAGAAAAGAACGCCACAAATTAACCATCTTAAAACTATAAATTTGATCATGCTAAAATCAATAAAGTGTTGCTGTATGGTGTTGCATAACATTGTTAATCCTCAGTTAAGAAAGATAACTGACAATGTGGTCCACACCATACAGCTACACCTTATTGACATCAATATATTTGATGTTTGGGTTTTCTGGCGTTTATCAGTCGAATGGTTTATATTAAATATGGCGTTTGGGGTTTTTGTTTATGTTTTTTAATTGAAGGTCTGAGTTGTTGTATATATAGGATTTTTTGGCGGTTTTTTAGGCGGGATTTTACTATAATTAAGTTTGGCGTTTTATATCTAATGGCGTTTTAGCAGAATGCTGTGTGATTTTTGTTTTGGCGTTTTATTTTCTTGAGGTGGCGTTTTGTTTGGAGTAGTCAAAAGACGTTTTTACCCTCAATGAAGCGCGTCCACGTAATAAAATTGATGTTATTTACGAAAATGCTACCGCGCCAATCTAGTCCATAGATTGTTTTGATCGGACGATCGATAAGCGTTCTCACCGTTCTCACACTTTCTACCGTTTTCTCTAAATCCCGACCCTATATATATATATATATATATATATATATATATATATATATATATATATATATATATATATATATATATAGGAACAGGATCAGGAGAGAACGCCTCAAAGTGTGAGAACGGTGAAAAAGATTCTCAGCCACAAGATCTTAGTGGTTTGTGGCTGAGATTGATGCGGTAGCATTTTTGTAAATAATAGGGGCCTTGAAACTATCAGGAGGGGTAAAATAGGAAGATCCAAACAAAGGTGCACATGCTAATCACATGCCATTTTCCCCCATCATATTTAAACGACAATAACTTTTTTATACTTGATTATTTTTCGAAAAAAATTACACCATAAAACTCAGCTTTTTTTATCTTTCCAACGAGTATACTATTGATAGACTTTTCGAAAAAAAAAATTAACTGGGTTTTATAGCGTTTTTCTGAACTGGGTGTTTTATATCGTTTTAGACTAGGTATTTTCATGGCGTTTTTCTGAACTAGGTGTTTTTATGGCGTTTTAACTAGGTATTTTCATGGCGTTTTTCTGAACTGAGTGTTTTATGGCGTTTTCAACTGAGTTTTTTTATGGCGTTTTTCTGACCTGAGTGTTTTATAGCGTTTTTACAGTACAAATTATGATTTTTCTGAGCTCAAAAACTATTAATTTAGGCGGTTAGACAAAAAAAAAAGTTTTTTTTGAGCTGTTGTAAATTACAGCTCAAAAAATAGTTTTTTTTTTTGCTTGGCGTTTTAACTGGGTGGTGTTTTTGAGCTATATGGCTCAAAAAAATGATTTTTTTGAGCTGTTGTAAATTATAGCTAAAAAAATAGTTTTTTTTTTTTGTTATGGCGTTTTAAGAGGGAGATGGCTAAAAAAAACGGTTTTTTGAGCTGTTGTAAATTATAGCTCAAAAAAATAGTTTTTTTGGTGGCGTTTTAACTGAGAGCTATGGCTTTTTTGAGCTATAGCTAAAAAAATGGTTTTTTGGAGCTGTTCTAAATTATAGCTCAAAAAATAGCTTTTTTTTTGTTATGGCGTTTTAATTGGGAGCTATATGGCTAAAAAATGGTTTTTTTGAACTGTTGTAAATTATAGCAAAAAAAATAGTTTTTTTTTGTTATGGCGTTTTAACTGGGTATTTTTATGGTGTTTTTCTGAATTGGGTGTTTTGTGGCATTTTATTTGAATACCCAGTTCATGTGAGTGGGTTTTTTTTGACAATATTACCCCTTAGTGTAATTTAACACCAATGCCACATGTCACCACCAAAATCGTTCTCACCGTTCTCACACTTTTCACCATTCTCTCTAAATTCTGACCCTATATATATATATATATATATATATATATATATATATATATATATATATATATATATATAGAGTAGGGTTCATGCGGAAAGTGTGTTTTTCCTGGAAAGTCTAGGAAGCAATAAGAACGCGACATGTGGCATTGAAAGATTTTAACTAAAAGGGCAATTGTGTAATTTGAATATTATTTTAATTATGGATTATTTTATTAGGATAACTAACTATGGAAACTAAATATTCCATTTAAATCAAATTGGCAGTTTCAATTTAAATGATACAAGACGTTGTGTTTCTTGACAATGTGTTTTAACAGCAAGCAGATTTGTTGACGCTGTGTTTTAACAGCAAGCAGATTTCTTGACGCTGTGTTTTAACAGCAAGCAGATTGCTGGAGGATTATTGACACTGTGTTTTAACAGCAAGCAGATTTCTTGACATTGTGTTTTAACAGCAAGCAGATTTCCTTGACACTGTGTTTTAACAGCAAGCAGATTTCTTGACGCTGTGTTTTAACAGCAAGCAGATTGCTGGAGGATTCTTGACACTGTGTTTTAACAGCAAGCAAATTGCTGGAGGATTCTTGACACTGTGTTTTAACAGCAAGCAGATTTCTTGACATTGTGTTTTAACAGCAAGCAGATTTCCTTGACACTGTGTTTTAACAGCAAGCAGATTTCTTTACGCTGTGTTTTAACAGCAAGCAGATTGCTGAAGGTTTCTTGACACTGTGTTTTAACAGCAAGCAGATTTCTTTACGCTGTGTTTTAACAGCAAGCAGATTGCTGAAGGTTTCTTGACACTGTGTTTTAACAGCAAGCAGATTTCTTTACGCTGTGTTTTAACAGCAAGCAGATTGCTGAAGGTTTCTTGACACCGTGTTTTAACCGCAAGCAGATTGCTGGAGGATTCTTGACACTGTGTTTTAACAGCAAGCATATTTCTTGACATTGTGTTTTAACATCAAGCAGATAGTTGGACACACTGTCAGTGTCTTCGTCTTCAACACAACCAATTGTCTTCGTCTTCAACACACTGTCATCAATCAACATTAAAATGGTAAAACACATAAACCTAGAGCCCACTCTAACATGTCAAACATTGAGGTCCATTAACTAAAAATAAGAACCCGATTCAATGATAGATAAAAAAGTTGAAACAAGTATGAAAAACAACCGATTTATGACCAATCGGAGAAGAATATTTGCAGGAAAAAAGGTTGCTTCTTCTTTGGTTGCGTTTAGGGAGAGAGAGAGAGAGAGAAAGAGGGGAAATCCCATGATTTTAGGGATTGGTTATTGATATGGCAGTTCTTGACTAATTTAAAACACTTTCAATTACCAAAAAACCCTCACTATATTAAAAGTCTCTAATTATATAACTCAAATATTACGAAAATGCCATCCATTAGATCTAAGCCATTAAAAACACCAATCGGATGGCCCAGATCGCTTCCTAGACTTTCTAGGAAAAACACACTTTCCGCAGAACTCCTACTCTATATATATATATTTTATATGGTTAGGTTAACGTACAATATCCCTTATCGTACAATATGTACGCGCTCATCTCAGTCGTCAGATCTTCTTCCCACATTGAAATCGCATGTTGGGTTTTTGTAACAATTTTGCATGTTGGTTTTTTAACATGCAATTTTATCCATGCTATTTTATAACATGCAATTTCACTACACTTCTACAATCTTCAAAACAAATAAATTCCATAACTAATTTGCTAAATCATCTTTTTAGGAATTTCTCTTAACTAGAGAACTCCACCAATGAACAAATTTCAACATACCTTATATGGAGATGACGTAGTATGTGCTAAATCTTTAAACATGCACCAAATCCCCCCTTGAATTTTCGTTTTAATTTGCATGATTTTGTGTTGATGAGCAAGAACAAGGGTTTGCCCTCCTATTTCTTTCTCTGGTTCGACATACACACACATGTGTGTGTGTTTGTTATGTTTCAAATTTCCCACTTTTAAAACACCATTTTTCCATTTTATGACCTTCCAGTTTGGTTTTTATTGTAAAAGACCATAGTTTACGCAATTTAGAAACACACAACATATTTTTAACTAGATTAATATTCCTAGTTATGCACTTCCCGTTAATTATCAACAATCATGATAATTCTATTTACTAAGTTCGGGGATGCTACAACCCGAATTAGATCATGTACTGATAGACTCGGGCCTTTTATAAACTTTATTCTCAAAAAGGCATTCAATTATCTTTTATTTAGCATTAGTTTATTTAATTAAATCCTAATGTTTATTGGGTTAGCTTTTACTGCTAACAGTATTTTACCTGCTCATCCCCTGTTAGATCGGTTTGATTATTGTAACACCCCGTGTTACGAAAGTCAAAGTACAAGTCAAAGTCAAAGTCAAAGGAAGAAAAGATTTCTAATTGTGATCTGCCACTCCTTGCTTAACTATCGACTTTACTTCATTGACTTGTAATCGAATCTTGTACTTTATTTTCTTTAGTTGTATTATGAGGAGTATCTATTAAATAATCGAGGTTTAATTGCATGTTTATCGCCAATCTAATCGCAATCGCATTCGCAACTCGAATTATGTGTTCTGGATATTGTTTTACATGTGTGTGCTATTTATGTGTTACTTGTGCATGTTTATTTATTTATGTTTATGTTTTGTGGTGATTAATCGAAACGCAATCGCAACTCTATCGCAATTCAATCGCAAACGCTAAACGCAAGTTAATTAGGATGATGGTATGTTAGATATAGTATTTGTGTGACTATTATTAATCTATCGCATCGCTCAATCGATACTTGCTTAAACGCATCGCAACGCTCAACACGCAAAACGAAAACGCTAAAATCCAACTCGTCGGATCACTCGATCGAATGGCCATCGGATCTGTCACACTTGCCCCACCTTCCTCTTTTGGCAACCTATAAATACCCCCTGTCACATCACAACAGTGATGTGACAGCTCTCTCATCCGACCAGCACGCTCAAACCCTCTATTCTCTCGATTTCTCGCGATTCTTGTAAGTTTTCAACTCAAATCTTGTACTTCTATCATCTATACACAATTCTTCATCATTTTCACCTTTGAATCTTAACTTTTAACCGTGAAATCAGTGGATTTGAGGTGTTCTAGGATGATGTCATCATGGAGTTCTTATGAACTTCAAGTTTTGACCTCATTCCACCAAGAATAACTCAGATCTGAAGGATTTCGACATGATTTAACAATGATTTCGCATAGATCTAAACCTTTTCAAAGTTAAAAGGATGGAAAGATGGTTTTGTAACTTTCTTTCAACTCGTTTACACTCAATGTACTAAAAAACTGATAGAATCAGAGCTCGTTCAGGCCTTCTTGTCGCAACCCCCGTCCCCTAATAACCCGGGAACAGGTGGCCGCGGCCAGTTTTGGTGGTATCTGGGTTTGTCATTTTGGCAGTGGAAAGTACATCAGGACCGTAGTTAGGAAAGATTTTATCAGAGTAAAATACCACGCTTTTATAATATTAAACACATGGGAAAAACCCAAGTTTCAAGTACACACATTTTCATAGGGATAAACCCCATTTTATTTAAATAAAAATCTCTTTATTTTTGGTAACTTTATAGCCACTTTTCCAAGCCTTCAGTGTTGTCCAGTTGGCTTCTATTTGGCTTTCACATTTTGTTACCTGAAACGCGTTTAAAAACATTTTGTCAGTGATAAATACTGGTGAGTGAATCCCAGTTTAATCAAGTTTAATAAAGACCATTGTACAGTATTGAGGGCGGTCGCGCAATTACATTTGTTTCCATCTATTCAATTACCACTCACGGTACTGTCAACCCGACTTGTGGTCATGTTGCTCCTCGCAAGGTAGTAACAAATTTTGTATACCAAACCCCAATATACCGACGATAATTGTAGAATACAAATACTCAATAACTGTTTAATATATTATTAATTATGTGAGGTTTTGTAAAAACAGTTTACAAAAAGGAGATTACTCACATTGCTGTCATAGGTTTTCCTTTAGGGTTTCCTGGTGATTATCTATTAAATACACCAATGCACACGTGTTAGTATAATAACCCAATATTTATATTACTAATACCCTCCTCGAGACGGCATTCCGATGACTACGTCGGGCAGAACCTCGACAGCCGTTACGGAACCCTGGATCAATCGGGCAGCGTATCTGATACGTAACCGGGGTTATGATACTTACAACGGAGCAGAACTTCGTTATTTAAGGGGGTATTATGCCTGAGAATAGCTTATACTATATGTAAATTCGAGAGAGAAAGAAATGTGAGCGAGTTCGATTGTTCTGCCAAAGTCTGCTATTTATAGGGCTGATACTGGTCTTCGTCGCGCCCCGCGTAGCATTCCTCCAGGGCTTACGCGGCCCGCGAGGCCAGCTAGGGAAGGCCCTAGCTTGGCTGACTCACCACTAGGCTTGACACGAGTGGTGACACGTGTCGTCACCGTGATGCGCCTCGTAGACAAGCTGTCGTGGCCCGCGTAGAAGACGACTAAGGTCTTCGCGCGCCGCGACAGCCCCTTAAATTTTGTTTTTATTTTCATTTCATTAAATTAAAGGTATTCGGGGCCCGTTTTCGCATACGGGGTGTATTTTAAGACATATAAGGACATTTTAAATATATAAGGGCGTCGAAAATATTTAGGAGGGTTGTTATATCCTCCCCACCTTGTTTTAGAGCTCGTCCTCGAGATCTACCGAAATAAGTGTGGATATTTCTTTTGCATCTCCGATTCAAGCTCCCAAGTGTATTCTGGTCCTCTTTTGGAGTCCCATTTCACTTTGACCAGAACTAATCTCTTGTGCTTGAGGTTCTTGACTTTCCTGTCTTCAATCTGTAGAGGTCTTTCTACAAATTTAAGTTGTTCATTTACCTCTATATCCTTAAGAGGTACTACCAGTGATTCATCAGCTAAGCATTTCTTGAGATTAGATACATGAAACACATCATGTATTCCTGCCATTTCCTCTGGCAGTTGTAGTTGATAGGCTATAGGTCCTATTCTTCTAATGATCTCAAAAGGTCCAACATACCTGGGGCTTAGCTTTCCTCTTTTGATGAATCTTACCACTCCTTTCCAATGAGAGACTTTTAATAACACTTTGTCACCAACCTGAAATTCCAATGGCTTGCGTCTGTTATCAGCATAACTCTTTTGTCGATCATGTGCTGCTTTCAGTCGTTCCTTGACTTGAATGATTTTGTCTGTTGTCTCTTGTACTATCTCGGGTCCAGATAGTTGCTTTTCTCCAATTTCTGCCCAACAGACTGGGGTCCGAGACTTTCGTCCATAAAGTGCTTCGAATGGTGTAGCATTGATACTTCTATGACTGCTGTTATTATAAGAAAATTCGATTAATAGTAAGTGATCGTCCCAATTACCTCCGAAATCAATTACACAAGCTCTAAGCATGTCCTCCATTGTCTGAATTGTTCTTTCGCTTTGTCCGTCTGTTTGAGGATGATAAGCTGTGCTTAGATTTAACTTGGTTCCCATGGCTTTTTGGAAACTTGTCCAAAAATGAGAGGTAAAATGGCTATCCCTATCAGACACAATTGATAAAGGAATTCCATGTAATGAAACTATTTCATTTACATACAACTTAGCTAACTGTTCTATACTGAAAGTTTCCTTGATTGATAGGAAATGAGCTGACTTAGTAAGCCTGTCTACAATCACCCAGATTGTATCATTACCTTTTCTTGTTTTGGGTAATTTGGTAACAAAATCCATTGTTATCAATTCCCATTTCCATACTGGCATTTCTAATTGCTGCAATAAACCTGAGGGTTTCAGGTGTTCAGCTTTGACTTGTGAACAGGTTAAACATTTAGAAACATAAGCTGCTATGTCCTTTTTCATTCCAATCCACCAGAAGTTCTTTCTTAAATCCTGATACATTTTATCACTTCCAGGATGCATTGTATACTTAGACTTATGGGCTTCTTCTAATATACGGTTCCTTGCTCTAATTCCTTATGGAATCTCTAAATTCCATCGGTTCCTTGCTCTAATTCCTTAATCATTCCTTTTAACTTTTCAGTATCATCCTTGATTACTGACTCTTGTGATTCTCTAATCTGATCATTTAAATCTACTTGCAGATTTAATTTAAGAGAACATACCCTTTTTGGCTTTTCATGATACTTTCGGCTTAAAGCATCAGCCACTACATTTGCCTTTCCTGCATGATACTGGATATTACAATCATAATCACTAAGTATCTCCATCCAGCGTCTTTGTCTCATATTCAACTCCTTTTGTCCAAAAACATACCTTAAACTCTTATGATCAGTGAAAATGATAAACTTACTACCGTAAAGGTAATGTTTCCAAATCTTAAGAGCAAAAATTATAGCTCCTAATTCTAAATCATGGGTTGAATAATTCTCTTCATGATTCTTAAGTTGTCTCGATGCATAAGCTATAACCTTTTGGCGTTGCATCAACACACATCCATAACCTAACTTAGAAGCGTCACAATAGACTACAAAGTCTTCCGTTCCTTCTGGTAAAGCTAGTATGGGTGCATTGGTTAGTCTTTGCTTAAGAATTCTAAAGGCTTCTTCTTGTTTTGGTCCCCAGTCAAACTTAACAGATTTACAGGTTAGCTTAGTTAAGGGAATAACTATTCTAGAAAAATCTCGAATAAATCTTCTATAATATCTGGCCAATCCTAAGAAACTTCTAACCTCGGTTGGTGACTCAGGGGTTTTCCATTTGGTAATCGCCTCGATCTTGGTGGGATCCACATGAATTCCTTCATGATTGACTAAATGTCCAAGAAACCGCACCTGTTCTAACCAAAACTCGCACTTTGAAAACTTTGCATAAAGTTTCTCTTTCCTTAATAAAATTAAAAGTGCGTGCAAGTGCTTTGCATGTTCCTCCTTACTTTTAGAGTAAATAAGAATATCATCTATAAAAACAATTATGAATTTATCCAAATATGGCTTACATATTCGGTTCATCATGTCCATAAAATGCAGCTGGGGCATTGGTTAAACCAAATGGCATGACAGTAAGTTCATAATGGCCGTACCTTGTTCTAAAAGTGGTCTTAGGAATGTCCTCTTCCTGTACCTTTAATTGATGATATCCTGACCGTAGATCGATTTTAGAGAAAAATCAAGCTCATTGTAATTGATCGAACAGATCATCGATTCTTAGTAATGGATACCGATTCTTAATCGTGACCTTGTTCAATTCACGGTAATCAATGCACATACGTATCGATCCGTCTTTCTTCTTGACGAATAAAATTGGTGCTCCCCATGGCGATGAAACTGGCTGTATGAATCCTTTCTCCAACAATTCGTCTAACTGTTTCTTCAGTTCCTGCATTTCAGCGGGTGCCAAACGGTAAGGTGCTTTGGCAATTGGTGATGTTCCTGGTAGCAGATGGATTCTGAATTCAACTTCTCTGTCTGGAGGTAATCCTGGCAATTCTTCTGGAAATACATCTGGAAACTGAGATACTACTGGAATATCCTTTAGTTCTTTTCCTTTAGTGTTGGTGATTATGGAAATCAAATACACTATAGATCATTTTCTTATACAACTTGCTGTTTTCAACACAGATATGAATTTCGTGAATCTAGATAGCTTATCTCCTTTAATTGTGATCTTTTCACCCCTTGGTGAATTTACTTTAATTGACTTTTGATCACATAAAATAATTGCTTTATTAGCTATTAACCAATCAATTCCTAAAACAATATCAAATCCTGTCAGATTCATTAGATAAAGGTTTGCAATAAACTTTTGATTTAAAAATTCTATTCTTGCTCCCTGCAAGGTTTCAGAAATCCTAACGGTTTCCCCATTTGCTGTCTCTACTAGACATTCTTGTGAGAGTTTAGTTAATGGTTGATTGAGAAGTTTGCAAAATGAAGTATTAATAAAACTTTGGTTCGCACCAGAGTCAAATAATACTTTAGCAAAAACATTATTAACTAAAAATGTACCGGCTATCACGTCCGGAATCATCTTGGCTTCATCTGCAGTCAGAACAAATGCTCTCGCATTTTTAGTGTTCTTATTGCCCATGGCTGGAACTAGTTTTGGACAGTTCGGTTTGATGTGACATTTTTCTCCACATTTGAAGCACCATTATTAGGTTTCCTCCTGCAATCTTCTTCCTTGTGTCCTGGTATCTTGCAGAAATTACAGTAAGTGGAGCATTTTCCCGAATGCTTTTTCTTGCAGGCTTTGCAGTAAGGGGCAGAGGTAGAACCTACATTTCTCCCACGGTTGGAGTTACCGTAGCGAAATTCCTGGGTAAGCCTTTGAGCTAGGTTTCTTCTCCAGTCTTCTTCTCGTGTACGCACTAACTCATCTGTCAAGGTATTTGCTAATTCTACAGCTTCTTCTATGGTTTGAGGTCTACCTGCCTTGACTACATGTCTAATCTCACTAATTAATCCCCAGATGTAACGGGAGATTAATACCAGTTCAGGTGATGCAAGGGTTGGCACTATTCTAGCATATTCAAAGAATAATGTAGTGTATCCCTTACTATCCACTCCAGTCATTCTAAGGTTCAAGAATTTATTTGCTATATGTTCTTTTTCATTGGGAGGGCAGAATTTCCTTTCTACCATGCCTTTAAACTCCTCCCATTCCATATTGTAAACACTGTCACTTCCCCTAGACTGGAGGATCGTGTTCCACCATTCTAAGGCTGAGTTTTTAAACAGATTGGAAGCAAACGTTATCTTATCCTCTTCCGCACACTTGCTTATCTTTAAGACTGCTTCAGTCTTTTCTATCCAGCGTAGAGCTGCAACGGCCCCTTCATTGCCCGAGAATTCAATTGGTTTACAGGACCAGAATTCTTTATAAGAACAACCATAAGATATGGTGCTTCTTCTTTTGGGAATGGGCGCTTGAAGTACGGGTCCATTGTTTACGCTGTGTTCCGGTTCAGTTGGTCGCTTACTGCCCTTGTTACTTTTATTATCAGCTTCCTTAACAGTTTGAATAATAAATGGCATTGCATCTATGATTCCTTATGCCACTATGTGTTGGATGGCACTATTATCCACTTGATTTCCATTGTTATTGTTGTTTGGATTATCATTGTTCAGGTTATTGTCGTTCTGGTTATTATCATTCTGGTTTTCCTGGTTCACTTTGTTATCCATCAGAATTTAAACATTTCCACGTATTAATATCACAAGATAATATTTAATACAACCAATCACACAACACGCATGTTGATCAAAAACGTCGAACATTGCGACTTACTCTTTCTTATATATAATATGCATCTAATACAAACCAATACTGAAATTTAAAATTACAATACAACTGAAATTACACTAATAGTAGGCATCTATAGTTGTATATATATATATATATATATTTTCAAACGTACACACATATTATATATTATTATATTATTATTACTACCTCCACCATCACCTTCACTAATATGGGTTCATCTAGAACTCCATATTGCGCTCGTCATACTTCCAGGCGAGTCGCTCTCCAACCTGTCTCATCCTCTCGCTACTTTCTAAAATTTCTTCTCCGAAAGTTCGACGCTCTCGCACATTTTCTGCACTCATTGGGGGTGCAGGTGCTGGGACTGGGTTTGGGAACTGGGGCATGGGTTCCCGGTATGGGTATGGATTCTCTAAAATTTCCCTAATGTATTGGTCGTTATCATAGTAGGGATCTAGAGGGTCCAAACCTGGGTAGGCTACTAGATTCGGCATGGGTTCGTCTTCTGGGATTGGGTAGCGTTGCTGGTAGTCCCTAAGCTCATCTAGCCACGGGTCGTAGTCTGGGTCTAAGGGATTGGGTGTTGGTATCCTAGGTATCTCTTCTGGATTAAAATCATGCATTTAGACTTGATTTTCTGGGTTGTTTTCTATTTCCATTGGCTGAGCGGGGAATAGTGGTAATGGTTGGGGTGCTATCAGTTGCTCCAGGTTAGGGTCGGCAGCTGTGGTTGCTAGGATATGGAAATTGGCTAAACTCCTATTAAGCATATCCTGGGCGTGGGCATCTGTCTCTCTTTTAGCGGCTGCTAGGGCTCTCTGTTGTTGCAACCTTTTCATTCTTTTCCTACATTCATGCGCTCCCCTACTGAACCATCCTCTCTTTTTAGGAGGGAATTGCTCTTCAGACTGAGCCTTAAACACGAATATCCCGTCTTCATTATCAGCAGAATACCCTGAGAGGGCAGGCTGTGAAGAGGTGCCTTCGCTTCTAAGAGAGCTGGACAACTGACAATATGCGTCGGAAGGTCCTTGGTCGCTCATACTGTAAACTAACAAATAGTCAAATAACACACAACGATAAAATACAAATACGCACGTAGTTTCGTAACTTATTTCCTAACACTTTAGAAAAATTTTGGTGTCAGTAGAACACTTCTGTGGCCGAATAAGTGGCTTAGCTCTGATACCACCATCTGTCGCAACCCCCGTCCCCTAATAAACCGGGAACGGGCGGCCGTGGCCAGTTTTGGTGGTATCTGGGTTTGTCATTTTGGCAGCGGAAATTACATCAGGACCGTAGTTAGGAAAGATTTTATTAGAGTAAAGTACCACGCTTTTATAATATTAAACACATGGGAAAACCCCAAGTTTCAAGTACACACATTTTCATAGGGATAAACCCCATTTTATTTAAATAAAACTGATGTGCTGAAGTGTGTTATATTTTTGATGTATATTTAAGCCCCTTTTACACTTTTAGCCAAGTTTTAAATTTATAAAACACGATATTTACTAACACTAAACACACATATGGGCAAGTGCACCCATCGTGGACGTAGTATAGTGTTGGTAAGATACCGAGGTCGTCCAAGGACACAAGAGCTTTTAATATCGGTTTATCCTCAACGTCTAATCAAATCAAAAAGTGAGAAAAATGTTTTTAACTAAGAAAATAAAAATTAACTAAATGCTGAAAAATAAAATAAAATAAAAACAGATAGACAAGATGAATCACTTGGATCCGACACGTGTATTAGTATAACCTTTGATTATTTTCGCACTTTTGCACTTGTTTAAGAGATTATCTTAGTTATTGTAGTAGGCCCCTCTTTTGAAGGCGACGTTACCCTCAACCCAGTAGTTTGAGTCAGCAAGGATACAATCCTAAAGGGTCGGATTATTGAAAGATAATGAATTAAGTTATTAATGCAAATTGTGGTAGGCCCCGCTTTCGGCGGTGACGTTACCCTCGGCTAAGTAGTCTGAGTCAGCAGGGATGCAGTCCTAAATAGCCGGGTTATAGTATTAATAGTAGTTAACTTATGAGGGGGTCAAAGAGTTTGGATCCCCGCCATCCAATACCTATGGGCATTGAAGGAGATCCTACTAAATTTGACCCAGGTCCCTTGTAGGACCTCTAAACGCTGAACAAGGGCAAGACCCTTACCAAACCGTTCCCTTAACCCCCGACCAGGTAGCCAACATACCTCCATATAGACCGTGGAGATATGAATGGTGAAAATCTTTTATTTTATATAGACAGTAAAATAATGCCAAGACACCACGGACAAACGATAAGGAAAGATCACCTTCAATATAAGCAACTAGTTATTAAAGTCATTAATACAAAACCAAATAAAAAGTGCAAAAGATTAAAAATAAAAAGTATTATACTAAACACTTGTCTTCACCAAGTGATGTAAGAGACTTAGGCAAACATGGCCTTGATTGTCAAGAACTCTTACGATCAATCTTGGATCCCGAGACGACTCACACACTCTACGATGGACAATGGATGATGGTGGTGGATGATGGTGTTATGGTGGTGGTGCGTGGTGGATGAAGTGTGAGAGAGGTGGTGTGCCAAGGGATGAGATGGAATGAAATTAAGCACTCCTATTTATAGGCTGAACAGAAGGCTGGGCACGGCCCCGTGTCCGCTGGACACGCCCCCGTGCCCGTCTGACACTCTCTCTCCTCATTAATTGTAATTCGCAATTACAATTAATGCGCCTGCTGTACTTTCACCACGCCCCCGTGCCCGCTGGACACGGCCCCGTGGTGGGCAATGGAAGCTTCTATAAGTTTGTCTTTTATGCTGCTTCTTGGGCACGGCCCTGTGCTGGCTGAGCACGGGGCGTGTTCAGACTTCTGCTTTCTCTTCTTTGCCTTGGAGGATGCCGTTGAGGGTCCGGGCAGTCTACTTTTATTCCTTTTCTTGTATTTATGCTAGAATTAGTTGTCTTTTTTGCTTCTTTTGTGAATTTGAGCTCATTTCATACTGAAAATACAAAAGAAAGACAAAAACACTCTTTTTCCAACATTAGTACGTAAAAAGGGTTAGTTTTATACCTTAATTGATGTGATTTATATGTTGTATTTTACACACATCGAAAACATCTCTTTATTTTTGGTAACTTTATAGCCACTTTTCCAAGTCTTCAGTGCTGTCCAGCTGGCTTCTATTTGGCTTTCACATTTTGTTACCTGAAACACGTTTAAAAATATTTTGTCAGTGGGAAATACTGGTGAGTGAATCCCAGTTTAATCAAGTTTAATAAAGACCATTGTACAGTATTGAGGGCGGTCGCGCAATTACATCTGTTTTCATCTATTGAATTACCACCCACGGTACTATCAACCCGACTTATGGTCATGTTACTCCTCACAAGGTAGTAACAAATTTTGTATACAAAACCCCAACATACCAACGATAATTGTAGAATACAAATACTCAATAACTGTTTAATATATTATTAATTGTGTGAGGTTTTGTAAAAACAGTTTACAAAAAGGAGATTACTCACATTGTTGTCTTAGGTTTTCCTTTAGGGTTTCCTAGTGATTATCTATTAAATACACAGATGCACACGTGTTAGTATAATAACTCAGTTTTTATATTAGTAATACCCTCCTCGAGACGACATTCCAACGACTACGTCGGGCAGAACCTCGACAGCCGTTACGGAACCCTGGATCAATCGGGCAACGTATCTAATACGTAACCGGGGTTATGATACTTATAACGGAGCAAAACTTCGTTATTTAGGGGGGTATTATGCCCGAGAATAGCTTATACTATATGTAAATTCGAGAGAGAAAGAAATGTGAGCGAGTTCGATTGTTCTGCCGAAGTCTGCTATTTATAGGGCTGATACTGGTCTTCGTCGCGCCCCGCGTAGTATTCCTCCAGGGCTTACGCGGCCCGCGAGGCCAGCTAGGGTAGGCCCTAGCTTGGCTGACTCGCCACTAGGCTTGACACGAGTGGTGACACGTGTCGTCACCGTGCTGCGCCTCGTATTGCCATCCGATCGAACAACAATCCGATCGGATTGCACTTGAGCTTCCACACTTAACAATTTCAAACTTTCAAACGATTTGAACGTCGAACGGATTGCCGTCCGATCGGATTGCCATCTGATCGATCGACAATCCAATCGGTGGACATTTGAGTCTTCAACACTTAAACGTTTTTATAATTTTCAAAGATCATCAGTTCTAACGGATTGCCATCCGATCGGAAGACCATCCGATCGAATGACCGTCCTGCTGTGAACTTGTTCTCAACTGAAATGTCTCGCCAATCGGATCGCTATCAGATCGAACGATCGTTCGATCGATCGACCTGAAGGGTAGGGATACTTCTCTGATTTCAAAATGCTGCAGCGAAAACTTCAAAGCCATCATACACAAACACATCTATCCCGAACGAATGTCAATCTGATCGAATGGCCATCAGATCGGATGACCATCCGAACGGATTGACATCCGATCGAATGACCATCCGATTGGATTGCCATCCGATCAGATTACCATTCGTCACTTGTTCACTTCGCACCGTTTATCGCACCGTTCAATCGCTTATGCTATCGTTAACTGTTCAGGCTAATCTCTCAGCGCTCCCTTCAATCCAAGAGAGTGTTTATTTACTTAAACACAATCTGTGAGTATACTCGAACCGATTTTGCTTTACGCACTTTTGGGTGTTACATACGTTACTTATACAAATCACAATCGAAACACATCACAAACACTATTTAAACGCTGACCGTTATTGCATGTTACTATTATTCGATGAATGCTTGTATGTTATGTTTACATAGTGATTGTTGCCTGACACCTTAGCAATGATAGTACTATAGTTTAGACTCACCACCTGTCGTGGACCGGGGTTGTTAAGGGCTTTACTTCACGTGTCCCAGTGGGGATATGTGTTGCGCATTCTACAACTCGCAGTCACGTCTGTGCATATTTCATTGTCGATAACCTACTAGCCTTCACTTTGCTACATGTTACAGGCTGGTTATGCGTAAACGATTTCGAATACTATTATACTATTAAAGTTGTATGCTCACCTTTACACCATGTGTATTGACCTCTATTTTAACGTGTGTGACAGGTGCTTAGGATGATTCCTTGTTATTTGCTGGAATCAAGCTAGGATGGAGTCTAGAAACCAACTAAATAAAATCTGAGTTGTCGGAATGGATATTTGTCCTTGAGAACATCGTCTGTAATAACTGTTTTATTTTATATGTTTGTGGTATGGGACATGAACCTTTAATATATTATAATTAATAGTTGTTATGGATTCTCCTAGACAATCTGATTCGCTTAGTGTCGCGCCCCGATGTTTCCATCATCGGTTGGGGTGTGACAATTACCAAATGTATTATTATTATTTTTTTGGATGTTACATTTGATCACACAGGATTCGCGCATGATTAGCCACCAACCAATCCATCCCTAACACAACTTCGAATCCGACTTGATTCATTGGTAAAAGGTAGCGGTGAACTTATGACCTAAAAAATTTATCTTTCCTTGCTGAAGGATTTCACTTATGCTAATAGAATTTCCATTTGTCGTTTCCACCGTACAAGCTTGGCGAAGTTTAGTTAGTGGTTGACTGAGTAGTTGACAGAAAGTAGTATTATAAAACTTTGGTTTGCACCAGAGTCAAATAGTACTTTAGCATAGACATTATGAATGAGAAACGTACCGGTAATCACATCCGGAATCAACTCGGCTTCTTTAGCTATTAGTACGAAGGCTCTAGGTTTCTTCTTGGGTCCTTCGGTTGTCTTTGCCTTGCTGTTAGTTGCCGTAGCTAATTTTGGGCAGTTTGGTCGGGTATGACCTGCCTCTCCGCAGTTGTAGCATATTCTGGCATTAGCTTTCTTTCTACACTCTTCTTCCTTATGTCTCAGTACCTTGCAGAAGTTGCAAAACACCGCACACTTTCCTGAATGCTTCTTTTTACATGACTTACAGAAAGGTGATGAAGAGGATGGACCTGTTCCTTTCTTATGGTAGGAATTACCAGAACATAGTTCCTGGGTAATTCTTTGGGCTAGATACTTTTTCTAGTTTTCTTTCTGTGTGCGTATCAGACCATCTGTCAGAGTGTTAGCAAGCTCCACTGTTTCTTCAATTGTTTGTGGTCTAGCTACTTTGACCATATCTCTGATTTCACTAATTAATCCCCAGATATAACGGGAGATTAATACTGGTTCTGGCGAAGCCAGTGTTGGTACTATTCTTGTATATTCGAAGAATTTGGTAGTAAATTCATGACAATTTACCCCAATCATTTTATGGTTTAGGAATTTATTAGCTATCTCCTCCTTTTCGTGAGGAGGACATAATTTTACTTTCAATTATTTCCTTAAAATCATTCCATTCAATATTATAGTCCATGTCACTTCCTTTTGATTGAAGAATGGTATTCCACCATTCTAATGCTTCATCCTTGAAAAGGTTAGGAGTATACATGATTTTATCTTCTTCAGTACGTTTACTAATCTTTAAAATCGCTTTAGTCTTCTCTAACCAGTGTATGGCTGAAATGTCTTCTTCATTACCTGAGAATTCGATTGGTTTACAGGACAGGAACTCTTTGTAAGAACAACCATAAGCGATGGTTTGCTTTCGTTTAGAAATTGGAGCTTTGACAAGAATGCCATTATCTCCATTAACGCTATGACTTGGCTCAGTATGGTTACGTTTTGTAGGATCGTTTGTTGACCTGACGAGTCGTTCAGAAGAGTGCTTAGACTAATTCAGAGGCGGAATTCATTGAATTAGTCTTCGTAAAGCTTGATTTCACTACTTAACGTCTCCTGTATTGATTAACTGTCAAATTACAAGCTCTTGGAGACAAACGGGCAGAGCTTCGCCGTTACACACACATATACGCTTACTACTTGAACCGCTTATATGACCCCTATATATAGAAGTCATGGGTCGCTTATACGGACAGGTCCATATGAGCGATCCTAACAAGTGACAGATGAGCGATCCATCATGAATGTCACATAAGCGATCCACCTCATCTACCCTATAAGCGGTCCTATACAATATAAGATTTCTCGTTTACTGTTCACAATACACTCAGCCCTACCCTAAGACTCGAACGAAGATGTAGTCGACAGACAACTGCACCAACAGACTCCCCCTTGAATGTTGACGGAATCTTTAGTGAGAGTCTTCAATCATTCACAGCTCTTCAATCTTGTTCGATCTTCCTCAGGAACTCTGTCTGGAATCAATTTTCTTCAGAAATTCCTTCCTGAAACCATATGCCTGGATCTTTCTCTGGTTCTAACTTTCGTCAGACTCCCCCTATCATCATGCTGGGATCTCTGTCTGGAAATCGTTATCACCATTGAAATCAACTCCTGGCTTTCTCTGTTTAAGCTCTTCTCTGGTTCTGATATGTCTCCTGGCTATCTGTAGCAACAGGATCAGAAACCTGCAAAACTCAAGCACTCTATCACAAACCAGAATAATTGTGACTCAACTTAATGAATCAACTAATCATTTGATACTTTTTACAATTAAACACTAATTCACAAATTTGAAACATCTCAATTTCTGATTCAACCTAATGAATCATTTTAAACATTTCAAACGATTTAACCAACCTATCTGTTCATCAAGTTTAGCCTTTGAGATTTTGAAAATCAGCTCTTCAACATCAGTTGTCGAAAATCTTTTTGGATTTTCAAAATATGAAACATAAATGCAAAAACAGAAATTTAAATGCAAAACAAACATATTTTTGTGAGTTTATGCAAGAGGATCATATCAGATTTTGAGACATAACACAAGCACCGTTAAGCTTCTAATCGTTTCAAGTTCTAAACGTTTCACGTAGATTGACGATATAATTGTCCTCTTAAATTTTCATACAATTTTCAATGTATTCAGGATACTATTTAAGTGTTTTATAAACTTTGTTCAATTCATGTGTCCCACCTCTTGAATATACTCCCGTATCCAGAATCCCAATATTCAGTCTTACAGGTATGAACACTACAATGATGTCTGTACATAAATTAGGGGAAAGATGCGAGAACTGAGGAATCTCAGGTCAGAACTTCCGTTCAGCAGAGAGATATCAGCTTCGACTTAGCAGTGTGTCCCCTTTAGAGGATCTTTTCAGCTACAACAGATGATTATCAATTTTATTGTCTAATCAACTGAGGGTTTTATGCTATGTTTCAAGCATTTTGTGGAAAGTATTAGCCAAGGACTAGGTCAGAACTACCGTTCAGCAGAAGTCCCAGAATAATACCCCAGACATCATAGAGTATAAACACCTAGTATATCAGAATATGAGACCTTTCAAACGAGATTTCAGGGGTTACCTATATATCCAAGTAGTGTTCCCCACGAATTTCACAAGTTTGAAATTTTACGTTTATATCCCGAATAAATCTACTAAATGTACAAAAAGCTATCATCACATCATCAGTGAGACCGTTTATCACATTTGGCATAACATTTCTTTAGCATGCTGTGATAGTCCACTGATTTACTATCATTTCCTCTTTTTCCGCAACAAAACTCATTTTTACAATTTTTCAATGTTTTTGACATTTTCAAATTTTCTAATTTTTTTAAAATTTTACTCCCCCTAAAATCAAAATATGTTTCAATTTTGATTTTCTGGGAAAATTTGAAACAAACTGTACAAAAATCGACAACATGATGAGAATCACTTCAATTCTCCATCCATATGGCATAAACAATCAGAACTCCCCCTCACAACAAACTGTTTTCCCATTGTCATTTCAAAACACTTAAGTTTGTTTTAATCAAAATGGTTTTTCCGGAAAATATAAGTTTGTTTACCAAACAATTTAGGTACGGGGTTACTTCATCATCTTGTTTTCCAAATTCTTGAATGATAATTAAATCAAGTCCAATTTAATGACCTTGATTTAACCACTTGTAAGATCTACACCAATCACTACCATACAACCACTTGTAGGTTTAGCAATTCAAGCTCTTCAAACCTGTTTTTCAACCAATTACCATCTTTTGGTTGAATTCTCAAGGTGCCGATTCCTACTCCTCGCTTACCAACCTGGGAGTTCCGGCAAGTCCTGCAACTTTACAAACAAACTTAGAAAGATGCCGATTCATGATCCGCAATACCATCTTGGGATCTCCGGCAAGTCAGGGTTTTTCATTTAAAAAGATCCACCCAAGCCCGACCAGCCTTGGGTGTTTTCGACAATTTTTCCTCAACCAATGGCTCTTCTGGCTTTGACGAACCAGAATCATTGCCTGAATGTGGCTTGTCTGACTTTACTGAGTCAGATTCATCGCCGACATGTGGCTCCTTTGTTTCCGAAGAAACAGATTCATCGCCACAGAATGTTACCTTCTTCTTCTTCTTCTTCTTCTCCTCTTTTGTCCCCAGATTTGTATCTGATGAATTCTTTTTGCTTGTCTTTGCAACTGAGGATGTAGATTCATCAGAACTGTTATTCTGTTTATCCCGTGATCCCGAGGACAATATCTTCTCAAGATATTCTCTCGCTTTCTTCCTCTTTTTCCTCAGTCGGTCTTTCTGCCCCTGTGAAAGTTTAACTTTCTTTTCCTGAATTGACTGTACTGGAACTTTAGGTTTCAGAACCTTCTGCTCCTGGGGCTTGACTTTGACTGGAATCTTTGTCGATTTCTGAGAATTAGCCCTCAATCTTTCATTTGATTTCCTTGGGCAATCTCTGGCAATGTGACCTTTGATGTTGCAATTAAAGCATCTTCTTGTCTCATAACTCCAATACTGGTAGTTAACAGCAATGTGTCCATGATATCCGCAGCTATAACACACTCTGTTATCGTACCAATCACCATTTTTAGTCCAAACGCTTAGATCAAAGCATTGTTTGGCTTGGTGATATTCTTTTCTCAAACTTGCTGTATTTGGCTTTGAAGCACTGTGGTCCGACCTGCACCACTTATTACCAACACTTTTTGAGTTTTCATTTTTTACTTTTTGTAATTTTTTCTTTTGATTGGATGAATAATCTGATGAACTTTTAATATCTTTTTGAACAATTTTCTCATTTTTAATTTTTTGTTTCTGTTCTGCTTTCTTCTTCAAAGATTTTTGCTTCGAGCATTCACCCTTTTCAGTTGATTGCAGAACAGTTTTCTGAAATTTTTCCTTTTTATCATCAGATTTTTCATCACAATCTTTAACTTTGACTTTGTCAAAGTTTGTGACATTGTCACTCATTGGAACAGAATTGATTGGTTTTGGACAAGGAAAATTCAAACTGTCTGATTTAGTCACAAAACCTATCAATTTTTTCTCAAGTTCATCAATCTTGCTTCTGGAATTCTCAGCTTCTTTTTCAAACTGAGATATTCTTTCAAGATGAGACTTGATTGAATTTTCATTTTCATTTTTCAAATTTTCAAGAACAGATTTTTCATTTTTCAAGACACTTATCTGTTCTTGAAGTTTCACCTCATTAGCTTTCAGATTTTTGTTCTCCAATTTTATCCAGAAATCTTCATTTTCTGATGATTTCTGTTTACTTTCAAAAACCTTTTCATTTTCTTTCAAGACTTTGTTTTCAGATGTCAAACTGTTCAGTTTACCCAACAGTTTGTCATTTTCAATTTTCACTTTCTCACAATTTTCCTTCAACATAAGAATCTGTTTATCATCAGCTTGTTTCACATCTTCTAACTTCTTGACTTCTGATGTCAAACTTTCCGCATCCTTCAAGAGTTTGTCATTTTCAGTCTTGAAGCTGTCATATTTTAAGCATACTGATGCAGAACTTGAAGATTCAAGCTCTACAGATTCTTCATCTTTTGGAGCATCCTTCATTTCCATCTTGTCAATTCCTGCACGAAAGAGTTTAACAAAATCAAAAGGATTCATATTATCATCAATATAACATTTCCTTTTGATATCATATTTCAGAGTACTCTTTGTTGCAAGAAAACCACAAACTCTTCTATCAACTTCAATGAGTACATCCAACTCCAATCTATGTAAATTCTTTTCCATCTCAACCAAAAATTCTCTCCTTTTCTTTTCTTCCTTATAAAACTCTGCTCTTACTTCATTAAAGAACTGATGTGGAAAAAGCTCTGGAAAAAAATCTTGCTGTTGTAGCTCAATCATAAACTCATCCCATTTAGCAGGTAATGCCGTTGTCAATTTTGATAGATATTCATCATTCGACATCCTAATACCTCTACTCCACATACTATCCGTTAAAATTTTAAAATGATTTTCTATCTCTTTCAACGTTTCCTCCTTTTGGCATATGAATAATTCAAAACTTTTGACCCAAGTGTCCGTACTCACATTTCTATAATCGGTATCCATATTTCTCATATACCAATTGTTAAAATCCTCAAGTTTATCGTTTTCTTGTTCATCAAATTCCATTGTCATTTTTCAAATACTCCTGATAAGTCTCTGTTTTTCACCACCACTAAACAGCTAATGATCACAAAAGTGAACCAAACGAGATGTTCAAACAAGCGAGCCAAGATTGTTCTTTCGAGAAGTTCCTGATGGCTCAAATAAGCGATCTACAATCAATCGTATAAGCGGTCCAGACTAGTTCGAATAAGCGATTCAGACTAGTTGTTCGAGCGGACCAGGAGTTATCCGTTCGAGCGGTTCAAGAACTGTTCGATCGAGCGATCCACATCTTATCCGGATGAGCGATTCAAGAACTGTCCGTTCGAGCGGTTCAAATGAGTTAATTTGGAGCGGACCAGGTCACTTGACCGAATAAGCGATTCACAAATGTGAAATTACGAGCGGTCCAGAAAAGCGATCAGCTTTCGGACATCATTTTGACGTACTATTTCTTCAAATTTCGACACCAAACTTTCAAGGGTTTAACTCTATGCTATCGTGCACAATCCCTGAGATTTTGAGACGATTCCGACCGTTAAAACTTCTTGAACTAAGAAAAGAAGGTGTAGAAGTGAGAATATCGAGTGAAAATCGAGCTAAACGGTAAGAACTCTTCCTCCTGAGCTCTGATACCACTTGTAGGATCGTTTGTTGACCTGACGAGTCGTTCAGAAGAGTGCTTAGACTAATTCAGAGGCGGAATTCATTGAATTAGTCTTCGTAAAGCTTGATTTCACTACTTAACGTCTCCTGTATTGATTAACTGTCAAATTACAAGCTCTTGGAGACAAACGGGCAGAGCTTCGCCGTTACACACACATATACGCTTACTACTTGAACCGCTTATATGACCCCTATATATAGAAGTCATGGGTCGCTTATACGGACAGGTCCATATGAGCGATCCTAACAAGTGACAGATGAGCGATCCATCATGAATGTCACATAAGCGATCCACCTCATCTACCCTATAAGCGGTCCTATACAATACAATATTTCTCGTTTACTGTTCACAATACACTCAGCCCTACCCTAAGACTCGAACGAAGATGTAGTCGACAGACAACTACACCAACACGTTTACTGCCTATAATAGTATTATCGTTTACCGTCTTAGGTTTATTAATAGCTTCAATAATATATGGCATGGCATCAATTATTCCTTGTGCTCCTATATGTTCTATAGCACTTTTATCTACAGGGTTTCTATTATCATTATTAGCCTGAACTTCCTCATTTACTTCATTCAACATCTGAACTGCAAACATTATCAATTATTAATATCATAGAATAATTAAAACAAACAATTATTCAAACATATTTCATCAAAACCATCGATCATTGCGACGTGGTGCTCTTTTTACATGTATGTTGCATCAATACAAACTACAATTATCATTATACACGTTAGTATTTTAATATGCGTTGATATATATATATATACACATTCAAATTATAAGGAAAGTGTGTGTACATATATATATATATATATATATATATATATATATATATATATATATATATATATATATATATATATATATATATATATGATAGTATATAAGGGTTGTCGTCTTCAGAATCGCATTTCCCTCTCGTCGTACTTCCAGACGAGACTTTCTCCTATAGCACGAATCATGTTTCCTTCACCTATGAGTTCTTCGCCGTAGTGACGAAGTTCTGCTACATTATCAGGATTCATAGGAGGGAATACCACTGGTCTTGGTTTGTTGTATGCAGGTACTGGTTCTCCATATGGGTAGTAAGGATTGGGCTTATTTATCATGTTCTGAAATTCTCAGTCATTTGTCCACCATTGCTCCAGTGGATCTGGTGCTGGCGCAGGTATCCTAGGTATTTCTTCTGGGTTAAATGCATGTTTAGGTTGTGGGTTCATCTGAATAGGTTCAGGGTAAAGTGGTATTGGTCCTACAGGTTGTTCTGGGTAGATCGGTATCAATTATGGTTCTGGTTCTGCTAACAGATTTAAGTTTATCTCACTTCTTGTGGGTTGGAAAAGTTCACAGTTTGCTAGTCTTTTATCTAATTCCTCCAACAATGGTTTGGTCACAGGTATTTGAGCGGGTCCCTCTAACAGGGTTATAATGGCTTCCTGATTTTTTTCCTTCTTTTCTCTCTCTTTCCTTTGTTAAATCAACCTCACTCTTTAGGTGGAAATGTTTCAGTGGTTTAAGCTTGAAAGATAAAGGTTCCTTCCATATCGGCTTCATACCCTGATACAACACCGGATGGTGTTTCGGCCATCTCAGAATCAGAAATATGTTGAAAGGCATCGGACACATTTTGGTCACTCATACTGTGAACTCAAAATCTTCAAAATAACATAAAAATCATATATGTGTATCGAAATTTATTTATACAGAGATATCACATAAGTTATTATATTAATTTCCTAACATTAATGTTTAATTTTAGGTAATAAAAGAACACCTAAATAGCTTAAACCAGTGGCTCTGATACCACCTTCTGTCAAAACCCCCGACCACACACTGGACGGGAGCCGTGAACCAGATGACAGGTGGTATTGGTATTTATTAAATTTGCAGGGGAGTATATCATCAGGATCGTAGTTAGGAAATAATTTCAGACTTTGTACAACACTAAACTTTTAATATTAAACAAATGGGATAAAACTCATATTCCATTCAGATGTTTTTATAGTGATAGACCCATAGACCCTAATTGACAAAACATAAATTTCTTCTTTTTATTCAGGTAATCTTAGCCAGTTTATTTAAGCCTTTAGCGCTCCATAGCTGGCTTCTATTACCTTCACAATAAGTTACCTGAAACGCGTTTGAAAACATTTTTATTAGCGAAAAATACTAGCGAGATCATTCAATTTTATAAAAAGACACATTGTTGTATTTTATAGTATCAAGGGTGATTACATTATTTACATCTAACAAATACTCAAATCGATATTTGTCACTCAACTGGATCTGTGACTATGGTCATATCACATATTGGCTAACCGGTTGTCCAATGTTGAAACTTATCAAGTAATGTATATAAAACCCCACATGCCGGCAGTAATTGGAGGATACAAAAACTTAATCATTGTAAGTATAACTGAAAAACATTTTAGGGTTTTGCAAAGCATTTGGTAAAAAGAAAGAATGACTCACTTTGTAGACATAGGGTTTTAACTTAAAGCCTCCTGATATAATTCTTGGTATAATTCCTGAGTTTCGAATAAAATATACAATGCACACGTGTTAGTGTAATAACCCAACTCAAACTTTATCGATACATCACGAGAACATAGTTAACAAAGTATAGCCTTATTTAGGCAGCACCTTGGCATCCGTTGCTGGGTTTTAGATCAATCAGACAGGGTATCGAATTAGTGATCAAGGGTTAAAACACTTACACGAGGCGGAGATTCGTAGAATTAGGGGGGGGGGGCACTACAAAGAAAACGGAGATACGAGCAGAATATTTTATCAAAGTTTGATGGAAATGGTATACAAGCTTCAGTCCCAAGCTTCTGAATTTATAGGGCCACCCAGGTCTCCCTCGCGCGTCGCGCACGGGTCTGGGGACAACCCCGCATGTCGCGTCCGACACCCCCTAGACCTAGACTAGACTTGTTGCTCGTATAGGCTGAACACTTGTTGTTTTCGAGTCCCCCGTGTCCCGACACCCTTCCACGCATCACGAGAGTTTTAGGGGATCAACTCCGCGTTTCTCCTAAGAGTCCAGTTTCAAGATTCTTTGTTTTTCGTACTGGTTCACGCTGTACAAGTCTGTGGTTGCGATCAGAGGTCCTTATAAGCTGTTTTGGGTGTTGTTACGACGCCCCACCATTTGTTTAAAAAAAACGCCCCCGGGGGCGGTCATGCGGCGTGATTGGGCGTTTTTGGGGGGAAAATGCCAAAAAACCCCACTACGAGTGGTCTTAATTTTCTAGAATAAATCTCCTTGGGGCAAGCATTTTTTAATACGATAAACAAAATAAGAATGTAAATATGTATGTGTCAAAAGGACCTAAGTTGGAGGCACAATTGTGTGTGGAGCATCATTAACTTTATAAGGCTCCTCCTTTTTTCTAATTCTAGAGATTAGTGTGAATTTATGAAAATTGATAATGAGTGGCATCTATAAATAATCCTCACATATGAAGATCAAAATTTATTATAAATCCAATATTTAATTATGTAGCTTTTTATCAAAGATTTGCAAACAGTTGATTCTTTTTCAAATGGAAAATTTCATTAAAAATGACCTAGACGATGATTCGATGAATTGCTTCACGAAGATGAATAATAGTTTCATATGATCAAACATGCTTATTTAAATACCTTTGAACTTTAAAATGTATACGAGAAGATAACAAAGTCCATTGCGGTAAACTTCAATGTTAGCATGTCATTGTTGTGTTTAAGTTGGATGAGATAAAAACATCCACTCTTAGGAATTTGAGCATAATCAAATGGTTACAGTTGAGATACACCCTTTAGAGTAAAATATGTAATTGAATTGATGATATTTGATCATAGGTGTGTTGGTTGCAAATTGTGCTCTAGAATATGTAGCATTCCTTGAGATAACAATGTAATTAGTGCTAATTGTAACAAATTAAGACAGGCAAATGATTTCTAGTTTTGAAATGATTGAAATTGTTGTTGTTAATTAATGTATATACCACATACATGTCCTAACAGACTAAAGGTATACACTAAGAATGTTGATGAATAGCTAGAAGTTCAATTGAAATGCAATTAGTTAGGTATTGGTTATATAACAAGATTAGCATTTAAAAATACGAATAATGGAACAATTGATCTTTGGTAGTTATGTTCATATATGTCACTACAACAGTGTCAGTGAGTCGACCATACTCCAATACTGATAATTGTTCAAGTACTGCCATTGTCATTGTTGCTGCAATGTTTGTTTTGTGCTAACTAATATGATTGTGTTAATTTTGTTATAATCAATGGTTTGTATTGATCTTATTAGAATGAACCGTGTAGATTAGTTCTAGTGCACTACTAACATTGTTAGTTGATGAGTTCTAGTATACCTCAATTCTTATTTGTAAAGTGTGTATGCTTTTTTCACTTGTAAACATTGCAATTTGAAAGTAATATACTTTGGAATTTAAAATAATGTGTCTATTCTCAGTGTTCTTATAAATTGTTCAAATAACTTAGCTTGATTCCGTTGTTCTTAATAATTTGTAGAAATACTTGTTCTTGTTGTTTACTCAACCGATCCGAACCAACATAGTCAGTTTGGTTTTGTCAAAAGCTAATATGGGTCTTGTGTTTACATAAAGGCTAATGAGAGTAGAGTCGTGTTCATGATCTTTTATTTAGATTAGATACTACTTATTGGAACGACATTCCAACCTTGAAAGACGTTAAGTCTTGTATTCATAAAAGATCTTAGTAAAACCACATATATATTCAACATTAAGATAGATAAGCTATTCTCAAATAAATGGAAAACCTAAACCGGTCGATTGTGCTTCCAAAGGTAGTCACAGTTGCCCGTTTTGTTCGAGCTATGACGACAAGTGCAAACCACCACATAACCATAATTTAAGGAGGTAAAAGTCACTGGTCTTAGTAAAAACAAGAAACTAGATTTACTTACCAATCCCCTTCTCAAATCTAAAAGATTAGTTTCAAATTATAAACCAAATACTCTTTTATCACAAATCTTATTTATGTCCGAAGAAACACAGATTCACCGTCGGGGTGATGTGGACCGCTTTCTCTAGGAGACCGACAATCACAACTGAAGGGGTAAGGTCCTAAAAACCTTGTGACAAGTACTTAGGACCATACCACAACCTTGTCTTTCAGCCCTTTTTGACCTTGCGTGGCCGCGCACTGGTCCTACAAAGAAGGCTTAAGAGACGGATAGCAGACAACACTCGCGCGCCCAAAGGAAATCATAAATCCTTGCGCTTTCTTCCATAAACAAAGGATGAAAATCCCAAGTTAAACACTTCCACTTAATAATATCCAGACTTGGATATTATTTACCCAACTGGTGCCACACGATAAAGAGTTACACAGGATTATGGCAATACCCTTCTAGAATGACCCAATCGTACACCACTAAATGGTTACAACCGTCTAGAGACGTGTCACCACCTCAGGGATTCCTGAAATCACGATGATGGCATGTGTTTGGAGAGAAACCTCCACTTGATCACTTTCCACGTGGCAAACCCTCAGCCATAGATCTAAACAGCGATTCGTGTGCATTCACGTCAGATCAAGAAGCTTAACGGAAGGAAATGTAACCGCTTACGGAGTTAGCATCTTCCGTCAGCATTTCACCAACGAGTTTTCCTGCCCAAAACTCCCGGCTATAAATATGAGAACAATTCAGGTATGAAATCCAAGTTACACACACTTCTTCAATACTTCTTCTTCTTCATAAACACATACTTATTCTCACGCCGGAGTCGGGTCAAGGAGAGGACCCCCTTCTCCCCTTGACGAGGCTAACGGTGCTTTGTTTTGCAGAGTTTATCGGAGAGGGAGGTCGGTAACATCGAATCAAACGAGAGAGAACAAACCCCTTTATGCAGATCCAAACCCCCTATATATTTCGATCCCGGTCGTTTATCTAGTGTTTCTTCATTGGCGCCCATCGGTTTTCTCTATTCTACAAGTTTTATCTCATTTCGATTCAGTTTCCTTCATTCTCTGTTTTTTCATGACAGAGAATTCATCATCTCACCCATCAGATCCTTGACCTGAATTCAAGGGTTCTACAACCCAGAATAACTAGATCGACGGAATTATGGGGATTAACATAAGTGAAAGTCACTCAGACGAAAAGAGTTCCTCAGATCAGCTCATAGGAGAGCCCCAGAATACTGGTTCGACAGATGCCAGATTGCTTTAAACCAAATTTCCTCACAAATTTACAGATCTGAGTCCTAAAACACCAGATCTGGTACTCTGCGAGGAACCAGTGGAACGCTTGATACTGTAGTATTGGACCCACAGATACCTTATCCGTGGGACATCCAATCTAACAGGTATACCAGGGTAACCCCAAAATCAGAGGAAATTAATGGCCAAACAGATGAACCAAAACAAACATACATGGTGCAAGGAGGCCCCTCACGGAGGACAAACAAACGACACCATGATCAACAGTGGAGGGAACAACAAGTCGTATTTCCTGTTGTTCCTGGAGGCCCTCAGGAAGAACAACCAGTAATTATTACTGGCATCTTCAGCCATTACGGGACGGACTATATGTTTATAGATCCGGGAAGCTCGATGGACATCATATATGAGCAATGCTTCAAACAGCTTGATCCAGAAGACAAAGCACGTCTAGAACCGGTTGATTTTCCTCTCACCGGATTTTGTAATGAAGTTGTATTCCCATTAGGGCAAATAGCTTTTCCTGTGACTTTATCTGATGGCGAGCATTCGCGAAAAGTCACAGTGAATTTCATGGTCATGCCGGCAACATCATGCCATGATGTCCTGCACAGAAGAAGGTCACAAAGAGAATTCAGCATGATCACTTCTATTCTGCATGCCGCATGCGGATTTCTAACAGAAATCGGAGTAGCAATCATATACTCAAGAAAGGAGGTCATGTACGTAGATGACGAGCCACCAGCGAAGGTGGCCAAACCATCAACATCAAACGAGCCGGAGAGATGGGTTCTGAACAACGATTATCCAGAACAGGCCATCCTACTAGGACATGCCATTTCACCAGCAACACGAATACAATTAAAAGAATTACTGTCCAATAATAAAGACATATTCGCCTGGTGCCCAGCAGACATGACTGGGGTTCCGCACGACATAGCACAACATTGTCTGAACATCCGACCCTCAGCAAAACCTGTTGCACAAGGGAGGCGCAGTTTTAGCGAAGAGAAAGCAAAAGCCATGGATGAGCAAGTAACAGAGCTACTTAATGCCAGAATTTTGCGCGAAGTTCAATACCATATATGTATTGCCGACCCAGTAATGGTACAAAAACACAGTGGCGGATGGAGAATGTGCGTCGACTTCAAAGACCTGAATAAAGCATGCCCAAAAGATTGCTATACGCTTCCTGAGATAGACAAAAAAGTCGACTCTCTAGCATCATTTCGATGGAAGTGCTTTCTTGACTGTTACAAAGGTTATCATCAGGTCCAGATGAAAGAAGAAGACGAGGACAAGACTGCATTCCGCACAGATAAGGGCATCTTCTGCTACACAAAAATGCCCTTCGGCTTGCGCAACGCAGACGCAACGTATCAACGACTAATGGACACAGTCTTCAGAGGAGACATTGGTAAAACAGTCGAGGTGTACATGGATGACCTCGTCATCATGAGTCATGAGGAAGAAACAATGTTGGCAAACATTCAACGCACATTCGACTCATTGCGCAGTGTAAACTTAAAGCTCAACCCAACAAAATGTTCCTTCGGGATGGAAGAGGGGAAATTTCTGGGTTTCATAGTAACACGAGATGGGTTTAAAGTAAACCCAGAAAAAGTGCAGGCCATACAGCTAATGCCATCACCTGCAACAATAAAAGAAATGCAAAGACTCGCCGGATGCTTAGCAGCCTTGAATAGATTCTTGGCAAATCATGCGGCAAAATCTTATCCATTCATCAGCACACTGCGAAACTGCGCCAAGAAAACCCACTTCCAGTGGACATCCGAAGCAGAAGCAGCCTTCAAGCAAATGAAGGAATGTCTAATTCAGTTGCCGACACTAACAACATCACGAGAAAAAGAACCACTGATCTTATATTTATCTGCTGCGGAAGTAGCGGTTGGTGCAGTATTATTGGTGGAGAGAGAAAACATTCAGACTCCAATTTACTATATAATCAAGATGCTCACCGGACCAGAAACCCGCTACTCAATGATAGAAAAGCTAGTCCTAGCACTAGTACATGCATCACAGTGCTTACGTCGGTATTTCTCAGGACACGTCATCACAGTTCTCACCAATTACCACTTAGGTCAAATCTTATCCAAACCAGATGTAGGAGGACGATTGGCTAAGTGGGCTATTGAGCTGGGAGGATACAATATCCTGTACAGACCAAGACCAGCGATCAAAGGGCAAGTTCTAGAGACTTTGCCACACAAGTTCCCATCGACAAATTTCAAGAGTGCGAAGCAATCCAGAACCCTGGTCCTGTTTTCGACGATAGAGTCTGGACTCTGCACACAGATGGAGCTTCCAATGACGACGGAGCGGGCGCAGGTCTTCGATTAGTCAGTCCCGATGATCACGAACTTACCTATGCCATACGCCTGGATTTCCGAAGCACGAACAACGAAGCAGAGTATGAAGCGTTCTTAGTAGGTCTCCGCTTAGCGCTTAAAATGGGGGCAAGAAACCTTAAAGTTAACGTTGATTCAAAACTAGTGGCCGAGCAGGTTAATGGGCACTATGATGCAAAAGGAGAAGCCATGACGTTATACCTTAAACAAGCGTAGATGTTAATCAGGCAATTCCAGACGTTCAAGGTTAACCATATAAACAGCAGCGAAAACAAGCACGCAGATGCACTAAGCAAATTGGCAGCCACCAGCTTCAAGCACTTATCAAAAGAAGTGCGCATCGAGGTATTATCCAATCCTTCTGTTCATCTCAAACAAGTGAACGTTATAGAAATTGGGAATCCATCCTGGATGTCTCCGATCATCTTATACCTACAACACGGGAAACTCCCAGAAGGAAAGGCAGAAGCTCAAAAAATCCAACACAAGGCAATAAACTATGAAATGGCGGATGGCGTTTTATACCGGAAGTCATTTATGGGACCATTACTACGTTGTGTTGACAAAACAGATGCGCAATACTTGGTCCGAGAAATCCACGAGGGTTTATGTGGAATACACGCAGGGCCACGCATGGTTGTGGCAAAAATAATGAGCACGGGATACTACTGGCCGAGAATGCATGTGGACGCAGTAGAATTATTACGGAGATGCACAGCTTGTCAACGCCGCGCGCCAAAAACACTCCGACCAAAAAATCCACTCGTACCGGTCACTTCCGCCTGGCCCTTCCAACAACGGGGCATCGATCTCGTCGGCCCATTTCCTGACGCGCCAGGCGCAGTAAAATTCATCATTGTAGCAGTCGACTATTTCACAAAATGGGTTGAAGCCAAGGCACTAGACTCCACAACAACAATGGTAATTCGCAAATTTATATGGGAACATATTATTTGCAGATTCGGATTACCATTGCGCATCATCTCCGACAACGGCACCAATTTTGCCTTAGAAGACCTTCAGAAATGGTTCAAAGAAATGAAGATCGAGCACAACTTTGCCTCTGTGGCACACCCACAAGCAAATGGCCAAGTCGAGAGTATTAACAAGCAAATAGTTGACGGCATCAAAGCGCGACTTGGGACATCGCGCAGAGGATGGGTTGATGAACTCCCCAGCATCGCGCAAAGACTAGCATGGGAGAAACCCCATTCAGTCTTGTCTACGGCTCTGAAGCGGTAATTCCAGTTGAAATTGGTCTCCCATCACCGCGCATGCTCGCCTTAGAAAAACAAAACAATGAGCAAGAACGAAGAATAGATTTGGACCTTCTCGAAGAAAGGCGCGAGAATGTCGTCGTCGCAGAAGCAAGGTATAAATCCAAACTCGAAAAATACTACAACGCGCGAGTCCGCATGTGCAAATTTGTTCCTGGTGACTTTGTCTTGCGCGACAATGAATCCACCAACGCGGAAAAACCAGGCAAATTAGCGCCAAAATGGGAAGGACCATACATCATCAATGAGGTCTTAGGAAAGGGGGCGTACACCCTAAAGAGACTCGATGGGACGCTAGTTCCTCGCACCTGGAACGCGCAGCAGTTGCGCAGGTGTTACATATAAGTCAAACCTTCCCACAAAAAATCTAAGTACACAGGCAATGTATTTCTTTATTATCCTTTGTATTACCGGCCTCGCACCCAATTAATACAAACATCATCTTTACTCATTTTACTGTTTGTTACAGATTGCATATAATTCTTTTGGTTTACGCGAAAACAATATGGTAAACATTGTACACCTCATGAACAGTCTAAAAAGGGCACAACCTCCCGCATTTTTAGACAAACGTTCACACATGAGCACAATACCATTCTCATTCGCTCTACCTATTCAAAGCAATTAAGCATATGCAACATATTGTAATCCAAACCCTAACTGAAGCAACCAAAGCTTACATACACAAAAGTGCATCAAAAATTTATATTATCAAGTGCAACAGAAATCACTTTAAGCAAATATTACAAAGAACACAGCAAGTGTTTCTTCAAAATAAAAGTAGTACCGGTTACAACATAAACAACCTAGGAGAGCTGATCCGACACTTCATACATAGTATAAAGAACCTCACCATACTCAGACAAGGGACGAGGATCTACAATCAAAGGATTGACATCCTGTTCATCATCTCCAACAGCAGCCGGAACAGCAATACGGCGACGATGTTGGTAAACAATCGATGAACTTCCCCTCCAACCAACCGGAAAAGATTGAGTCACGAGATGTGCCGATAACCGGGTAACTCCACCATTATTGTCGTCTTCAAGGTGAAGACGGAGCCAGTCTTCAGAAGCTTCTCGATGATTTGCATTCTCAACCTTTTCATCTTCAACAGCAGGACTAGTCACCGATTTCGACAGTAATATCAAACCTTCAGCAGCATCAAGCACCTTCAGGACGTTAGAAAGTCTCATCCATCGGATTTGTCCTTTGTTCTCCATTTTTCCAAAATTAGGAGAAGAGTATTATACCCAAAATAAATATATAGACCAAAGCAGCAATACCAAGACAAGAAGTGTGATGATTGAGTGTCAAATCAAAGGTCGTCTTAACGGCGCTGCCACTGCAACTATCACGTCTCATTTAAAACCCCCTAACAGGGTCCACTCAAATTCCCGGGAACCACTGTTAAATCAGAAGACGAAGAGTCAACAGAGCTTAAAGAAAATGACGGCAACTATCGTAAGCTCATAATTACATACTTTTTTTCCAAGATAGTAATAGTTCAAGTAAAGATATAAATATCTTTTCCAAACTGTTCATCCATCCAAAAATCGAAAGATGTTCAAAGAGCAAAAGAGAAATCTTCTCATAGAAGATTCCCAACTTTCGCGCCCAAAAGCATTTCCCTCTCATAAGTCCAGTGCTCCACTTACTTGCATAAGAGCAACATTAGACTGGGGGGACTTGAAGGGGTAAGGTCCTAAAAACCTTGTGACAAGTACTTAGGACCATACCACAACCTTGTCTTTCAGCCCTTTTTGACCTTGCGTGGCCGCGCACTAGTCCTACAAAGAAGGCTTAAGAGACGGATAGCAGACAACACTCGCGCGCCCAAAGGAAATCATAAATCCTTGCACTTTCTTCCATAAACAAAGGATGAAAATCCCAAGTTAAACACTTCCGCTTAATAATATCCAGACTTGGATATTATTTACCCAACTGGTGCCACACGATAAAGAGTCACACAGGATTATGGCAATACCCTTCTAGAATGACCCAATCGTGCACCACTAAACGGTTACAACCGTCTGGACACGTGTCATCACCTCAGGGATTCCTGAAATCATGATGATGGCATGTGTTTGGAGAGAAACCTCCACTTGATCACTTTCCACGTGGCAAACCCTCAGCCATAGATCTAAACAACGATCCGTGTGCATTCACGTCGGATCGAGAAGCTTAACGGAAGGAAATGTAACCGCTTACGGTGTGAGCATCTTCCGTCAGCATTTCACCAACGAGTTTTCCCGCCCAAAACTCCCGTTTTTAAATATGAGAACAATTCAGGTATGAAATCCAAGTTACACACACTTCTTCAATACTTCTTCTTCTTCTTCTTCATAAACACATACTTATTCTCACGCCGGAGTCGGGTCAAGGAGAGAACCCCCTTCTCCCCTTGATGAGGCTAACGGTGCTTTGTTTTGCAGAGTTTATCGGAGAGGGAGGGAGGTAACATCGAATCAAACGAGAGAGAACAAACCCCTTTATGCAGATCCAAACCCCCTAGATATTTTGATCCCGGTCGTTTATCTAGTGTTTCTTAAACAACTCATTCTTCCTCTTGGACCTAAATCTGCAATGGAGAAAAGAGAAACACAGGGATGTAGAGATGGCCAGTAGGAGAAGAATCTCCTATTTCCAGCAACAAAAGTGTGGCGACTCCATATCTTGTGCCCTAATAATGAGGTGAACATCTCATTATATAGGAGACATGTGCCTCCCCTAACCTCAATGGGCCAGGCCCAGTTAAGGGTTATCTCTACAAGTCCGCAACCCAATGTAGTGTAAACTACATCGCGTTGGGCCTCGCGGTTGGGTTAGTAAGCAATAATAATAAATATTTATATAAAAAGGCGATAAGTGACGGGAATGTCCGACCGTTCGGGTCAGGTCCAATACCATACCCCATCATGTCCCCCAGTGAGTGTTGTTCCTGCATGCAAGCGAATGAGGAGCACTAGACTTATTAAGAGTGCTTAGAAGTGAATAATGTGAGTTTTAGGCTTATATGTCACCCGAGTGTGGGGAAGTTGTTGGCCACGCTTGTTGCATCTGTCTTTAGCTATAAGTGGAGATAATGGAGCAGTGAATAGTACACGATTGTTCATCGTGGAAATTGTTAGGCAAACCTGGCGCACACTGATTGGTTGTATGCTATTGCCATTTGTATTGGCGCATTACCAAGAGCATGTCAAGGTTGCGCGTACGTGGTTAGGTCCCGCGCATGAGCCTTGGAACAGGCTGAGTTTTGGCGGTTGAGTGTGGGTGTGGCCCAACGTATATATGACTTATGCGGCAATGTGAGACCATTCCCCTTCAAGTCCCCCCAGTCAAGTATTGCTCCTATGCGTGGATGGCAATTGTGTGAAACTCTGGACTAGATGAGTGTTTCGCCTTTAGGGGATTTTTGCGGGCGTAGAAATTTTCCACCCTTACGCGACCTCTATTGGTTGCAGAAGTTAGAACATGTTATATAGCGCGTGGTGCGCGTATTTTTGGATTTGAGGCATATGTATATATTGTGTTTGAATCTTTGTAAACTGTTGGATATAATATGTGCACGTGTTAATCCACTTTGTTCAGGTTATCATGAATGAGAATTGGCGTAAAGTCGTGTCGGGGCGATGGAGTGGAAGTCCGAGCCTGCACTGATCCTTAAGTGTGCCACAACAATAATACGGTGTAGCGCATGGAGCTGCGGCTTGCTTTGAAGATTGTGGGTGTACATTAAGCTTTGTTTTAGCCAATGTTTTTTTTTTTTGCATATACCCAAAGTGGTGTGCGCATTTGTAGTACAATTTATATTTTGTGACCTAATTTCTCATTGGGCCTATGCTACTATTCTGGGCAAGAAGTTGGCTTAATGTTTAACAGGTTAATTTGTTTCATGCCTGGGCAATTGGGCTTCATTAATTGCACTACAATGATGTTTTCCACACAAGAATCTCCAACGTTGCAGATTATTGGAATGTCTTTTTCTGGGATTTGTACAGATGGGCCCACCGCAGATTGGATTAGACTGTTTCTGAACCTTGTATAAAACTGATGTAGGATAAAATATACATATTTGTCCCGTGTAAAATGTATAATTATTGTATAGTTTTTATTTATTTTTAGTGTTATATTATTTTTGTTTTGTGTTGGGACAGGTCCTGGTGCGAATGGAGCGAAAACGAGTAATATGGAAATAATCAGCCAGTTGGGCAGAGTGAGATGCCAGTGACCGAAATAAAATTGCCGCTGAGTGGGTCGAGGCCACTATCTCTATTTTATAAGTGGCTGCCAAAATAATAATAATAAACTTTTGTCTTGATTTGGATGTAAATTACATCAGCTGATGTAATTGAAAGTACTGTTGTGGGAGTTGGGTTCGAGAGAAAAAAAAAGAATTTGAAAGAAAGAATTTTATTCTTTCTTACTACAATGGGCGGCCCAATTAATAGATTGAGGAAGCAGGCCATTTATTTTTATTGGAAAAATCATCTGGCAATATATATAGGCATCATACGGCTGAAGACATTGAAAAAAAAGAAGCAGAATTGATGGCAGCAAGATAGTTGGGAGCCGCACGCAACATTCGGGAGGAAAGCAAGGACGCACGAAGAGAGAAAAATCGAAGAGAAAAAAAGAATTAGTTCGCTGGTTCAAGTCGCGATTCAAGATTCGGGTTTGGTTTGCACTTTATTAGTATTAAATTTTGTTATGACTTTGTGTTTTCAGATTTGATACTATGTTTTGTTTATCGTTTGAGACTCGTTTCTTGTTCTTGAATATGATTCTTGGCTAGTTCTTTCATGCTACCTGGGTTTAGATGAACTAGTGATTGTTACGTTGTCTTGACTTGGTTTTGGTTATTTTATGTGATTTACATAACTTTGCCTTGTGATTGATCTTGATATTGCATGTTGGTGTGTTTTGATTGATTATTGGTTGATGAATTCAGCGGTTTAGGCATATAGAAATATCCGCTAGACTTAGAGTTTAATTTGAATCATTGATCTTAGGGTTTTCGGTTTGAATATTGAGTTGAGAAATTGACCAATTCGATTAATAATTAAAACCAATATACTAAAACTTGCATCCTCATCTTGTGACTCGAAAGACGATTAAGGTGAGCTAGGTTATTAGCTAATCATTGGTGGGTAGATTGGGTGACCGATAGCTCGGGCTCGTTTATTACATCGTGGTTAAGGTTTCCTAGGATTTCAATCTTCATGGTTTGGTTTGCTTTGCGTTTTTGGGATCTTCCCATAACATAATTGTCTCTGAGGTCAAAAGGATTCTATTTTCGTAGGATTTGGTATCGATAGGTCGAGCCGGTTCGTTCTAGCACTTCGCATTTCGTCCTTATCTTTCGTTTGATACATCTCTAGCGGGGGGTTAATCGAAGGATTAGGATATTTAGCCATTACCATAGTCAAGATAGCGTTGCATGATTCTAGGGATTCCAAGCCTGGGTAGTTCTTTCTCATTATTGTTTGCTTCCTGTCACTTCACTATCTTGCTTGCTTTCTCGTATTTATTCGCTTTCGTAGTATTAGTTAAAACCTCAAAATCCAAACAAACAAACCAATTAAGTATTAGTTGAGTCAGAGTCTAGTTTAGCGTTGCTAGTGTCTCGTGGGTTCGATACTCGGACTTCATTAGGCTTTACTACGTACGATAGGTACACTTGCCTGTCAGTGGTCTGGCATTTAGAGAGTCTTAGTTTATAAATTTAAAACTAGGTTGTCTAGATTAGGTTAGTAGTTTTTATAGACCGCATTCAGCACATCAAGTTTTTGGCGCCGTTGCCGGGGACACTTAGGCGATTGCGTTATTAGCTTTGACTGATCTTATTTGTTTAATTGGTCTTATTTGTAGTTTAAGTATTAGGGTTTGTGTCTAGTAGTAGTGTGTCTAGTTGTTTTTGTAAATATATTTTTATTAGTTAATTTTTTTATATATTTTTTATCATGTGTTTTATCTGTGGAGGGCTCCATTACACCAAATATTGTCCAAATGATTCGGGGTGTCCAATAGATTTCGATGCTAACCCTCTTGTGCAGCCACAGTCATATCAGTCTTGGAATGGGCAACCTGAACGAACACCAGAGGGCTTCTGTGACTGGGTTAAGGCTGCTAAGGAAGAAAGAGAAAGGGGAATTCGAGTCGCACTTGATAGGTTAAATTCACAGAGCTTGAAGAGCCAAGGTCGTTACACGTATGATGTGAGTGGGAATTATCTAGGATATCAAACGGCTGATGGTGAGATGGATTATACAATTTTAGATCCAGGGGGAGAAATGTGCATTGAAAGACCACTGCAAGGTAAATATTACGATTCTACTTTTAATTATTATAATTCTCATGAATCAGATTTACCTCTGTCTTGTGAGGAGGATGTTGTGCAGGTTTCACATTTTAAGCCCGTACATGAAGAAGATGAGGATCACACTCTTGAACCAGAGACGATAATGGATGTTGAAGTCCCACCTCCGGTTCAGCAAGTCATTAATTCCAGCTATTGGTGTCCCACGCCATGGGATATTGATGATGGATTTTGGAGTGATGATGATGAGGGGGTAGTAGAAGAGGCAGAGTTGGAGGTGCCCAACTACACCACGTCCCCTAGAAATGAAGAAGCTAGTGAGCCACTAGACACGATGGAAGATACGAAAATTAAGGAGCATGTACCATCTTGGGAAGAAGAGTTTGGTGATGAGTTGGTAGGTTTACCAACTCTTGAAGATGAAGAATTTGACCCGGTTGGTGATCTCGCTTATCTAGAGACATTACTTGTAGAGACGCCGACCATGGAGATCAAATATGCACCAAACGTAGAAGAAGAGATAGTGGCTGAGGAGTTTGATAGTCGGCCCGTGGAGAAGCTAGAAGTTGGATCACCACCACAATTAAAAACACGGGAGAAGGCACGAAGGAACTTGGATCGACAAAGTTTGAGGACACAAAGATGGTGCAAAAGGAAGTTCAAGGCAACACTAAAGTGCAGAGACAACCATCTTCCTCATTACATGCATCGTATCCGGTTTTTCCAGGTAAGTTTAAATTCTGGTGGTCTGACCCGTTTAAAATTTTTAAAATATTTTGTAATTCAACCAATGAAGTTTTAATTATTTTTGAGGACCGGGTGGAATTAAACGGGTTAGATAGGGTCCAGATCAAAGAAAAACCTCCTGATTAAATTCAAGTGTGGGGAGGTTTTGTAAAGTTTTGTAATTTATTTATTCGGTGGATTTTCGGTAGTTTGTAGAGTTTGTATATTTAGTCGTTTATTTTGTACCATGAGTCTAATTTAGTAGTTTTGAGTCGTTTTTTTAGAGTCGGTATTGCTTTAGTTTTTGCTTGTTTTTGTTAATGCAAGTTTGGATATGTACCACCCGTACTCAATCTCCATTCGGGTGTTTTTGGAGCTGCTTAGCAAATTTCAAGGCATTTACCAAAGTGTACTAGTCAGAGTCAAAGCCGATCGCGACCAAAATGCTATACGATCGAGCTGGATTGGACGAGAGTTTGGAGCTTACGCGTTATAAAACCAGCTAAGTCCTTTCCAATTATGCCCTTAGTCATTTTAATTCTTATTTATTTTAGTCTTTTGAGTCGGTTTCCATCCTACATTGAGGGCAATGTAGCGTTTAAGTGTGGGGATGGGAAACTGTTGTTTAGGTCTTAGTTAGTGAGTCTTGAGTCATAAAAATTAAAAAAAAAAATCAAAAATTTAAAAATAAAAAAAATATCAAAAAAAATGTCTTTTGAATAAAGAAGTTTGCAAAATTAATACGGAAAATGATAGAAAAGATGGGTTTTTGTTCGAGTTCAAATAATGATAATATGAGATTAATTAAGTCGAGCTTGTGTCTAGTTAGGGATATGTGAATAGGCCTGGGTGTAGGTCCCCTTGATGTGTATGGATCTTCACAGAATTGTCAATCTAATCAAGAGTGCGGAATCCTCTTGATCAGAATAAGCAGAAACGAGTAGAAATCTGAATTCACAATCAAACGGGTCTTCTATTGATTATCCAACTTGCAGTTTACAATCAATTCAAGACCTCACAACCTCACAGCCTATCTCTGTGATATTGCCTCACTCAAAAACGTTTTTCTCTCTCTCTCTACGTTTTCTCTCTCTAAAACTCTCTAACCACTAAAACCCTAATCACAAAAAACATGTTTATATACCACATGTTTGTGAACTGGGCTTCCTACATGGACTAGGCCATTTTCCAAGCCCATTACAACAATAAACTCACTAACCAATAAGCTAAGCCCATTACAAAATATCCAAAGACTTAATAATTAAACTATTAAGTTGTTGTCACAGAATATGCACCAACACTGGGTTTGGTTTTAGGTCCCTTTGAGTTAATATTACCTTAATTGTCGGTCTACTAGTGGGTTTTCGCCTGGGAGATATGGGAAATTGAAACCGCCAATAAGAGTATAAAGAATGCCGTTATAAGTTAAAACCGTTAGAATTTATAATCATGAAAAAAAATAGAAAAAAGTGAGCTAGAAACTGAATGAAAGTAGCGCAGGCCTATGTAATCTTGGTTGGGGATAGAGACTCTACAACCGGAATACCTCTAGGATGTGTGAAATCGAACTTGCAAATAAAAAAGTACCGAAGCCTAAGTAATCCGAGTTGGGGATAGCGACTCTACAGCCGGAATGCCTCTGGGTTAGGGAAAACAACGTCTACGCTCATTAAAAGAAAAAAAAGAATGAAAAGAAAGAAAAAAAAATAATGCTGAAAAAAAAAGAAAAAAAATATTTGATTTTAAATTCTCTTGGTTTTGATATAAGACGGTTGGGAATTGGTCCAGTGATCGTTCCTTTTGTTCTATAAGCTTGAGGCAGGATTAGGTGGACCGTAGCTTCTAGCGTGAGACCCTAGGTAGATTGACCGCATTTGAACTAAATTTGCATGATAAGTGGCTTAGAACTGAGTTTGGGTTTAAAGGGACAAGCATATTTGCAATCGCGGCTAACACAAGTTTTGTTCTATAAGCTTGAGGCGGGATTAGGTGGACCGTAGCTTCTAGCGTGAGACCCTAGGTAGATTGACCGCATTTGAACTAAATTTGCATGATAAGTGGCTTAGAACTGAGTTTGGGTTTAAAGGGACAAGCATCTTTGCAATCGCGGCTAACACAAGTTTTGATCTTAGCAAGTATAAATAAGTTTTTGACCCGAGTATTTATCCATCTCTGATTCCGTATGCATAGATTCTTTTTCAGGGACGAAAAAGGTTTAAGTGTGGGGATATTTGATGTAGGGTAAAATATACATATTTGTCCCGTGTAAAATGTATAATTATTGTATAGTTTTTATTTATTTTTAGTGTTATATTATTTTATTTTGTGTTGGGACAGGTCCTGGTGCGAATGGAGCGAAAACGAGTAATATGGAAATAATCAGCCAGTTGGGCAGAGTGAGATGCCAGTGACCGAAATAAAATTGCCGCTGAATGGGTCGAGGCCACTATCTCTATTTTATAAGTGGCTGCCAAAATGATAATAATAAACTTTTGTCTTGATTTGGATGTAAATTACATCAGCTGATGTAATTGAAAGTACTGTTGTGGGAGTTGGGTTCGAGAGAAAAAAAAAAGAATTTGAGAGAAAGAATTTTATTCTTTCTTACTACAATGGGCAGCCCAGAAGCAGGCCATTTATTTTTATTGGAAAAATCATCTGGCAATATATATAGGCATCATACGGCTGAAGACATTGAAAAAAAAAAAGAAGCAGAATTGACGGCAGCAAGATAGTTGGGAGCCGCACGCAACATTCGGGAGGAAAGCAAGGACGCACGAAGAGAGAAAAATCGAAGAGAAAAAAAGAATTAGTTCGCCGGTTCAAGTCGCGATTCAAGATTCGGGTTTGGTTTGCACTTTATTAGTATTAAATTTTGTTATGACTTTGTGTTTTCAGATTTGATAGTATGTTTTGTTTATCGTTTGAGACTCGTTTCTTGTTCTTGAGTATGATTCTTGGCTAGTTCTTTCATGCTACCTGGGTTTAGATGAACTAGTGATTGTTACGTTGTCTTGACTTGGTTTTGGTTATTTTATGTGATTTACATAACTTTGCCTTGTGATTGATCTTGATATTGCATGTTGGTGTGTTTTGATTGATTATTGGTTAATGAATTCAGCGGTTTAGGCACATAGAAATATCCCCTAGACTTGGAGTTTAATTTGAATCGTTGATCTTAGGGTTTTCGGTTTGAATATTGAGTTGAGAAATTAACCAATTCGATTAATAATTAAAACCAATATACTAAAACATGCATCCTCATCTTGTGACTCGAAAGACAATTAAGGTGAGCTAGGTTATTAGCTAATCATTGGTGGGTAGATTGGGTGACCGATAGCTCGGGCTCGTTTATTACATCGTGGTTAAGGTTTCCTAGGATTTCAATCTTCATGGTTTGGTTTGCTTTGCGTTTTTGGGATCTTCTCTTAACATAATTGTCTCTGAGGTCAAAAGGATTCTATTTTCGTAGGATTTGGTATCGATAGGTCGAGCCGGTTCATTCTAGCACTTCGCATTTCGTCCTTATCTTTCGTTTGATACATCTCTAGCGGGGGGTTAATCGAAGGATTAGGATATTTAGCCATTACCATAGTCAAGATAGCGTTGCATGATTCTAGGGATTCCAAGCCTGGGTAGTTCTTTCTCATTATTGTTTGCTTCCTATCACTTTACTATCTTGCCTGCTTTCTCTTATTTCTTCGCTTTCGTAGAATTAGTTAAAACCTCAAAATCCAAACAAACAAACCAATTAAGTATTAGTTGAGTCAGAGTCTAGTTTAGCGTCGCTAGTGTCTCGTGGGTTCGATACTCGGACTTCATTAGGCTTTACTACGTACGATAGGTACACTTGCCTGTCAGTGGTCTAGCGTTTAGAGAGTCTTAGTTTATAAATATAAAACTAGGTTGTCTAGATTAGGTTAGTAGTTTTTATAGACCGCATTCAGCACATCAAAAACATCCAGGTTAGGCTAGACGGTATGCGGGGTCGTCCCTCTCCGTCCTCGGTCGGCGTCGCTCCAACACCGTCCCCCCCCCGGCTTCATCCTTGACGTCGAGTATGGGACAATGGGGATGCTCCACAAGAAGACAAAAACTTGGCATCTCCCTCTCTCACACACCTATACATATAATATATACATATACATTTTAGGTCCATCCCCCTATTTCCATACCTCCATCCTCTTTACCCCATCCTCACACCCATCCTATGTAGATCCTACGTGGCGGATCATCCTCCAAGGGAGGACCATCACCATACCGCATAGCCTTAGTAATGGTGCACCTAAATGGATTGGGATTTAATATAAAAATAAAAGGTAAAATTTCAGTTGTGACTTTAAACCATATTTTTGGATGGTTCTGGATTTATTTGGTTGATTCCACATTGATACCTCGTATGTACGTACTGAACACAAAATTGTGGGCGGTGGCATGGGTCCATTTTTGTTTAAATTTGATTTTTAATGGTGTGGCCGAACAAGGAGTTCTAATGATTATTTTTTAATCTTGGGGATATTTATTTCATAACTAATGGAGTGGGCCAAATATGATGAGGTGGTATGATTTGTTGGGTTTACGTTTGGGATTCAACCGTTTGAGTTGGTATTTTAGATTGGGTTATTTTCTATTTACAATGGGTTCAATAGTGGGTTGTAGATGAAGTTAAAATGTTTGGAAGGTTAAAAAAAAAACGCCACAAAACCCTAATATCGCCGCCGGCTTTTCTCCATTCCGGTATAACAGCCTGAGCTTGGGGGGAACCCTATCGTGTTCCCCTCATATCGAGATCGTTAGCCGGATTCGAGTTGGTTGGTGGTGCCGATTCGTCTGCCTTCGTTAGCTGTTCTTTGTCTTTTCGCCGCCGATTTTTCTCCTTTGCTGGTATAACAGCCCGAGCTTGTGAGAGGGCAGTTCTCTCTTCCATATCAAGATTGTTAGCCGGTTAAGGGCTTGTCGGTTTTGGTATATTATTATGGATGGGGGCTATCGGCCCGGCGGTGGCGGGACCATTACGAAGTTCTTTATTACCAATCTACCAGAAGGATGCACACCGTGGGAGCTGAAGTGCGGGGTGGCTAGTTACGGGGAGGTGTCTGGGACGTTCGTGGCAAAGAAAAGGGATAAGGATGGACGCAGGTTCTGGTTCGCCAGTTTTAAGGATGTTAAAGACAAGTCGGAATTGGAAAAGAACCTAAAGGGAATTAAGTTGGGTGGTTGTAAGTTGATAGTAAACATTGCCAGGTTCTCTTTTGAAACGGTTCAGGAGGTTCGCCAGTTGATGCCGCTGCTAATAGACCTCATCAGGTTCGTCAGGAGTCAGTGAGGCAGTTCAATACCAGGGGATTTCAGATCCTATAGTGATGTTCTGGGTAAAGGGAAGGTGGAGGGACCGACCAAGGAGGCTGGGAGTAGTGCCTCGGATTATAGTGGTGGTGGCCGGAAGTCAGTTGTGGTGCCGGATAGGACGGCTGCATTCAGGGACTTGTGGGGGCAGCGGTTGTGGCCAAGACGGTTGACATGGAGACGCTGGTCGATCTTGATCAACGTCTGCGTATCGCTAAAGTGGATTTTTCTAACATTCAATATCTAGGGGGTCTGTCGATCTTAATCACCCTAGTCAACAAGGATGTAGCCAAAAAATTTATCGAAGCTAGGGATGTTTGGGGGCCCTGGTTTTCTAAGTTGGATATTTGGGAGGGCCAGTCCATGCCGTTTGAGCGTGTGGCATGGCTTAGACTGTTAGGGGTCCCCTTGCACTTGGTTGATTCTGATGTGGTCAAGATGGTGGGAGAGGAGTTTGGGAAAGTTCTTCACGTTCCAAAATCTTTTGGGGGTGAGAAGGATCTGTCCATGGGTAGGAATGGAGTGCTTGTTGGCGAGGTGGAGAGGATAAAGGAATTTGTGTCGATCAGATGGAAGAATAGAAGATTCAGGATTTTGGTGGAGGAGGAACTTGATGTATGGGTCCCTGATTGCTTAGGAGTGGTGGTTGGTAGCAGTCCGGCAGGTTCATCTCCATTGGTGTCGTCGCCGGTGGGTAGGCCGGTTGACTCGGGTTTCCCAGAGGGTCGGTTTGTTGAAGACGAAGAGACCTGCATGGGAGGAGGGGCGATAGGGAATGACGATTCGATTCCCTCTCTCTCCAAGAATGTCGGCTCGGGGGAGGGTCCCAATGAGGTGTGCATCAATTGGCTGCCTTTTGTGGATCCCGGTGCAGGGAATGTTTCCAATGAGTCTGGGTTAATGAATGGGGGTATTCATTATTTTAAGGCAGGTAGGAAGTCAAAGAGGTTCAGGAAGGGTGGGCCCAAAAATCAGGGTGTCTCTAATGTGGGTAGTCCTGGTGGGTTTGTGGACTCGTCTGAGAAAAGCAGGCCCAAGAAAAGGAATAGGGCCCAAGTGGTTGAGAGTAGTGAGAAGGTCCATGAGGCTGAGGACAGTGACCCGTTTTCACTGGATAATCTTTTAAATCAGATGAGAGAGTTAAGATCTAATAGGGAGGGTGGTCAGTCGCCAGTCTCTACTGTCAACCTTAATCGGCCGCTCAATTCTGATGGGGTTCCGATCGATGTCAATGAAGGGGTCGCGGAGGAGGTATCGTCAGAGGGTCACGGCCAAAGGTTTGGTGGTTCGTTGGATCCCGGCTTACAGGAGTCGGAAGGTTCTTCGAAGGACGATGGGGGGCTTATCGATCAGGAGGTTAGTAATACTGTTCAAGTAGGGGTTTTGTTGGGAATGGAATTGGGAAACAGTGAGGAGTTAGTGAGGAAGGATTTATTGGGTAAAGGTATTAATGTGGTTAAGGTATGAATTTTTTATCCATTAATTTGAGAGGGTTGGTGGGGATGAGAAAGCTAGAAGGGTGAAAGGGATTAAGGTCAAATTTGGTATCTCGTTTGCGGCGTTCCAAGAAACTAAGTGTAGTTCTGTGAATGAAGGGGTTCTCGCCAGATTCTGGGGTGGTAAGGATTTTGGTGTGGATTGGGTGGACTCGAGCGGTTTGTCTGGAGGGTTGGTCAGTATTTGGGATAAGAAGTCATTTGATTATAGTAGTTCCTTTAAGGACAGAAATTTCCTGGTCGTTAGTGGTAAGATCAAAGGGTGTGGTCACCAGATTAATATTGCCAATATTTATGCTCCCCAGGATGTTCAGGGGAAAAATCTTCTTTGGGATCGTCTGCTGGGGTTAATTGACGTCTCCTCGGGTCTGTGGATATTCCTTGGGGATTTCAATGCGGTCAGGGCCCCCGAGGAAAGACTTAACTCTCGGTTCAACGCCTCTTGTGCCAGATCCTTTAATTCCTTTATTTTTAATGGTGGGCTGTTGGAGTATGCGATGAAAGACAAAAAGTTTACTAGATGGGCAGACAATGGGAAGCAGGGTAGCAAAATCGATCGTTTTCTGGTCTGCTCCGGGTTTTTAGGGTTATGGCCTAGTGCTTGCTTTAGGGCCTTACCGAGGATGTTCTCGGATCACAGCCCGATTGTGTTGGTCACTAAGGAATCTAACTCCGGTCCGAAGCCCTTTAGAGTTTTTAACTCGTGGTTTGGCCGGCAGGGGTTCGATTCGACGGTTAGAGAAGCGGCCAGTTCCTTTGTGGGTTGTGGGCCTGCTGATTTATGCTTGTTGAAAAAAATTGAATGGATTAGATCTCGGGTGAAGGTTTAGAGGGATGCTATGATTAAGAAAGAAGGGGAATTAGAGGCTACTGCTAGAGAAGAAATTGAGGAGTTAGAGAAATTGTTGGAAATTAGGGACTTAGCCGAGGAGGAAGAGTGGGCTCTTTCGGAGAATTTGCTTCGCATAAAGGAGATTGAAGAAAATAAGACGAAGGACCTGAAACAGAAATCGAGGGTTAGATGGGCCAAAGAGGGAGACGAAAACTCTAGCTTTTTTCATTCAATGATTAATTGTCGGAAGGCTAGTAATTCGATTCATGAGTTACGTGTTAACGGGTCGTGGTGTTCAAAACCTACTCTTATTAAGAAACATGTGTTTGAATAGCAAATTCAAAGAGGATGTTCGGGTGCGTCCAAAGTTGTCTTGTAACCTTCTCAAACGCCTGAGTGTTGAGGATGCTAATAGGCTGGTGTCGGAATTTTCCGTGGAAGAATTGAAAGTGGCAGTTTGGGATTGTGGAAGTAATCAGGCTCCCGGGCCCGATGGGTTGAATTTTAAATTTTTTAAGCATTTCTAGGATGTTTTCGAGGGAGATTTTGTTAACGTTTTGAATGAGTTTTACTCGACCGACTCGGTTAGTAGAGGTTGTGCGACGTCGTTTTTAACTCTTATTCTTAAAGTTCGGGATCCTTGCTAATCGCTTGAAGAAAGTTATTGCTTCTGTTATCTCGGAGAACCAATCGGCTTTTCTCAAAGGGAAGTTTATTCTCGATGGCCCTTTAATAATTAGTGAGACGGTGAATTGGTTAAAGAAGAAGAAAAAGAAGGCGTTTCTTTTTAAACTTGACTTCGAGAAAGCCTATGACAATGTGAACTGGGGTTTCGTGGAATCGGTGATGACTCAAATGGGCTTTCCTCAGCGTTGGTGTAGATGGGTGTCAGGGATTTTATCTTCGGCTAGAGCGGCGGTTCTTGTTAATGGGTCGCCTACGTTTGATTTCCAATGTCAAAAGGGATGTGGCAAGGGGACCCTTTATCTCCTTTTCTCTTTCTGTTGGTTATGGAGGCTCTTACGGCTTGTTTTTCTAAGGCTGTTGATCTCGGTCTGGTGGAGGGGGTCAGTCTCCCAAACAATGGGCCGATTTTGTCTCACCTTTTCTTTGTCGATGATGCCTTTGTTTTTGGGGAATGGTCGAGGGAAAGCATTCTTAATGTGGTCAGAATCCTTCGGTGCTTTCGTATATGCTCGGGGCTTAGTATTAATCTGGTTAAGTCGAGTTTAATTGGTATTGGTATTTCTGACTCGGAGGTGGTCGCTCTGGCAGCAGATATTGGGTGCAAGGCCGAACAGTTCCCCTTCAAGTATCTCGGGCTTCCGGTGGGGGCCAATATGAATCGGATTTCGAATTGGAATTCGGTGGTTGATATGTTTGAAGCTAGGTTGTCCTTGTGGAAAGCGTCGGTTTTGTCGATCGGGGGCAGGGTAACCCTTATTAAGTCTGTTTTGCAAAGCTTACCTATCTATTACTTCTCCCTATTTAAAGTGCCGGTTGGAGTCATTAAACAGTTGGAAGCTATTATGAGGAAGTTTCTGTGGGGTGGCACGGGCGCGGATAGGAAGACGTGTTGGGTTTCCTGGGAGTGTGTGACCTCTCCGATCAGCTCGGGAGGGCTCGGGATTCGTAAGCTTGGTCACGTTAATAGTGCTCTCTTGTTTAAGTGGGCATGGAGGTTTAAGGCGGAGGGTAATTCTCTTTGGGCTAAAGTAGTTTTGGCCGTTCATTCGCATAACAGATCCTAGAATTTTTTGCCGGTTAATGCATCTCTTGGTGGGGTTTGGGGTAGCAATGTGAAAGTTGTGGACAGGCCGATCCTGGGGCCGGAGCGATTCAGGCATTTTATGTTAGGGGAGGTGGGAGATGGTAGGAAGGTCGCCTTTTGGTTGGACCCATGGCTGCAAAAGGAGCCTCTCAAGTACTGTTTTCCTAATCTTTTCGAGTTGGAGGTTGAGAAAAACTGTTGTGTCCGTCACCGGATTATCAGCCCGTTCTCTAATCCCTCGGCAGCTTGGCGGTGGAAAAAAACCTCCTGATGACAGCACTGTTTTGGCTGAATGGTCAGCGCTATGTTTCTGTCTCCGTGATGTCGTTCTTTCTGTCGGCTGTGATAAGTGGAGGTGGTTGCCCGGTGATTCTCGCAGCTTCTCGGTTTCCTCAGCCTACGAGCTTTTAAGCTCAAAGGATGTTGATAACAGCAGATTTACATGGGATTGGTGTAGGTGGATCCCTCTTAAATGCAATGTGTTTGCATGGAGGGCGGTGATGGAGAGATTGCCCACGAGAGTTGAGCTACTTAAAAGAAACATCCAGGTTGGGGATGTGACGTGTCCATTATGTGAGTCAGGGGACAAGACGGCTTATCATCTTTTCACCGCTTGCGGTTTCGCCGCGACTGTTTGGGCAAAGATCAGTTTGTGGTGCAAGGTTCCTTACCTCGTGGCGTTTTCGTTTAAAGACGTTCTTGATGCGCATCGGTTTTGTAGGCTTAAAGGTAAGAAGAAATTGGCATATCAGGGCATTGTGTTGATCGCGTGTTGGTTGCTATGGAAAGCTAGGAATGTCACACCCCGACCGCGTGTAACATGCAACCGCGGCGGAAAACGTCGGGGAGTGTTGTGGACAGAATTAATTGTTATACAACCATGGAAATTAAAGTTACATTTTATTTATCAAACACGGGTGTTACATTGTCTTAAAAGGAAGTACAGAATTCAAAACATAGTTATACTAGTTCTATCTTCATTTTTTTGTCTCTAAGGCACAGGTCCGCCCTAGTATCGTGATCAACATCTTATGGAACAGCTCCTGAAAACACATGTGAAAGTAGGTACGTCAGCATAAAAATGCCTGTGAGATACATAGGTTTTGTGAAAGTGGGATTCATGACTTGAGTTTTTAAGAAATGTTTAATAGCAGTCAGTCATGAACCTTGTGATTTGTCTCGCTTTGTAAACCATTTTGAAAAACGATAATATCAGGTGACATGTATAGATAAACGTAAGGTTAAATGAATAACCTAGTAAAATGAGTTGAATAAGATAAGTTGTTTTGTAAGACAATGTTTTATGAAAGGTATGTTATTTGTATAAAATGTTATATGTCTAAACTGAAATGATTTGGATAACGCTAAGATATGTAATATTATACAAACATTTATATATAGGAAGTACCAGCGGCGTATCCACCATGTTTGCATCATATTACATACTCCACGTTACTCAAACCATTCACCCAAACCATCCACCATGTAAGATTGTTCTTGTATAACTCAATTGTCAAGTGTTATTGTGTAAATCATGTCAAATGTCGATGTTCAATGTAAACCACCAAATGTGTATGTCAATGTCAACGTGTTTATGTTCAATGTAAATCATGTAATGTGTATCCCAAAATATATCATGTACGGTAAGCGAAATGTATCAACTTAAACCATATGTAAAATGCACAAAACAAGTCGTTGAAGTAAAACGTGGTTTAAATCAACGCTATGTTCTGTGGAAAAATGCATGCTCTATTGATATTAACATTTATGCGGTATTGTGAAATATGCATACATCCAAGCCTTGAGACTGTGGCGATAAACCCTTAAACAAATTAAAGGTTTATCTAAGTTATGTATATCGAATTCGGTCATTCCTTACAATCCTATCAAACCCAGGATTTCAGGAACGGGAGTTGTCAATTCCTATGGTACCACTACCTACTAACGAACGGCGTGATCAATGTTAATGAATGCATTGTCCCATGTTAAACAAACCAAATGTCATAACAAAATGAAGGCATGTGATGTAAACAATTGTACTAAGTATGCTAAGTAAACATACGAAGCAGAAATGTTCATGTAAATCAATGTGCCCATATGCTGAGTAAACATATGTAGCAGAAATGTTCATGTAAATCAATGTGTCCATATGCTGAGTAAACATATGCAACAGAAATGTTCATGTAAATCAATGTGTCCATATGCTGAGTAAACATATGCAACAGGAATGTAATGTAAATCAATGTACTAAGTACGCAAACAAATGGGCATACATAGCATGAAATGTAATGAAATCATGTACTATAATGTACTAACGAACATAGCAGGTATATGATGTGAAAACATGGAAAGCATGAAAGTAACAGATAGGCACATGTGTTTCACCCCAAAACAGTTTGGAAAACAGTAAAAGATGGGGTTCTATGTACTCACCTGAGATTGCTTTGTAGTTCTTGTATAATAACCAAATAATGCTAGAGATCACGGAATATCAAACGGCACCTAATAGGTAGCTATGTTAATATACCGGACCGAAAACGGAAGGATCGGATAGTATGGGGGTTCGTAAACCAAACGAGCATGGAGACTCGTGTAACATGGTTTAACAAAGCCTACATACTAACATGAAACCTAACCTAAGTGCTTGCGACCCATTACGACCCGTTTAGGTAGCTTATGCCACCTTAACGCGTCGTTCGCGTAGAACGCGTTTGAAACGCCTAACATCGTGACCACAAGGCATAACCTCGGAAGGTTATAGCTATGGTCACCTAATGTGTTTGGTCGGATCCTAATGATCGACCAAATGGGTCGGGTTCGAAAGTATAAGCGGTGGTTTAGATCGCTTACCTTACGACCCTATATATGCACTATACTAAAAGTGACGAGCTAAGCATGTTAGAACATGCTTAACTAAGATTAGAAAACAGGTTTGGCATCAAAACAAACGGCTTTGATGCTCACGAGTAGTTTGGTTACAAAATATGCAAGAATGCATATTTTGGCCGAAACTACGACTCGTCACTGAGCCTAGATAACGTGGTAATCAGTAGGTATAGTCACTAGCTACAGACTATAACCATCGTGATCACGCTCACGTTATGAAGTTCCATGAACTTCGGGTTGACCATAGGCTGGTCAATGCAGAAAGTCAACAAAACGTTGACTTTCGGACTCGAAAAGCGAATAAAAGAGCGAAAGAATACTTATGGAGGGTCCCCGAATGCTAATCTAGATCAAAGAGCTCAGGTATGAAGCAATGGCATCAACTTAGAGCATTTTGATCAGATTTGTGTGGGTTTTATATCAAAGGGGGGGTATTTATAGGAAAAGTAGAGCCGTTAGGATCGTTTCTTGAATATCGTGCCACGATCTTGAGCGTCCACTTGTCAAAATGTTGTGGTTACTGAAAATGGCCCTTGGCTCTTGATTGGGTGAAAGGGCATTGCCCTTTGGTGTGTTTGAAAGGCCAGATTTGCAAGAAAGACAAAAATTTGGTTACTGGAAGTGCCATGCGGCCCGCATCAGGATATGCAGAAACTCAGGCGGGCCGCCTGGGCCTATCTGATCTGCATATACTTACAAAAATGGCAGTTTTGGTCCCTGTTGCGTATTTAAGCCATTTCCGACACTTCTAAGGCCCGTAAAGCCAACTTTAAGACCCTAAAATGATGCCTAAACATTGTGGACATGAAACATGCTCAAAAATGTTCCGGATGTTGGTTCGTTTGGCCGTATGATCGCGATGTTCGGTTAATTACGACGGAATGCGCATAAGCGCGAAAAACGATCCAAATGACGCGACGAATGGATTTTTCTCATGCTAAACACTAAGGCATAATATTATAATGCTTACATAAATTTTTGGATGTCCGGATGTATTCAGAACGTAAGTTATGCGCGAAAGTGCAAACTTGTGCACTTTTTGACACTTTTAGTCCCTGAATGACCCAAAAGTTTGTTTTAGCATACCAAACCCCTCAAAGCCTATTTCTAAGCTATGTAAAGGATATTTATGGTATGTTTAACTTATGGACATGTTCCGGAATGTTCGTTACAGTTCAAATTGGCATACTTTCACAGTTTGTCAAGTTTAGTCCCTGTAAGCGAATTAACTTGTTTTTGCCATACCAAAGCCTTCAAAACTTATTTCTAAGTTATGTAAAGGTTATTTAAGGTATGTTGAGTATATGTTGATGTTCCGGATTATTTGTCGCATTAAACTGAGCACGTTTAAGCACCAGTTAGCGTATAACTCTCCAGAAAGCAATGTAGAGTTTGAAATTGAACAAAAGTCAAAATATGAAAAATGTAAAACACAACCAAACAAACATTGGGATAAAATAACATTGTTTTATTGATAACTGAACTGTTCATAATGATTACAAGCACAAATGTTACAAGGAATGACTTGGTCTTTAGTGGTTTAAATCCTAATCCGGATGAGGTGTTTTGTTCGATTAAGTCTTTAGGGTTTCTTTGGTTTAAGAATAGATCTAAATGTATAGATATGTCGTGGGCGGATTGGTGTAAATTTGTATAGTGTTGTTTTGTTTGGCCGCTTGGGTTTTTCGGGTTGGTCGTGTTTAATGAAGTTTTCCTTTCAAAAAAAAAATGTTTGAAAGATTTATTCTTGGAAGCCACCTACTTATGACATGATGATTTCTATAATCTGATTTTATATGAGCCGGGAGTACAAGATGATTTTTATGGGCCAGCGATTTTATATCTCTTTTTGGGGATTTTGGTTATATTTCCGAACGAAAGTTGAAAAGGAATTTTGGCGACTTTAGTGGTGGATCGGGAGCTAAATGCAATCTGACAGAATTGAAGATCCTCACAATGAAGTTAATTATTTAATTTTTATCGTTGAAGTTTGAACCCTATCGTATGCCTATTATCTTGAAAAGTAAGATAAGGAGCTTTGATCGACAAGATATAGGAGAGTCTACATTTGCGGGGGGAAATGACAATGAAGATTTTGGGTATTTAGCTGATTTGAAGATTCGAAGATGACATCGGATTTACTTTTGAAGATCATTTGAAGAATTGATAGCATCATTCTCGGAGGAATATTGTTGGGTCAAAATGGAGAATGATGTTATCAATTACACTGACGTTATTTAGCGTCTTTATTGTTGTGTATAGGCTGGCGTTTGTATTTGTGATAGTTGGATATTTTAGTGAGTTTAGTAGGTTTTCCAAGCAAGAGACGGCTTTCTTGGAGGACAAGGCTCAGGGGCTATATATAGAGTACAAAACCTCATTTGTGAGGTGTGCATTTTGTGAGCCACCACCCCGGGGGAGCTCACCCGAGGTGGATGATTAGTTTTGTATTTCTTTATCCAAATCAATAAAATTATCTATCTTTCTATTGTTTATCTTTGTTCTTGGCTCAAAATCACTCGTCTCACTATTATTCACCGAAACGAGACTGAAATCGAATCGTTTTAGAACTATCATTTCGTATCAGAGCCTCGGTGGCTCGTTTCAGTTTCGGTTTGATTGGATTTACACCGGAAAACCGCCGGAGACATAAAACAGAGTGTAGTTTTGTGTTCTGAAGAAATTTTCAAGATCTGCGATTTTACCGAACCGAGACTGATTTTGTATCAGAGCCTCGGTGGCTCGTTTTAGTTTACGGTTCGGGTGAATCTTTACCAGAAAAACCCGCCGGAGACGTAAAAACTAGCAAAGATATGGTGATTTTTTTAACAATGAGAACATTAATTAATGTAACTATAAAAACCACCATTCAAGTCTAACAAAAATACTGGGAAGATTCTTAATCAAACAGACTCAACATTACATTCTTCAAAAAGATAAAAACCTAGATCATTTCTCACTCTTCGTCTTCGTCTTAATCATCATCATTTGCTCCAGCCGCAGCATTCAAAGCATTCAACCTCTCGATAAGCTTCTGTTTCCTCTCGTCATAAGTTAGCTTCTTAAGGTTGTACCTCTTGTGCTCCTTAGGTTGCTACTTCTCAGACTTCTTAGGAGACGGGTCAGCACGAACGACTGCATACTGTTGGGTCAAAATGGAGAATGATGTTATCAATTACACTGGCGTTATTTAGCGTCTTTATTGTTGTGTATAGGCTGACGTTTTTATTTGTGATAGTTGGATATTTTAGTGAGTTTAGTAGGTTTTCCAAGCAAGAGGCGGCTTGCTTGGAGGACAAGGCTCAGGGGCTATATATAAAGTACAAAACCTCATTTGTGAGGTGTGCATTTTGTGAGCCACCACCCCGGAGGAGCTCACTTGGGGTGGATGATTAGTTTTGTATTTCTTTATCCAAATCAATGAAATTATCTATCTTTTTATTGTTTTTCTTTGTTCTTGGCTCAAAATCACCCGTCTCACTATTATTCACCGAAACGAGACTGAAATCAGATCGTTTCGGAACTATCAAACTATCATTGGAACCATTGTTGAGCAGTCTCGAGTCGAAACCACTAATAGGTGGTCTCGAGTCGAAACCACTGTTGCAGCCACTGGTGGTGGTCTCGGGTCACAACCACTGATGTTGCCGCTGATGGGTGGTCTCGAGTCAAAACCACTGGTCTCAAATTGTGAATATTTGAGTCGAGATCAAGAGATCTCGAGTCGCAACCTGCCTGGTCTCGAGTCCCCTGATGTGTGCTCACCTTGTCTCGAGTCGAAACCATGAGTCGAAGCCACTGTTGTCTTGACTCGTGACAGCTGGTGGAATCTTTCTAGAACCTTATCCATTCAGTACGAACCAATCATTTTTCCTTAACATGTTTCTATCCTCCGTACAATCACTAAAATGGATCAAATCAGCATCTTTTCAAATGTTCATCACATGTTCAAACAGTTCATCATATAGGGTTTTCATCACAATCAATCATGTTTATTCAAAACAAATCCATACTAGCATATTATACCTAATCAGTGCACTATTTATGAATCATCATCAGCTCCTAACAACTAGCATACATTCCTCGGTTCAGAAGCACATACACACATTCTTATATGTCATAACAATCTTGCATATTATCATATCATCAAACAACATTATCATATAGAATCATACAGAAACATGTTTTGCATATCATCCTATTATCAATACTCATCCATTTCCATATTACCTAACACACCATCTAAACATCAAGCTAGCATAATAATCATCTAATCATTTTAACCCACTTAGCCATATAGAAACATGTATATCATTCATCAAACGCACACCTTTGCCATACATTGTCAACTATAATGAAAGGAGCAACTAACCAATTCAAGTGTGGGCAAAAAGGTGTAGAGTAATGAAGAATGAGGCTCCCAAACGGTGCTTACGAGCTGATCTGAGGCTTCCGATGGCTGCCGGTTTGAACCCGAGAGGAGGAGAGGAGGTGCTGTTGTTGTTAGGGTTTAGGATTTTCTAGAGAGAGATAGAGAGAGCAAGAGGGAGAGTGAGAGAGGGAGATTAAGGGAATGTTTGGAATTTGATGTAATTGATGGTTGCCGAAAATGGCAATATCGGCCATCAACATGGGTTTTATACCCCTTTATAAAGTCGTGCACCCTAAGGGATTCCGAGTGGGCTTAATGGGTGAGCGGCCCAACTGTTTCGGGTTAGTCGAGACCGAGTGGTCTTGAGTCGGAACCTTATGGTTTCGGTTCGATAATATACATCAAATGTTAATTTATACCATACACGCATAACACACAAAGATTCAAATAATGCACCGAAACAAGTAACAAGTTTTCATTTACTATCATATATATACACATAACGCTATTACATAATAAGGTTGCTCGGGAAAACCCTAAGTGTCACATTATCCCCAAGTTTTTAGAACTTTCGTCCCGAAAGTTAAAGCGTAGCCACTGACAAGCTAGTGTTGTACGAGAATGTTTTCGCGGGGTGTCACATCATCCCCCCGTTAGTTTGGAATTCCGTCCCGAAATTCCGCTGTAGCTTCAGTGCTGGGAGTTCCGTTTGCAAACAACTGAGGATACATGCGCTTCATCTGGTCTTCCCGTTCCTAGGTAAACTCTGGGCCACAGCGCGAGTTCCAGTGAACTCGTACAATAGGTATCTTGCTACGCTTGAGGGTCTTGGTCTCTCGATCCATGATCTCAACCGGTTCCTCAATGAAGCGTAACTGATCGTCAATAGTAAGATCCTTAAAAGGAACGATGAGTGTTTCATCTGACGGACACTTCTTCAGATTAGACACGTGGAAAACGTTGTGCACCGCACTCAGCTCTTCAGGCGGATTCAACCTGTAAGCTACCTTACCCATCCTCTCGATAATTTCGAATTGCCCGACATATCGCCGATTAAGTTTGCACCCGTTTACCAAAACGAACCACACCCTTCTAGGGTGAGACTTTAAGTAGAACCCGTCCCCGACCTGGAATTCTAGAGGTTTCCTATGCTTATCAGCATAGCTTTTCTGACGGTCGCGAGCTGCCGCCATGCGTTGTCTGATCTTGGCAATCTTTTCTGTTGTGTCGACTACAAGTTTCGGGCCGGTAATTTGACTTTCACCATCTTCCGCACAACACAGAGGTGACCGGCATTTACGACCATACAATGCCTCAAAGGGTGCTGCCTGAATGCTAGTGTGGTAGATGTTGTAAGAAAGCTCTACCAAAGGTAGGTGTCGTTCCCACCCGTTTCCAAAATCAATGACACATGCTCTCAGCATGTCTTCCAGTGTTTGGATGGTGCGTTCAGTTTGACCATCGGTTTGCGGGTGGTAAGCAGTGCTCATATCTAAACGTGAGCCAAAGGATCTATACGTAGCTTGCCATAGCTCGGATGTAAAACGGGGGTCGCGATCGGAAATGATAGAAATTGGCACTCCGTGCCTAGCAACTATTTCCTTCAAATAGATAGCAGCGAGCTTCGAATACTTGTCTATTTCCTTGATCGGGAGGAAGTGTGCAGACTTGGTTAAGCGGTCCACGATCACCCAAATGGTATCTTTTCCACTTTGGGACCTTGGTAGGCCTGTAACGAAATCCATGGAAATTTGTTCCCATTTCCATGTTGGCAACTCTGGCTGTTGCAATAAGCCCGACGGCTTCTGATATTCGACCTTGACCCTAGCGTAGGTCAAGCATTTGCTAAAGTACTTAGCAATAATAACTTTCATGTTAGGCCACAAATACAGGGTCTTGAGATCGTGATATATTTTATCGGAGCTAGGGTGTATCGAGTAGAGAGACTTGTGTGCCTCGCCCATCACAAGTTCTCGTAGATCTCTATAAGATGGAATCCAGATACGGTCTGCAAAATAGTGAATACCGTCGTCCTTGAGTTCGAGCCGTTTCTCCATGCCCCGTAGAGATTCATGGCACACCCCAAAAACATCGCAGCGGAATTTAAAACGTAGTGGTGACGGAAGCTGGTGCCCATTTCTATCCTGTTGTTTGATGCATTTTAGTGTTGGACATTATTATTTAATTAAAACGTCGATTTTAAACTTATCGTCCCAAACCACAACATAACCATGACAAAATAAAGTAGTCTTTTTATCCTCACGGATCTTATTACATTTTAGTCCCAGAAAGTTTAAAAGTCAGTCCAACATTTTAAGTGACAAAACATGCATCGACAAACACAAGATACACCATAATCCTGAAGCCGCACTCAAGTACCTGTAGAACACGTTAAAATCAAGTGTCAACACAAAGGAATGTGAGTTCACTTAATTGTTTACTAACAGATTTTATTTCAAGGAAAACTTTCTAATTAGGTGTTTATTTAAAAACAATTCAGGAAATTTTTAGAAAGTCCATTTTACTTCCTTAATAAAATCCATGGGCATCCATCGGTTCATTACTCCGATAGTGCAGTACTGCCCAAGTTTTGTATATTAAATTCTAGCGTCTATTTTCAGACTCGTATGTTAGCTAGACGGAACTATATATTAACCATGCAGGGATAATCAAAGCTAGACAATAAACAGAATCTTAATTCTTCGTTTGACATTGACTCGGGGCGACCGGTCACGACGGGGTTGTCAACCCGATAGATCTACCAACAATTCCTCGCGTACAATACTTATCTGATTAAACGACATCATGGGCGCAGGGTTCTTCCTCGAAGAACGAGATGATGTCTTCCTCACGTACAATATATATATCCTACTAATATGACAATTTAATATACTACGACTTACGAATTCCCCTGTCACTCAAGTGTTGGGACTCAGTCCGGAATTCATTCCCATTTCGTACGGTCTCGTTTCTCTTAAGAAATACCGCACTCCATATTCATTCTTCAAAATCGTTTTACTCCGAAACTTGTGATTTGTCAAATTCATATATTTTCAGCGAAAATATATATTTTATATTAAAAGGTATGTTTTATATCAAAAACATTATTAAACCCTTTTTAACGACGTGTTCCACCCCCAAAATATATATAAAACAGTAAAAAGAGGGGTTTAGTGACACTCACCTTTGGGTGCGTATTTTAATACCGCAATCCCAGAAATTGATTATATACGTCCTAATATGGGAACAATTCTAAATCAATATACATTTAATCATAAAAATCCCAAGTTTCTCCGTTTCATAGAATTATCACATAACTTTGAGATTTTCTCGAAAAGATGTCATTTTTGATTATGTTGGCACGTTAATATATATATGAGTCCATACATATATATTTATTTATTATTTCGCGACTTGAACGATTTTATTGGTGACCATTATTGTGTAAACCCGTTAACTCTCTCGTTTATATGCAATATATCTATAATTTGCGCGTTGTAATATATATACATACATGTTCATATAATTTAGCATCGTAACACGCGAAACATTACTAACTTAACTATTTTGTCATTTTTTAAAGCAAACATATATAAACATCTCATATGTACTGATGACGGGGGTAGCCCAAGACTAAATAAAGTGACTAAATATGCAAATGCTTAAATGGTTAAACGGTTCAAGGATTAAAAAGCTGTAAGATGGGAAAAGCGAGGAGGAAACAGTGGCCTGTCACATCCGGAGCTCGCTTCACCAAACCTCGACCGCAAAAGCAGAGCAGGTCTGCACAATACACGCTATTACCCAGGGGTCAAAAGCCTTCAACCCCAAAAGGGGAAACCCTCCACTGCAAGCAGGATTACTAGTCTAATACATGCCACTTTGGGAGATGTCTTCCCTTATAAAATGACACTTCATTTACTCCAGAAAACATCCCCTGATCAGCTAAGATTCTCTAATCTCTGGTCACTCGTGTGGAGGACTTGCTTACGTACAAGTCACTCCTTTTCACATCCACCACACACATTCTGTTTGCTCTCACTTCTGGATCTGAGTACACCTCAGAGAAAGAATATTCAGCAAACAACAACTACTAACTAGTAAACCTCCTTCCACGTCTTGCAAACGTGGGGGGACCCCGCGACCTGCGTTAGGCAAGGTTGAACCCTTCAACCTTTTTGCCTAACCAACTCAGCTACTATCTTTGGTCTCGTGTTTGTTGCATCAACAAGTTGGCGCCCACCGTGGGGCTACGCCGCTATTCTTCTCAAAAAAGACCTAGTAGTGTAGCTCTCTTCACTTAAAAGTCACCATGTCTGAAAGTGGATCTCCGGGAGAAGTAAATCAGATTCCAAACACTTCCACCCCGGGTAGTAGCCAAGCTGATGTGGCTATACCAACATCTTTCTCGACTCCGGGGAGCACACCCGAGTTCCTTACCTTCAACACACCAACTCCGTCCAGATCTGGGGTTCCGTCTCCCAATGTCGGTGCATCTGACACCCCAACACGTGTTGAACTTACCCCCGAGGGGGTCGCAAATAATTTCCTTGAGTTAAGGTCACTTCTTAACCAGCATGTGAGTAGAGAAAGGGAAAAAGGTATAAGGATTCGTTTAGACTATGACGAACCCGAACCAACGCTGTCTCCCGGACCACCCCTACCTCCTTTTACCACAAGAAGTGAGGCTGGTCCCAGCAACCCTCCAAACCCTCACCCTTATCTGTCCACTATGACAAATCCTACGGTGCATCCTATCCTCTCTTCCCAACCGATTACTAGTGGTGCTCTTTGGGACACGAGCTAACGCTTGACCAGCTCCTACAGTCCCCAGTGACAAGCTATCCAGCTTCTGTAACAACCACATGGGAGCAAGCTCTGTCCGTACTCCCTTTGGCACGAAGTGCTGTTATGAGCACCCGTCTCGGAATAAACTGCTCGGTTGGTCCAGGAAGCCTTCAAGGCTTCAACCTCATACCCAATATGATGACCCAGATGATGGCCAACTTCCCGTGGCAACACTTCATTAATCAAGTGCTAGCCACTCAGGGGAATCACGACAATAGTAACAATGTAGATACAAGGACTGAAGAGGAGTTGGCTAAACCCTATAAGCCAAGTAACCTTTCATGCTTCTCAAGGCAGATAGCCGATTATGATTTCCAGTCAAAGATCAAGATGCCGACCCACATCAGAACGTATGATGGGACTGAAGATCCTGAGGACCATCTCCAGATCTTCACTGGTGCAACCCGAATAAAAAAATGATCAAACGCCGAATGTTGCCTAATGTTCATGCAAACCCTTGTTGGATCCGCCAGAATCTGGTTCAACGACCTACCTGCTCAAAGCATTCGAAGCTTTGATGACCTCAGCAGGGGTTTTCTGGCAAACTTCTCCCAACAAAGGCGATATGTCAAAGACGTAACAGTAATCTTCCAGATAAAACAACGTGATGATGAAAGTCTTCGAGCATTCATTGAACGATACAAAAAGGAAGGTCTGACCTATGTAGGGGCAGACGAGAAAATGAGAGTGGTTGGCTTTATGAATGCCATAACCTCTAAATACCTCACACGAGATTTCAACAAATCTCTGCCCAAAACCTTGGAAGAAGCCCTTGAAAGGACCGAAGCTCACATTCGGGGAGAGGAAGCTGTAGACATCAAGGAACAAAGGAAAAGAGGATCAGGCTGGCGAAGCAATAGCCCAGCTAGAAAGAGGGGAAATTTCAACTCCTATGACAGGCGGTCAAAGGGTTCAGACCCTCGAAGGTCTGAAGGTCGGAACCCTTCAAGCTGAGAAAAAGGCATAAGTTTCACTCCCCTCACAAAAACCCCTCAAGAAATCCTGGAAACAGAAGAAGTCAAACAAAACTTTAGACCTCCCAGGCCTCTCCCCAAAAGCAGATTAAATGAGAACTCCACGCAATTCTGTGAGTTTCATGAAGAAAAGGGTCACCACACCAATGATTGCTTCCAACTAAAGCAGAGAATTGAAGAGGCTGTTAAGTCAGGAGAACTCGCTCATTTGGTAAAAGGAGTTCGAGACAAGATGGCTGAAGGCAAGGGAAAGGAAGTCAATATGGTGTACTCTAATGAAAAGGTTCCTCACAAGAGGCAGCGGTTGGAAGCTTGGGAGCTTCAGTGTGTCTGCTTCCCCCCTACGGAGAAGGACCTACTTTCCAGTCATCTCGTGGTAGAAGCCACCGTGGGAACGCTACAAACATGTAAGGCATACATAGATACTGGGGCAGCCACTGAAATCATGTTCGAAAAGTTCTTCAATCGTTTGAGCAATGACGAACGTTCAAGGCTTCAACCTTCTGGAACCTCTATAAAAGGTATCGCTGACATACCCCTCAAGCCTTTGGGGCAGCTAACCCTTGATGTTCATTTCAGTGAAGGATTAAAAGAAAGAACCCAATCATTAACCTTCGTGGTTATCAACATCCCCTCAAGCTATGACGTGATCATTGGGAGACCCGGACAGTGTGCATTTTACATGGCAGTGTCTGTTGGCCATGGCACGGTTAAATTTCCTACCGAAAGGGGCATAGCAACCCTTCAACCCTCGCAGGAAGCTTACATAATCGAGGGTGAAAACAAAAACAGTGAGGAAGACAGGCAAAGGTTGGTCATAAACCCTAAATACCCTGAGCAACAGATAAGAGTCAACCCAAACCTTGCTCAGGAGACCCTTTCATACCTTGAAAAGTTGCTAACACATTACAGTGATGTATTCGCTTGGTGTCCAGAAGATATGACCGGAATCCCTCGGAACATTGCCGAGCACGAATTAAGAATACCATCGGATGTCAAGCCAGTGGTCCAAAAGAAAAGAAGCCTGGCACCCGAGAGAAGTCTGGCAGCCTGCCAAGAGGTTGAAAAGCTTGTGTCGGCCGGCATTCTCCGAGAAGTCAAGTACCAATCATGGGTTGCAAACCCGGTTATGGTCAAGAAACCTGACAACTCTTGGAGAATGTGAATAGATTTTAAAGATCTTAACAAAGCTTGTCCTAAAGTTTGTTACCCACTACCGGAAATTGATCTCAAGGTCGATTCCCTCACAGGATACTCGTTTAAATGCTTTCTTGATGCATACAAAGGTTATCACCAAATCCTCATGAAGAAAGAGGATGAGGAAAAAACAGCCTTTCACACGGACAAAGGGATCTTCTGTTATCAAAAGATGCCTTTTGGCCTCAAAAATGCAGGAGCTACCTATCAACGGCTCGTCGACAAGGCCTTTGAAAGCCAAATTGGCAAAAACATGGAGGCATACGTTGACGATTTGGTGATTAAAAGCAAAACGGAACATCAAATGCTTGACGATATTCAAGAAACTTTCAAGAACCTCAGAAAGGTTAACATGAAGCTTAATCCGGAAAAATGCTCATTTGGATTCGAGGAGGGAAAATTCTTGGGTCACATTGTTGGAAAGCAAAGCATCAAAGCCAACCCTAACAAAGTGAAAGCCGTCCTCGAAGCTAAACCACTAAGAACCAAAAGGGAGGTTGAAAGCTTAAATGGGAAGCTTGCAGCCTTGAAGCGTTTTACCTCAAAATTGGCCGAAAGATCTCTGCCCTTCTACAAAACGCTCAAGAACTGTTCAGACAAGAAGGATTTCAAATGGACCGATGAAGCTGAAGAAGCTTTCAACCAAATGAAGCAACATCTAGCTTCCCTACCAGATATCGCAGCACCAGAAACCGGGGAGGTAATATCGGTGTACCTTTCAATCGCTGACGAGGCCATCAGTGCAGTCCTCACCATTGAGCGAAACAAGGCCCAGGTACCCGTTTATTTTTTCAGCAAAACTCTAAAATTAGCTGAAACTAAATATCCTTCCCTCGAAAAACTTGCCCTAGCCCTAGTTCAAACAGCTAGAAGGCTTAGGAGGTACTTCCAAGCACATCCTATTCAAGTGGTCACTGACCAACCTGTCAAGAATGTGCTTGAAAAGCCTGAAAACTCAGGAAGGCTAGCAAAATGGGCAGTGGAACTGGGTGAGCACAACATCACCTATGTCCCACGAAAAGCCATCAAAGCTCAAGTTCTGGCCGACTTCCTCGTGGAAGTCCCAAACCAAACAATTAACGAAGTAAACACCACAACCACTGAACCTTCCAACCCTGAAGCCTGGAAATTATTTACTGATGGGGCTTCAAGCGTTGAAGGGTCAGGAGCTGGTTTAGTTCTAATCAACCCTGAAGGGTTAGAATTTACATATGCTCTCCGTTTTAATTTTCAGACCACCAATAATGAGGTTGAATACGAGGCACTAATCGCCGGTTTAAGACTGGCGAAAGAAATGAAAGTTCAGAAGCTTGAAGTGTTCACAGATTCATTGCTAGTCTCAAGCCAAGTCAACGACAGCTACATTGCTAAAGAACCCAACATGAGAAGATATAAAGAGAAATCCAAGGAGTTGATGAACACCTTCCAAACATGCAGCATCAAGCAAATTCCAAGGTCCCAAAACAAAAAGGCCGATGCCTTAAGTAAATTAGCGTCCCTCACCTTTGCCCACCTCACTAAAAAGGTGTTGGTTGAAGTGTTGAAGGCTCCATCGATTGATGAATTGGAAGTCCAAGATATAGTCACTGAGGAAGATCCAAACTGGATGACTCCCATCAAAAAATTCCTTCGAAATGGTGAACTACCCAACGATCAAATAGAAGCCGAAAGGGTTAAAATCAAAGCAAGACAATATGTGTTACAAGGAGAAACCCTCTACAAAAAGGGTTACCTTGCCCCCTTGCTAAGATGTGTTGGTCCTGAACAAAGCAAGTATTTGATCAAGGAAATACACGAAGGAGTATGTGGAGCCCATTTTGGAGCAAGATCGGTGGTTGTAAAACTCATGAACCTTGGATATTTCTGGCCGTCGATGCATCGTGACACCATTGAGCAATTGAAGAAATGTGATGCTTGTCAAATCCATGCCCCAATCCCAAGAAGTCCCAAACATGATCTTGTTCCAATAACCTCGGCATGGCCATTCCATAAGTGGGGAATGGACATTGTTGGGCCTTTCCCTCCAAGCAAAGGAGGAGTAAAATTTTTGTTGGTAGCAGTTGACTATTTTAGCAAATGGCCAGAGGTTAAACCCCTTGCAAAGATCACAGGAAAACAAGTCATAGACTTCGTTTGGGAAAACATCATCTGCCGCTATGGGTTGCCGGGAGTGATTGTCACTGACAATGGAAAGCAATTTGCTGAAAAACCTTTCAGCCTTTGGTGCAAAGAATACAGGATCAACCAGATCTTCAGCTCAGTGGCTTACCCGCAATCAAACGGCAAGGTTGAAAGAGCCAACCGAAGCATAGTGGAAGGCATCAAGACGAGATTAGGAAGATATGAAAGCAATTGGCTCGAGGAATTGCCTAGTGTTCTATGGGCAATTAGAACAACCGAAAAAACAAGCCACAAGAAAACGCCTTACAGCTTGATATTTGGATCCGAGGCTGTAATCCCTGCTGAAATAGGAGTTGTAACCCAACGAATTGTCAACATGGATCCCGAAACAAACCAACAAGAGACCATGTTGAATTTACAACTCCTAGAGGAAGCCCGAGATCAAGCCGCAATACAAGAAGCCAAATACAAGCAGAAGATGGAAGCCTACTACAACAAGAAGGTTAAGAATGAACGATTCAAACCAGGGGACCTAGTCCTCCGAAACAATGAAGCTAGCAAAAAGGAAAATCAAGGGAAGCTGGGCCCAAAATGGGAAGGTCCATACACCATCCTCGAAGCACACAAGGGTGGATCCTACAAGCTAGCAGACTCAGAAGGCAAAAGGCTTCCAAGACATTGGAACGGAAAAACCTTGAGAAAATTCTATGTTTAGACAAGAAAGTTTGGTTTGTATCAAAACGAAAACCTTTTGTAAAAAGCAAGTACTGCTTGAATGAATGAAGTTGTTTTATCAAACTTGTCTTTCTATCCTAATATCAGGTTGAGAACCTAGCAAAAAACTCCATGGCAAGGGCCATGTAAAGGGATGAGCTCCCGGGCCATATCGCTCAATAGGTTCAAGGGTTGAATGAACCTATATAAGGGGTGAGTTCCTAAATCAATACAACTCCATGAGACTTATTAAGCCAAAACAATAATGTCTCATAGACAGGTTTGAACAACCTACACCAATCGTTCCTTAAGCCTTAGACATATAACCAACAAATAGGCTTACGATATCGAGTAAATCACAAAGAAATAATGAAGAGGATAGATACTACGTCTTCTTGTTCATAAACACTAAGGCTAAGTGTCTGCAGCACTGAACCCTTTAAAGTGTAAAAAACATAAAGACAAAGTAAACTCAACAAAGACAAGGCTAAAAAAAAAAGAACGACAATTGCTAAAGGAAAAATAAGCAAACCCATCAATAAAACATACAAACCAAACCAGAGGCTATCAAGGCTTCAAACCACTCTGATAATAAGCTTGAAACGTTGAAGGCTTCAACCCAAAAACAGCTAACCAAAAGGCTTGAAGGGTTAAGAGCCTACTGAACAAATCAAGCAAAGCAAGCATAAAAACATAACACAAGTAACATAATAACCATCATATCATAGCAAAGAAAGTCATAAAAGACTTTCAGATAACAGTTAAAGCAAGTTCTAGTAACTTGCAAGATAAACTATTGTTCAAATGGCCATACAGGCCCCATACACCACCAACAGGAACCTTAAGGGTTCCTGGAAACCTAATATTGTTTAAAATAGTATTACAGACCATAAAGTGTTTTGCTAAGAAAGCTACGAATAAACATCAGATGGCAGAAGGCTTGGAACCCTCAGCTTTGGACTTCTTGGCTTTCTTAGACTTCTTGGCCTTAGCACCATCATCACCACCAACCGCGGAGGCCTCTAAACCAGCATCCTTTGAAACATCAGGCAGACTTGAGAGAGGATCATCACTATCTCCGGAATAAGATCTCTTCCTTGAAAGGGAGCCCAAGACCTCAGTGCAAACCTTTTCGTTCAGACCCTCAGGTTTCAAATCTTGTAAAACAGACAAAGGCTTACCAAAGCAAGAGGAAACCTGATGAACATAAGGATAGGTTAGCCTTTCCATTTGTTCAACTGAGCTCTTGAACACATCAGGAGCATCTGGGCGAAATAAGGGAGACTTTTCCAGAGCATGCCCAGCTTCATGCAGTTTGTAACCAGCAACGAGACCTTGGTGTTTTCCCAAGTTTAGCAACTTCGTATACACATCACCAAGAGCAGAATTAAACTCAGTAGAATGAAGCAGGTAAGTGACAACCTGTTGAAAGCCCTGCTCAATCAACCACTGGTTATCGCTAGTTGCACGAGATACCGAAGCCTTCAAACTCTCTTTCTCTTCATCAAAGGCTTTCTGGGCAACAGACAAAGCCTCCCTGTCCGCCTTTAGCTTCAACCGATCAGCCTCGAAGCTCTTCTTGAAATCAGTCATTTCAATCTCATGCTGCTTGGACAAGCCTTCAACCTTCTTAGACCAAGCTTCCTCCTTCTCAGCAAAGCTGCTTATCTCCCTTCTCATCGACGCCATCGAAGACTTCATCTTATCTTTCTTCTTGGAAAAGTCTTCATACTCTCGCATCCTTTGGCGAAAACGAGCAACCCCCTGAGGAAGCATAGCTGCAAGGTTGCAAGTACTAAGAATCATCCGGGACAGCATCACATCATCATCCATCTCGGAGATAGTCTTGTAAACCGAAGGAGGAGCAATATGACTTAAGGCCTCTTCACAGACAGCAGCATCTTTAAAGCTATCATCAACCTTTACCGACCAGCTTGGCACATAAACTGCATCAGGATTCAACCCTTCAACGTCCATACTCGAAGAACCTTGAACAGGTGTAGCAGCAACCTTTCTTGTTGAATCCTTTTTGCCATGAACAACAAACTTCCTCTCCCTTTCAGAACCCGCCTCAACACCTTGGTCCTCAGACTCTTCAACATCATCACTCAACTCCACCGGTTCAGTAGAGGTGGATTGAGGAGCAGCTTTCAAACGACGAGTAGATCGCCGGGTTGAAGTCTTGGGGGCAAGAGGCTTAGAGAAACCTTTAACATTCGACATACTAACATAACCACCACCTTCAAACCCTTGCTCGGTACCTTTAACCACAACATTTTCATCAGGAACAACAGGAACATCCCCAAAAACCACGTCCGAAGTGTCATCACTTTTGATGAAATCCAAGGCAGACATAACTGCAAGCAACAAACAGATAGAACATGAGATAAAAATAAGAAAGATAAAAGAAAGGAGAAAACAAAAATGCATACCTGTGCCATCTCTCATCAGAACCGGATCCCGGTCAGCTTTTTCCCACAACTTACTAACCCCGAATAAAACCAGCAAATGCTTAGGAAAGGGACGAACCCTCGCAGGGCATTTACGAATAGATTTCAGAAAAGCATCATTTAAATCAGATTCAAGGGGTTCCGGTTCATTGAGAACAGCATCCGGGTGACGCCACACAGTTTTAAACAGAACAATAGTGTCTGAAACCCAGAAAAAACGATTCTTCCAAGTTCCAAGTGTGGTAACCATAGATGAAATAAGGCCAGAATCAACCTTAGATGCTTCAAAAGTAAACCAATCGCCATTCTTGGCCAATCGGAAAAAACGACGGAATAACAATAAGGAAGGATCATATCCGAGGGCACGACACAAAACCTCGAAATGTAAAACCCTAGCCATGCCCTTCGGATGAATTTGACCAAAGGAAACCCGGTAATACTCTAACAAATTCAAAACAAACAGAGAAAACAGATAGCGAAGGTTTGAAAATTCAAAGTGACGACAATAAAGGGCGATGAAGCCAGTTGGGCATTTATCAATCGAAGCATCACACGCAGGAGCAGTAGGTGTAAACTCAATCCCAATGCCATATTCCTTACAAAACAATTCTACTTCCTCTTGGGTTAACCGGGAAAAGGATCTTGCTAAATCCTTAAGGGCACCCATTTTTGCAAGGAAACTATGAAAAAGTAAAGCAAAAGAGAACAACACTAACATTGAAAGAAAAGGGGAAGACTTGCAGAAAATACTTGGATGCAAAAATGAAACGGCAATTAAGAAAAGTATAAAACAAGTTAATATAGGGGCAAAAATGTAAATAGTAACTTCTGCAAAACCGCCACCCTATCAACTGCCATACATCAATCAAATCAACTGTCAGTCATTTAAAATTCAAATTCAAAATATTAACTGCCTTCAGCCTTTCAAGCCATCAAGCAACGAACCCTTGAAACCTTCAAGCGATAAAACACATGCATAAAAGTCAGAAGTCTTTGAGCATATTACCCAAAAACCTCTGACTTGGGGGGCTGATGACGGGGGTAGCCCAAGACTAAATAAAGTGAATAAATATGCAAATGCTTAAATGGTTAAACGGTTCAAGGATTAAAAAGCTGTAAGATAGGAAAAGCGAGGAGGAAACAGTGGCCAGTCACATCCGGAGCTCGCTTCACCAAACCTCGACCGCAAAAGCAGAGCAGGTCTGCACAATACACGCTATTACCCAGGGGTCAAAAGCCTTCAACCCCAAAAGGGGAAACCCTCCACTGCAAGCAGGATTACTAGTCTAATACATGCCACTTTGGGAGATGTCTTCCCTTATAAAATGACACTTCATTTACTCCAGAAAACATCCCCTGATCAGCTGAGATTCTCTAATCTCTGGTCATTCGTGTGGAGGACTTGCTTACGTACAAGTCACTCCTTTTCACATCCACCACACACATTCCGTTTGCTCTCACTTCTGGATCTGAGTACACCTCAGAGAAAGAATATTCAGCAAACAACAACTACGAACTAGTAAACCTCCTTCCACGTCTTGCAAACGTGGGGGACCCCGCGACCTGCGTTAGGCAAGGTTGAACCCTTCAACCTTTTTGCCTAACCAACTCAGCTACTATCTTTGGTCTCGTGTTTGTTGCATCAACATATACCAAATTTCATGCTTAACAAACAAGTTACACATTTAACGCAATTTTACCATTTCTATCGCACAAAACGTACATGCATACATGCATAGTCTAATTTTCCCATTATCGAGTTAACACTTAACATATAATCACATTTACATACTCAAATCACTTAATACATTTTATCACATAAGATTCACTCAAAATTCACCCATACTCATGTTCATTGAAAAATGCGTAATTTAGCGATTCGGTAACGTTTTCGGGCGTCGGAAGTCACGCATGACCAACCAAACATCAAGTAAGCTTGAAATTAGTTAAAATACTTATTTTTAAACTAAAAATATTACTTTATTTACTGATCTAATTCAGTTTACAGAAATCACCCGAAAAGCTGATTTTTGACCGTTTTAACGCATAGTTTTAACACAATACATGTTATTTACTGATTAAAATAGTGATTATAACCAGATTAGTGCAATTTTTGTATAAGTCATATAAATCATGCGATTTCACGTATTTTACAACTTTTAATGCACCAAGTACAACATGCAAAGCAAGTAAACATTGTCACAAGTTTATATATCACTAAACACTTTAAAATAACTTTATTTTTGTGTTTATAATTTGATTAAATCTGATTTTTACTAAATCACACTCAAAACACCTTTTTTAGTCATAAATCATCATGCATGTTAAAGTAAATGCATCTAATGCATTCATACAACAACATCATCATCTTATATGAACTAAAATATATACATCTAGCACATATTTAATCATATTCAAGTATTCAAGAACATTCAAATTCTACACATGATTATCATCACATCATTTATCATAAGTGCAAAACATGCACATTCTTACCCATTTAAGACTTTTAATATCAAAAATTCATATGCATGCACACTTACACATACATACACGGCTACATGCTTATATAATTATGATCAAAAATTTACTTTTCACATAAACTCATTTCAAATAAAAAAGCTTCCATATCACCACTTTTAAACATGCATGCATCACCTTTCAAGAATCAATCAAACATGAATCAATCAAAAATTAAAACTCACATTCTAACATACACACATACATGTGTATGGCCCCATGTATACGTACACATACATCCATTTTTATTTTATTCAAAAACCCATTTATTTTAGTTTTATGTCTTGTGAAAAACTCAAGAATCAAGAGAAACTTCTATCATTAGTTAAGATTATCAAGAATCAAAACAAGATTTATGAAATAATTTTTATACCTTCAAGATTCAAGCGGGTTTTGACATGATTCTTTGGATGTTTGAAAGCTTATTTCACCAAGAAAAGAGCTTTGGATCATCAAAATAGCTTGGAAACACCTTAGATTTAATGATGTTCTTGCAAGAACATCAAATATTTCGAAATTATGGATGTAATAAGGGGGGTGTTCAGCTGAAATTTAGTAGAGAGAGAGTGTTTTGAATGTGAAGTGAAGGTTTCTTGGTTTTAGAAAGGTATTTGAAGACTTTAGGGAACATTGCCATATGCAGCTCCAAATGTAGCCAATAAAAGCAAGAGAGAGGAGAGAGATTAAGCATGCATGGCTGCCAACTAATTACTCTCTCTCTCTCATACACACATAATACACGCATAGAAACACACACACACACATATATATATATATATACATATATATAGGCAAAAACTGGTATTTAACTGGATAACGGGTATTTTATATAGCGTTTTAATCCCGTTTTAGTGTGTTTTAAATTATTTTTAACACTCTATAAAAGAAACTCACCAAAATATTATTGAACAATATTTTGTTTGTCGGGACTGGCGGCGTTGTCGGTATTTGGCAGTATGCGCGCTGTGCTGCGCGGTACACGTTTAAAATCGCAAAAATAGGAATTTAAGCGTTTTTATTTATTTTTGTCATTCTATAAGTATAAACTTATCAAATTATTGCTAAAATGATTTTCAGTCGTATTCACGGGTTGTGTTGACAGTATTTTATCGGTACACGCGCTGCATCGCGCGGTACGCGCTTAAACTCGAAAAATAGAGTTTCCTAGAGTTTAAATTATTTTTCCACACGAATATGATAAAAATAATTATTCTAACCATAAAAAACTATTTTTAGGATTTTAACACTGATCGGGTGGTCACCGATGTTCGTTTCGCATTTTATCCGTTGCGCGATAAGCGTTTATTTTACCGTTGCCAACATAATTTTTATCAAAGTTTAAATCTATCAACTCATTAAATTTCACCTATAAACATCATAATCAGTCAAATATGGCCCTATTACCTATTTACAACATGTGCTACAATTGTACGGTACGGCCTAAAAAGCCGGGTGTCACAATTCAGCTAGGAGATTTTCCGCTTTCAGTGCTTCAACTTGAGTGTTCCGGATCTGAATAGGAAGGTTCGAGTGGATAGTAAGCTGTAAAGCACGGACACGCCTAGGTTTGGTCTCCTTCCTGCTGAGGGCGTCAGCTACAACGTTAGCTTTTCCTGGATGATACTTGATCGCGCATTCGTAGTCTTTAAGGAGTTCAACCCGTCTGCGTTGCCGCATGTTCAATTCCTTCTGGTCCAGAATATGCTGGAGACTCTTGTGGTCAGTGTAAATCATGCACTTAGTACCATACAAGTAATGTCTCCAAATCTTGAGTGCAAAGACGACTGCTCCGAGTTCCAAATCATGCGTCGTATAGTTCCGTTCATGAATCTTGAGCTGTCGAGAAGCGTAAGCAATAACTTTCTCGCGTTGCATCAACACACAACCGAGTCCTTGAATAGACGCATCGCAGTAGACGACAAGGTCGTTGGTACCTTCCGGTAAGGAAAGTATAGGTGCACTACAGAGGTTCTCCTTCAGCTTCTGAAAAGCAGACTCCTGAGCATCATTCCACTTGTAAGCAATACCCTTCTGGGTGAGAGTCATGAGAGGTTGAGCAATCTTCAAAAATCCCTTGATAAATCTCCGATAGTATCCTGCTAATCCCAAGAATTGGCGAATTTCGGTCGGAGTCTTCGGTGTAGGCCAATTCTAAATGGAGTCAATCTTAGCTGGATCGACGTGAATCCCATCCTGATTAACCACGTGCCCAAGGAAATGGACTTCTCGGAGCCAGAAGTCACATTTCGAGAACTTAGCGTATAATTGTTCGTTGCGAAGAAGTTCGAGAATGAGACGCAGGTGTTGTTCGTGCTCCTCTTGGCTCTTCGAGCAGATAAGAATGTCGTCGATGAAAACGATCACGAATTTGTCGAGGTTGGGTTTGCACACTCGGTTCATGAGATCCATGAAGACCGCATGTGCGTTGGTCATTCCAAAAGGCATGACAAGGAATTCATAGTACCATAACGGGTCCTGAATGCAGTCTTGGAGATGTCCTCATCGCGGACTCTCAACTGATGGTAACCTGATGGCAGGTCGATCTTGGAGTAGTAACTTGACCCTTGCAACTGGTCGAACAGGTCGTCGATACGTAGAAGCGGGTAACGGTTCTTGATAGTCACCTTGTTTAGCTCACGATAATCGATACACATACGGAATGTGCCGTCTTTCTTCTTGACAAAGAGCACTGGTGCTCCCTAGGGTGACGAACTAGGACGGATAAAACCCTTATCCAACAGTTCTTGCGGTTGCGAAGAGAGTTCCTTCAATTCAGTTGGGGCTAGTCGATAAGGTGCACGAGCTATAGGTGTCGTTCCAGGAGTTAGCTCGATTTGGAATTCGACCTGACGTGGGGAAGGAGTCCAGGTAATTCTTCAGGGAATACCTCGGGATAGTCGTGTACAACGGGAAAATCTTCAACCCTCTTCTCTTTCTCCTGTGTGTCGGTGACGAGTACTAGGATAACGGTATGCCCTTTTCGTAAACACTTCTGGGCCATTAAGAACGTGATGATGCTTGTGACAGCTCCACATTTGTCACCTTGAACGATGAGGGGTTCGCCAAGAGGATGAGGAATACGAACGACTTTCTCTTGACAGAGGATTTCAGCTCGATGTTTGGATAACCAATCCATACTAATAACGACGTCGAAGCTTCCAAGAACGATAGGAAATAGATCGATGGAAAAGGTCTGACCATATAATACGAGTTTACAGTTACTAACAACGTGTAAGGCCTCGATGTTTCTACAGTTAGCTAATTCGACGACGCGCTTAGAGTTTAACGGCGTAGGTGTAGGCTTAAGCTTCTTACTAATACGTAGGGATACATAGCTAGCATCGTCTCCAGAATTAAATAATACGGAAACATAATGGTCATTAAGTAGGAACTTACCTGCTACAACATTGGGTCATTCATTGCTTCTTCAGCTCCGATCACGAAGACCCTTCCTCTAGCGTCGTTGTCAGCGTTGTTGTTGTTGTTGTTGTTGTTGTTGTTGTTGTTGTTGTTGTTGTTGTTCCCAGCACCCTGGTTGTTGTTGTTGAAGTTCTGATTCAGCTGAGGGCAATTCTTTTTCATGTGGCCCATTGCCCCACACTGATAGCACCCATGGTTGTTCCCTTGCTGCTGTTGTTGCTCGGGTTGTTGCTGGTTCTGTCTAGCTGGAAGCTGGCTTCTGCAGTCTTTGGCCTCATGCCCCATTTTGTTGCATCGTTGACACGGGTTTCTTGTACACTGTCCATTGTGATGTTGATGAAATTTGTTACATTTGGGTCGGTTTCCTTGGTAACCACCCTGTTGCTGAGGGCCTTTCTTGTTATCGAACTTCCTTTGCTGAGCTGGGGCTTGAGTGGGGTTAGCTTCCTTGCCCTGATTGCCATCCCACTTACGCTTGTTATCACTAGTGGCTCCAGTAGTAGCACTGATCCTTTTGGGCAGCTTGCCCTGTTCCATAGCCTGGTCAGTGAGTCGGTGAGCTAGACGAATGACTGGCTGAATTGTGGTGAGGTTGGCTGAAGTGACCAAACTCTGAATTTCATGGGCCAAACCCTTGATGTAGGTCTTGATCTTTGATCCAACCATTTTAAGTTCGTAGTACACGTTCTCGAGCTTGTGAATGCCATCCCTGTGGCAGTACTCCTCTTTGATCATGTTCTTAAAATCCTCCCAAGCAGTGGCGTTGGCAGTCTCCAACCCGAGCATTTGAACTTGTGCCTTCCACCATGAAAGCGTGTTTCCTTCAAGTGTACCAGTGGCAAACTTCACCCAACTAGCAGTGGGACACTCGCAAACAGCAAACACAGACTCGGCCTTCTCAATCCAGTGTAGAAGACCTATGGCACCCTCAGTGCCATTGAAAGGGAGGGATTTGCAATCCATGAAAGTTTTGAATGTACAAACACGTGGTTGCACAGGTGCAGGTTGACATGTCGCGAAAAACAAAGTGAACAGATTTAGGAACGATAAGACGATGCGGGAGTAGGATCTAAACATTCTAGGATGACGGGTTTACCTCCAGGGTGGGCTGCAAAAGCTGCAGCCACGGTGTTGATCAGGTTAGTGAACTGATCCTAAGTCATGTTAACGTTTCCTCTTCCGCGTCCGCTCATTGCCTTCATAACCTGAAAACACAGTATGAGTGCGACATCATCGTGTAGCAAGAATAAGAAAGAAGAGGGATGTGTATACATCTAACTAGGCACACTAGTACGTATAATACCACATAAACACCAATCAAGTAATCAAGTAAACACAAGTCCAAGCCATGAGGTCTAATACATTGAGCCTTGCACTTGGAGTGTAGTGTCATCGCGAGTCACGGGTTATAGTCTGGTTTTTCTCAAAAAAGACTTTCTTTTTAAAAACTGAGTTCACTATAACCAATAGCTCTGATAGCATTCTGCCACACCCTCAAAATCCACATGCTGGGTTCCACCGCGAGTCGTGTGACTGACCAGTATCCAGCCACCAATTATACTAAATAATTAAGGTAATAATAGTAAAGTTCACCAACCATAAAGATTAGTGAAACCATAGTTAAAAATCCAAAAGTTTTTAAGTTCCAAAAGAACAGTTTAGGTAGGTAGCGGAAGCATAGTAGAATAGTTCAAACGAAAGTTGAAGTTTCTAAATTATTTAAGAAACCCAACATACGGGTTTAGACATCCACTACACATCCACAAGCTGCAAGCTCCTGAGTCACTGAGTACCTGCAAAACGTGCAGTAGGGTGTCAACAAAAGTCGGCGAGTTCACGAGTTTGTCCAGTTTTAATTTCCAAAAACCTATTTCAGTAGTTAATTTACTCATTTATATCATGCGATAGGGAGCTACCCCATATGTAAGCTACTAAATTGCGTAATACCGAATACTTTGCGACCGCACATTACGTGAGTTTTTCCCCGTTTGTCAATGTTCTATCATCATTGACAGTTTGCCAGAGTCTATTTGTTCACGCTCAATCCTATCTAGGCATGGTGTGAGGTTAGTGAGACCCGTTCGCCAGGCCCCGACAACTAATCGGTATAGCAAGTAGGGACTTCATGATAGAGTTTTGTTTAGTATGCTAGTTGCATCTAATATAAATAGTAACTAACCGAGCGTCCCACACAAGGGGAGAAAAAGTATGTTTGTACCCCACGCTAGGAGGTAGCGTTGATTGTATCCCACACCAGGAGATAGCGTTGTTTGTTCTGTTTCCCAACCACCGGGAACGCATGATTTTTTTAGAAAAGTTGTGAACTCACCTTGGTTTGCTTGGCAGACAGTTTACTTGGTAAAGTATGCTGGTCAACCATGTCCTAATATGGTTACCGGTACGGGTCAGGTTTGGATACAGATAATTCACGTATACCTACACGTATCTAACACGTAGCATGTAGGTTATACTAGCATTCACAATACTGGGCCTATCCTAGCACACAACCAGTTAAACAGTAACAATTATTATATAGCCCGCACATGAATATGCAGTCCATTAAATCAATATGGCCCATATAGCCCAATAACAACATAGTCCAATCGGAACCACTGGTCATCAGTCAAAACCACTGGTGAACTACATTGGAACCATTATTGAGCAGCCTCAAGTCGAAACCACTGATAGCTGGTCTCGAGTCGAAACCACTGTTGCAGCCACTGGTGGTGGTCTCGGGTCACAACAACTGATGATGTCGCTGATGGGTGGTCTCGAGTCGAAACCACTAGTCTTGAGTTATGAATATTTGAGTCGAGATCAGAAGATCTTGAGTCGCAACCTGCCTGGTCTCGAGTCCCTTGATGTGTGCTCACCTTGTCTCGAGTCGAAACCATGAGTCGAAGCCACTGTTGTCTCGACTCGTGACAACTGGTGGAATATTTCTAGAACCTTATCCATTCAGTACGAACCAATTATTTTTCCTTAACATGCTTCTATCCTCCGTACAATCACTAAAATGGATCAAATCAGCATCTTTTCAAATGTTCATCACATGTTCAAACAGTTCATCATTTAGGGTTTTCATCACAAGCAATCATGTTTATTCAAAACAAATCCATACTAGCATATTATACCTAATCAGTGCACTATTTACGAATCATCATTAGCTCCTAGCAACTAGCATACATTCCTCGGTTCAGAAGCACATACACTGTCGCACCCCAACCAATGGCGGAAACATCGGGGTGCGAGCTCTAAGCGTTTAGATTGCTCATGAGATTCCATAACACTAGAAATTTCATAATAGATTAAATTGATTTCAACATTGTCTAAAACGATTAACCATCACATCAAGTATCAAATTACACCAAATATCAAATATTGTTCAAAGTTTAATTAACTACTTGGGTTTCTAAGCATCACCCTAGCTTGATTCACTTGTTTCCACAGCATCTATCAGCCTGCAACATGTATTAAAATAGAGTCAGTACAAAAATGTACCGGCGAATATACAAGTTTGAATATATAGAGTAAACATGTATTAAAATAGAGTCAGCATCTATCAGCTTGATCGGGTTGCCAGTCGATATGGGTGACAATGTGTGAGGGAACGGATGGATGTCGGCCATCCGATCGGATTGCCACTCAATTCGAGTGTAGTTGCTGTTAGGCGTCTTGGTTGCCTTGATCCGATGGTTATTCGATCGGATGGCTATCCGATCGGATTGCCACTCGATCAAGGGTTCCAAGTTTTAAGTTTCTAAAAAAGTTTCTAAGTGTTGAAATATTATGAGGCAAGCGTCACCTGATCGAGTAGTTGTTCGATCGGATGGCTATCCGATCGGATTGCCGCTCGATCGGGTGGTCTTTGTCCCTTTATAAATTTGTAAAGTTTCTAAGTTTCTAGTTTAACGTTGACGGCACGATACGTATTGAGATAATGGTAAACTCATCAATACACAGTCGTTCTGATCGGGCGGGAATCACCCCAGTCCGACCAGTTGTCTGTTCATGACGAGTCTATGTCGGAATCCATATTCCAGCCATCTTTTCCGGCAACAACCCGTTTCCAAACCAACTTCAGGCTATCCATCCAGCCTACAGTCCATTTGGACCCGGATTCCACCGTTTCAAGTGAAAGATTGAAGAAAAGATGAAGATAACTCAAGTTTTATTATGAAAAATCCTAGATCTAGCTTAGATTTGGTGAGAAACACATGGAATTCCTCATATCTGAACTAGATCTTACAAGGAATGACACGATATGGTAGTTTGTACAAACCACCATGATGACATCATCCTCAAGAACTCACATCTAATAGATTTCACGGTGAAAAGTGTGATTTCAAAGGAGCATCACGTAGGGAATGATGTGTAGATCAAGAAAGTACAAGAATCTAGTGTAAAGCATACCAAAATCGTCGAGAAATTGAAGAAATGTGGTGTGCGTGCGTCTGGTCGAGTGAGGCTATCACATCAGTGAAAATGATGATGTGACTGGCCTATTTATAGTGTGGGAAGGTGTGAAGGCGGTGTGCAGCGGATCGGATGGCGGGTCGATCGAGTGGCCATTCGATCGGGTGGTCATCCGATCGGATGGCTATCCGATCAGATGGTCATCCGATCGGATTGCCACTTGGTTAATCCTATCCCTTCCGCGTTCCCATCTTTGATTTGTTTCGAGTTAGATTAAGCTTTGCGTTGCGTATTATTTGGTAAAATTATCACATAGCTAGATTACATCATAAACACCAAAAGTTTCCAAGTTTCATAGATTCCGCCAGTGACATGACTCCAGTCTCTCGTTCAACCAAGAATCAAGTTGCACGAGTCTCAAGAGTCAAGAGTCTAGTTTCTCAAGTATCGAGTATCAAGAATCCAAGTATCAAGTATCTAGATTTAAGCATCAAGAATCATAGTTTAAGTATCAAGAATCAAGATTTAAGTATCAAGGATCAAGTATCATAGTATTTAAGACTCAAAGCATCAAAAGTATCAACCTTACATAGATTAGGGACTAAAACTGACAGTAGGCAAAGTATAGGGACTAAACTTGCCAAAAGCCTAAAGTTTAGGGACGCGGGGCGTTACAGTCTCCCCTCCTTTAGGAAATTTTTTCCCTGAAATCTTTGAGGAAGACTGCTCGAAGAGCTGCGGATACTTGGCCTTCATCTCACTTTTCAATTCTCAAGTGAATTCAGCACCACGCTTTCCTTCCCGTCGAACCTTAACAATGGGAATTTTGCTGCGCCTCAATCGCTTGACACCTTGATCCATGATTTTGACCGGTTTCTCCATGAAGTGTACAACTTCGTTTATTTGCAAGTCTTCGAGGGGAACCTGCAGTTCCTTGTCGGCTAGGCATTTACGTAGATTGGATACGTGGAACACTGGATGCACATCGTTTAGTTCTTGTGGCAGGTCGAGTCTGTACACCACCTTGCCAATCCTTTCGAGTATCTTGAAAGGACCCACATAGCGAGGAGCGAGATTTCCCTTCTTACCAAAACGAACTACTCCCTTCCAGGGAGATACCTTGAGAAGGACTCGGTCATCAACATCAAATTCTAGAGGTTTACGCCTAACATCAGCATAGCTCTTTTGTCTGCTCCTAGCCTTGATCAAGTTATCACGGATCTGAAGAATCTTATCCGTTGTCTCTTGATTGATTTCAGGGCCAGTAAACTGCTTGTCACCAATCTCATGCCAGCTGAGAGGAGATCGGCACTTGTGGCCATACAAAGCTTCGAAAGGAGCCATCTGAATACTGGAATGATAGTTGTTGTACGAGAACTCAATCAATGGTAAATGTACATCCCAGTTACCACCAAAGTCGATGACACAGGAACGGACCATATCCTCTAGGGTTTGAATAGTACGCTCGGTTTGTCCATCCGTCTGAGGATGAAAGGTCGTGCTAAGATTCAGGTGTGAACCCATAGCGGACTGAAACGTTTACTAAAGACGCGAAGTAAAACGACCATCACGGTCCTAGATTATGTCGAGAGGGATGCCATGACGGCATATAATCTCGTCGGTATAGATTCTAGCAAGTTTCTCCACTTTATAATCCTCGCGAATAGGAAGAAAGTGGGCTGATTTGGTCAAACGATCAATAATCACCCAAATACTATCGTGACCAAAAGGCGAACGAGGTAGTTTGGTAATAAAGTCCATTGCAATGCTATCCCATTTCCACACTGGGATTTTAGGTTGCTCTAAGAGTCCAGAGGGACGCTGATGTTCGGCCTTAACCCTTGAACAAAGTAAGGCACTTAGAGACATATACAGCAATGTCCTTCCTCGTGCCAGACCACCAGTAAGTTGTACGCAGATCCTGGTACATCTTATTGGCACCTGGATGAATAGAGTAACGAGATTTGTGAGCCTCATTCATAATGAGCTCGTGGAGGTTATCGCGATCTGGCAACCAGATGCGATTGAGATGGTACTGAAGACCATCAGATTTAGTTTCGAGCTGATTAACGTTAGCGCCAAGAACTTCAAAAGATATACCTCCTTCATTAACTGACGAGTACTGGGCTTCACGAATACAAGCATGCAGATCACAAGAGATACGAATAGCCTTAAAATGCATTTTGCGACTAAGAGCATCGACTACTACATTCGCCTTGCCAGGATGATAGCGAATTTCGCAGTCGTAGTCGTTAAGTAATTCCACCTAACATCTCTGTCGCATGTTCAGTTCCTTTTAGTCAAAGATATGTTGGAGGCTCTTATGGTCGGTGAAAACCACACATTTCGTACCATACAGGTAGTGTCGCTAGATCTTTAACGCAAATACAACTGCTGTTAGTCCCTCGGATGGGATCTTCTTGTTTGGAAACGTAGTTGAATCGTAAGTGATCAATGCGCGGAATTCATGTAATCACATAGCAGATATACGAAGACAAAATTCTACTCTGAATCACTGTCTGATATTCTATTGATATGATATGAAAGTGTACAAGAACCAGAGAGAACTCAGACCGACATAAGGTTGCTAGAAAGTGAAAGTGTCAAAGGTTCTAAATAAGCTGATCGAACAGCTATTTATAGGCAAGGTCAGGATATGAGAGTGCTGGCCGATCGGCTGGGCTAGCCGATCGGTTGACAATGCTAACCAATCGAACAGCCTACTCGATCGGTTGGGTTGTCCGATCGGCTGGGCTAGCTGATCGGCTGGCAGCTATAGCACTTAACAAAACATCACCGTATCCCGACTTGCTTTACATATAAAATATATACAACTATACAAAATATGACTACATGTTGACGGAAGCTACAGACGTTATTGCACTAACAGACTCCCCCTCGGATGTAGCTGTAGTTCCTTCCAACATAGTCTCTACTTCCTCCTGTTGCGTCTTCTTTCTTTAGCTTTTTGCCTTCTTTGTTCTGCTCTTTCTTCTAACATTCTTCTTCTTTTGTGTCTGCCCTCAGTTATCCACCATTTTCGATATTCTGGGTCGCCATAACGCTTTCGATCCCATTTTGGTATCTTGTTCTCTTCAGATTCGATTGGCGTCTGATCAGTAGGCGGCACATAACCCTATTTTCTTCTTCCCAGCTCTGCAGCTCTTTTAGCTATCTCTTGAGATCTTTGACTTCGCTTGTAAATCTTTAAGAACTCATCAATTTCAAGATCTCTCCATTTCGTCTACCAGTATCTTGGAATTGATTTCTTTGGCGAAGCAAACATCTACTACTCCTTGATATTGCATAGCTATCTCTTTGTCTTTCTTATCATAAACTATCTTGTTGACAAACAAATAGTCTATGTCTTTCTTTGAACAGTTCACCAACCACATAGGATCCAAGATACAGATTTTTCGAGATTCTCCGGTGGACTTGTCATACAAAGAGATCACTGCCTCAGCTGTAGATGGATTGTATAGCCATGCTAGAAATATATCATGAAAGTCTTGTTCAATGGCTCTGAGCGGCATATTCTTCAAACACCTGGGAGGCTTTACATCCAAAGTAATATCTTTTTCTCCGTTCTCCAGGTAAGTAACAATTTGCTTTGGGAACTGTGGCTTCCAATCTGGATAATTATTCGCTGCTTGTAGTTTGATGTAGTTCCACAAATCTTGGTCATGCTCACGTACTTCTGGACCGTAGTAGAACTATTTAATGTTCTTCGTTACCACCAATTCATCTACGTCCCACCAAGGTAAAGTAGCAATATCAGCTAAGAACTCAAAATATTGAACTCCCTGCTCCCGTCTGATAGCATAAACTTTAAGATCTTCTCAATAACCCCAAGACAGGATGTCTCCCCAAGAAAGGTTTTTGCTATGTGTGAAAAATTGAAGAGCCCTGAGAGTTTTTCTTTCCTTTGGCATATTCTTGAACCATCTCTTTCTTTCTTCTGCAGAAATCTCTCTTGGAACTGGTTCAGGAATATCTTCAGTAGAAATCTTTTCAACAATCTTTCTCCTGATCTCATCTTCATTTTTATCTTTAAACATTTCTACAAACGATGGAAATGTAGCATCTTCCCCTTCATAGTGAAAATCTATTCCATCTTCCTCTGAATCAAAAGCATCTTCAACAATTACTTCGTCATAGTGATCTGCTTCATGTGGGTATCTGGGCTCAAAATCCTTTGCAGGGGACTGAGGAATTTCATCTTCAATATCGAACTTGAACTTTCCATCTTCTAACCCCAATTCCTCAAGCATTTCAGCCCTTGTTCTTCTTACCTCTACATTTCCTTGTTGTTGAGCATTTAAATAAATGACAGTAGGATTCGAGAGGAGTACCTGATCAACAGGTTGCTTTCCAGATGATGATGCTTCATTCTGAACTTCATCCTCCTGTTCATTGATTTCGTTGTTCATCAACTCATCCAACTTTTCTTGAACAACTGGATCTCTGATTAACAATCCAGAAGCACCTTGATCATTGTCATCATCGTCTTTATCATCTTTATGAGACTTATCATCAGCTTTGTCATCAGATTTATCTTCATCTTCCTCCTCTTCATCTCCAAACATCTCTATATCTGATTCTTCATCCACAATTTCACCACGAGCTATCCTTCCCTTCCTTTTCAGATCAAGAAATTTTAACAACTTGGCCACTTCTTTTGAATTGTATGGCACAGGGTAAGCATCACCAACCAGCACAAATTTGTCTGTCTTCCACTCAAGTAGTAGAACTTCCCTGGCTTTTCTCTTTCGCTGAATAACTTCAACCCTTCGAAGAATATTTTCAACATCTATTGGCTCAGAAGGCTCAGCCACAACTAAGAATTCTGGTTCATGAGGCTCTTCATTTTCAACCATCTCCTGATCATCTTCAACTTGTTCTTGAACATCAACAACTTCAATCATATCAACATCTGGTTGTGAAGAAGAACCACTAGCATCAAGTTGACTCGAAGATCCATCAACCACTTCAACCTATTCAACCACACCTTTGTTCTTTTGGGTTGCTTCTTCAGCTAAACGACGTTCTCGCTCCATTCTTCTTTCATTTGCCTTTATCGCATCAATCTCTTCAAATGCAGCATGAATGTTCATTTTTAGATGACTTTCAACTACAGCAACTAGCATTTGAAGTTGTTGATCTTTCATCACTTTGTCAGCCTTCATAGCTTCCATTTCCAACTTCATAGCCTTCATCTCGTTTGAAGAAGCTTCACTCATTTCACTGAGAAGCTGATTTAAAGTTTGATTCACATTCTCCAGTTCCTTTATCTTGGCATTCAAGGTAGATATCTCAAGTGTCAACAATTCAAACATTTTAGAACTATCATCAACATCATCCTTCATTTTGTTCATTCTTTTCTCTTTTTCTATCAATGCTGCAACGATTTTATCATGAGCTTTCATCAAATCATCAACTTGATTCTTCAGAATATTGCATTCCAATTCTGCTTTTGCCTTTTCTTTCTCCAATTTGTTGACCTTTTGAATTAGTTCTTTGACAGCTTTATCATTGAACATATCACTTTCACCTGGAAGATCTTCTGAGAAAATACGAGTAGCAGGACCAAGATTATCAAAATCAAAGTTAAAATCTTCTTTCTGATGCGATGACTCAGGAATATCTTGTTGAACAGGTTTAGAACTGGCTGCTTTGAATCCTGTGATCTCGACGTAATCATCATCACCTGTCTTCTTTTCTGTTTCAACAACTGGAACTTCTTCTGTTTGCACCTCTGTCTCTTTTGGAATATCAACAATAGGAGTCTTTTCTTTCTGAACATGTTGAGCTTTCTTTCCATCTTTGTCTTTTTGAGACTCAGCTCCTGATTTCTTCGCCCTAACATTTCTTGGAATTATTCCAGCTGGAGCTGCTTTTCTTTTCTTTCTTTGCTTCTTTGATTTTTCAGGATCATACGGAGAATCTTCTTCATCTGAACCCTTTTGTTTCTTTGAAGGTCTTTTCTTTAATTGAGCTTTTCCTCTTCCAAGAGTTTCAGGAATCAATTCAGAATCAGATTGAGTGGCTTCAGAATCTTCATTACTTGAACTATTCTGAGCTTCTGTTTCTGGTTCAACTCTTGAAGCTTTTTCAGCATGAGCACTTGTTCCTTGAGCTTGTTGTGCTGCAACCTCTTCATTCTTTTTCAAATAACTTTTCAAAGATTGCTTTAACAGCTCAGCTCCTTGTTCAATCACCACAGATGGTTCTAACACTGTCTCATCAACTAGCCTCTGCTGTGGCTCTCCAGAAGACCCTACAAGACAAACATAGACAACGAGATTAGTAACATTTAAAACATATGTGATCTAATTGTCTTAATGCTCCCCCTTTCACTATACCCTTTTCTCCATCTTTCGGAATAACAACCGCAGGGGATGACTTAGCTGTCCTTTTTCTTTTTCCATCTCTGACGCACCACCACCTAGTCTTTTTCTCAACCATTTCATTCATCTTTGTGTCTTCATTGTCTGAGTCACTGTTGTCATGCCTCCACTTATCGTTTTCAGGAGCAACATACTCTTTATCTTTTATTCTGCAAATCATCTGCTTGGTCTTCACATCCTTATCTTTTGTAATTCTACCAATTGTGACCTTATTTACAATGCTCATCTCCATCACATCCTCACTGTCCTTTGGAAGATCTTTGATTTTGTCATTTAATATCATCATGATAAATCTAGGATACATGATGTATTTGTCTCCTTCAGCTTGGCAGTTCTCCTTCATATACTTAAATATTACTTGAGAAATGTTGTACTTTCTGTTCAACACCAAGCTTGCTATGATGTTCATGATATAATCAGCAACCTCATCATAAGCACCCTTTCTATGACCCACTGAATGTACCATACAATGCATCAAGTACCGATACGCTTTGGAGAAGCATCTTTTGTACATTTTTCCATTTATGTGCCATGTGAAACCCATTCTGCACCATAAACCTTTTACAAGACGTTTTGACATGATCGTAGGATCATCATCAGAATCTTGTAGATCAAGAACTCTTCTCACATCTGCAACACTAAATTCAATCCCAACATCTATATATTTTCCATCTTTGTCCTTCTTTCTTAATACAGCATGAATCATCTTATCTGTTTCATCAAACCTTGCTGTATCCCAGAATGCTCTAACATGTGATTCATAAACCACAGTTCTATTTGACATCGCTTTAGCAATTCTGCTCTCTCTCAAAAATGTTGCCATCTTTTCTACCACAGAACCAGTTGTCGACTCAGCATCAATTGTACAAGGTACATTATGACCCTTGTCTTTTTCTTTACCTCGTCCCTGCAAGAATATTCAGTAAAAATCATTTGAACAAATATAGATGCATAAGGATGAAAATTTTGAAAATTTCTCTAACACTTGGAATTTCTATGTGATAACACTAGAGAATCAACTGGCCTGTTCGATCGAGGAGCATTGCTGTTCAATCGGCTAGAAATGAATAAAGTGACAATGGCTGTTCGATCGGCTAGCATGTCTTTTGAATCGAATAGGAAATCCTGTTCGATCAGTTAGAAATGTTGTTCGATCGAACTATTACATGTTATGTGAATTTTGAATGTTTGTTGTTCGATCGAATAGAAATGTTGTTCAATCGACTAGCAAATTATGTCAATGAAGTTTTTACAAATGGTGTCCGATCGGCTAGCAGATGCTCTTCGATCGGTTGACAAACTTATGCACAGAAATCTAGGTGAAAAATGGATGCTATCCTATCAACAAGTAATGCTGCTCGATAGGCTAGCATATGCTCTTCAATCGGTTAGCAATTCCTGTTCGATCGGCTAGCAGTTGTTGTTCGATCGGCTGGGAGTTGCTATTCGATCGGCTAGCAATTGCTGTTCGATCGGCTGGGAGTTGCTATTCGATCGGCTAGCAATTGCTGTTCGATCGGCTGGTCTAGCCGATCGGCTGGCAATGCTATGATGATATGTTGTTCGATCGGCTAGCAATTGTTGTTCGATCAGCTGGTCTAGCCGATCGGCTGGCAATGCTATGATCAAACAGAATTCATCAAAAGATTCTAACACAGATTTCATAGCACACATTTGGCACAAATTTCAAGGCATCAACATTAAACTACCCTATGCATCAACACAAACACATAATCTTCATTGCTGCTCGATCGGCTGGTCTAGCCGATCGGCTAGCATTTTTCACAGAATCGGCTAGGAACAACACTATCAGATGAAAAAATTTTATCCTCAAAAACACAAACTAAGCACAGATCTAGAATCCTAATGATGTCGCGATCAAAACCCTATGCTTAACTTTATCTAAAACATCCTACAAAGTGTCTAATTTCTCGAAAGAACCGCCGACTGCCGTAACAACATAATCTCAGATCTATCAAGTTTAAACATGATTTTTCAAAAATTGAAACGGTAAACATGTAGATCTTGTCAATGCGATCAAAACCATATGAACAGAAATCATTAAAACACCCTAAATCTTCCTAGATCTAAGTTCAAAGCACCGACAGATGAAGAACATGATGAACATGATGAAATTCAAAGATTTGAATGTGAAACACGTACCTTTGCCATTGAAAATGATGAGCAAACCAACAAATCAATGATATGATGCAAAGAGAATCAAATAATTTAGTGAAATTAGTGAATTGGCTGAGAGAAAGTTCTGTTCGATCGAAGTGTGTAACCGTTTGAATGACACAAGAACTCCTATTTATAGGGTGGCACAGGAAGGGCTAGGCTATTCGATCGGCTGGTCTAGCCGATCAGCTAGTCTGTTCGATCCATGTCACTTTTGACTTTCAAACCGATTTGACTTTTTGACCTTTTTCATATTATCAGTGTTCGAGAAATCCACTTAAGCATCTAGGTCCAAGTTAATGACCCTAGGTACTTAATTTGTCTACCAAGTTCAACTTAATGACCTTGGTTGACCCGAAGCAAAGACATACTGATGTTTTGATCAATCATTTTTCTGAAAATTTACAAGTTTCAAATTAATGAACTTGCATTTTTTATTTTTTATTATCTCTGTTTGTATCAAGATTAGCCCCCAACTCGTTTCTCAGCTCAGAACAACTTCCTGCATCTGCATCAGACTGTGAATCTGAAGATTAACTCTCCGCTTTGGTTTGTCAAAAATGAAGCAGAAATGCAAAATCTTTTTGAGTTTTTAATGCAGATTCTAAACTAGAATAGTATAACAGAAACTGAAATACAGAATGTAATGAAAGAAATCTATTTACAGACATATTTTTGGTGAGCGTGTTAGGGAATCATATCAGCTAATGACATGTTTCAAGTACCGTTAAGCTTAATTCATACTTAGAATTAAACAATTCACCTAGATTGTCGATATACTGATCCATTTTAAGTTTTCTCACAGATTTCAATTTATACAGGATACGATTTAGATGTCTTAACTCATTTGTGTGTCCCACCTCTTGTATATACTCCCGTATCAAGTTCCCAATATTCAGTCTTACAGGTGAGTATACCACAAATGATATCTGTAAGGGGTTAAATGCGAGGGCCGTGAGAGCTCAGGTCGATACTTCCGTATACGCAAAGAGATGACGGCTTCGACTTTTCGGTATGTCTCCTTTAGAGGATCTTTTGTTACAACAGCAATGACTATCAATTTTATTGTTTCATCAGATTGCTGAGGGCGATGCTATGTCTCAAGCATTTTGCGGAAAGTATTATTCGGGGACTAGGTCAGAACTTCCATTCAGCAGAAGTCCCAGAATAATACCCCAGATATCACTGAGTATAAAGACCTAGTATCTCAGAATAAGGGACCTATTAAACGAGATGTCAGGGGTTACCTATATATCCAAGTAGTGTTCCCCACAAAATAAGTTTCGTTATGAAATTTTAAGTTTATATCCCGAACAAATCTACTAACTGTGTAAAAACCTATCGACACATCATTAGTGAGACTGTTTAATCCTTTTAAGACTTTACAAATCTTTAGCATATTGTAACAGTCTAGCTGATGTACTATCATTTTTCCTTTATACACAAGCTCTTTTTCATTTTTTATTGGTTTTGGATTTTGAAATTTTATCATGTTTTTGACTTTTTGATTTTTTAATGTTTTTGGATTTTCTAAAAGTATATACAAATATACCTATCTCCCCCTAAAGACCAAAACAGGAAAAAATTCGACAAACCATTGCAGATTGTTTATCAACATCATCTACAGTGGTATCCTCATCAACGCCAATGATTCCATCCGACACCGATAAGCGCATCATACCATTCAGTTTTAAAAGATATTTAAAACGTGTTCTATCAAATGCTTTGGTATGAAGATCAGCTTTTTGCTCGTCAGTGTGGATTTTCTTAATTCGTATCAACTTTTTCTCGAAACAATCGCGAATAAAGTGATGACGAATTTCTATATGTTTGGTTTTAGCGTGATGTACCGGATTTTTTGTTATATTAATTACGGCCTCATTATCCACAAAAAGAGGAGTGTTAAGAAACTGCAAACCGTAGTAGCGCATCTGTTGCTGTATCCACAGGATCTGAGAGCAGCAACTGCTGGCAGATATGTACTCTGCTTCACATGTGGATAGCGCCACAGACGTTTGTTTCTTACATTGCCAGGTAACCATGCGAGGTCCAAAGAATTGGCATCCTGTAGTTGTTGATTTAGCATTGACTTTGCAGCATCCGAAATCCGAGTCGGAATACCCTTCGAGCGTAAAGTCGCCTTTTCTAGGATACCACAACCCCAACGATGGAGTTCCCTTCAGGTAGCGTAATATCCTTTTCACAATGATCAAGTGCGAAGCTCTCGGGTTAGATTGAAATCTTGCTGCGAGGCACGTTGGATACATAATATCGGGCCTTGAAGCAGTTAGATACATCAATGAACCGATCATGGAACGATAAAGTGTTTCATCTGCCCTATCTCCGGTGAGATCTGGGTGAATCCCATGATTTGTTGCTAATGGGGTTGCCGTAGGAGTAGAACCTGACATTCCAAATTTCTCTAGAATATCATGAACGTACTTCGTCTGGTGTATGAAAATTCCCTCTGGAAGTTGATCAACTTGGAGTCCCAAAAAGAATTTTGTTTCCCCCATTGATGACATTTCGAACTTTTGCTTCATCACTTGTTCAAAATCTTTGCACAAGTTCTCGTTTGTTGACCCAAAAATTATGTCATCCACATAAATTTGTACTATCAGCAGGTGACCGTCGACTATCTTTGTGAAGAGGGTGGCGTCAATTGTTCCCCGGATGAAGTGATTGGCTAACAGATGTTGAGATAATGTCTCATACCAGGCTCTCGGGGCCTGGTGTAAGCCATATAACGCTTTATCCAAGAGATACACTTTGTCTTTATGGTATGGGTCGACGAAGCCCGGTGGCTGGCCGACATAGACTTCCTCCTTCACTTTGCCGTAGAGAAAGGCCGACTTCACATCAAGCTGATATATTTTAAAGTTTTTCCATGATGCAAACGCCAGGAAAATTCTGATTGCTTCTAGTCGTGCCACATGAGCGTATAGTTCAGTAAAATCAATTCCCTCCTGTTGACTGAAGCCCTGAACAACGATTCGAGCTTTGTTTCTCACAACTACTCCTCTGTCGTCTCTCTTACACTTGAACACCCATTTGGTGTTGATTTTCCCGTGACCCTCTGGTAGATCCACCAGTTTCCAGACACCCAATTTTTCAAACTGGTTTAGCTCTTCTTGCATCGCGTTGACCCAAGAATCTTCAGTAAGCGCCTCTTTGTAAGTTCGAGGTTCGATCTGCGAGATAAAATAGCATAATGAAAATTCAGTTTGTAAAGGTGCTACTGAGGAATAAAAACTTGTAAGCCCTTGGTCAATTTGATGTCTGGTGCGAACTCCTGATTGTAGCTCTCCGATGATCAGCTCCTATGGATGATATGAAAGAGTTCTGGGCATTACTTCACTCGGAACATTTACATTGCCTTCCAGATTAGTGACATTTTGATTTGCACCTTCTTCACTGATAGGATCTGCTTGATCTAAGATCTGGATTTGCTCCCCCTCAGATTTTGAATCACCATGATCAAATGTTGGACCGACATCAGATGTTGTTTCATCATTTGTTGCCGTCTGATTATCGTGAGAATGTGGATTATCATCTTGTTCACCAGCATTACTAGGACCTGCTTCATCGTCATTTGAAGTTTGCTGAGATTGCCTAGAATACTTTGCTGGAAAACTTTCTTCTGATGACTCATAATCTCTAAGAATATCCAACTCATCAAAGAAGTCTTCTTCATCTTCAGGTTCTTCCATTACATCAAATGAATCCCACAAAGTGTCGTAGTGATAACGCCATGAATCTCCTGGGTTCTGAGGCGGCATCGTATGACCTTGACATTCAACATTTGCAGCTTCAATAATCCGCTTTTCTCTTGGCACGAAGACACGACGCAAAGGACTTGCATATCCAACAAATATACCCTCAATGCACTTCGGACCAAACTTTCCAAAAAGTTCTATCACCGTACAGGGTGACCCGAACGGTTCAAGATACTTCAAATTAGGCTTGCGATTATTGATCAATTAAAAGCATGTTTTGTTGAATTTCGTGACAGTGAGAACTCTGTTGAGAGTATAGCATGCGGCGGAAACAGCTTCAGCCCAAAAATTTATTGGAAGCTTTGAATCTGTGAGCATTGTTCTGGCTGTCTCGATTAGTGTCCGGTTTTTGCGTTCTGCTACTCTATTCTGCTGCGGAGTGTACGGAGCACTAAACTCATGCAGTATACCTCTTTCTTCACAAAATTCTTACATCTTGTTGTTTTTGAATTCAGTACCATTATCACTTCTAATTCTTCGGATACGCCTCTGGTACAAATTTTCAATCTTTTTGAATAATGCCATCAGACTGTCAAACGTTTCATCCTTTGTCTTCAAGATAGAAACCCAAGAAAACCTGGAATAATCATCAGTGACGACCAAACAACAGTAATCTCCTGTAATGCTTTTGACATTCACAGGACCAAATAAATCCATGTGAAGTCTTTCCAGAGGTCGTGAAACTGAATTGATTTACTTTTTGGGGTGCGACTTTTTCTTTTGTTTGCCTTTAATGCAACTTATACACTCCCCTTCCAGATGAAAACCTTTGATGTGAACTCCTGTAACCAGATCATTGTGGACCAAATGATTCATTTTTCTAAGATGTATATGCCCCATCTTTCGGTGCCATAATCTTGACTCCTTCTCAGTTGCTCTTGACACAAAACAATGAGCCTGACCTGTGGTTGTCGTTGCTATGCTTATATCCAATGCATACAGGTCGTTGACTCTTGGTGCCCTCATGATGACCCACTCTTCGGGAACAACAAATCCCGGTTTTAGAATCAAACACTCTTTATCAGTGAAGTGACTGGTATACTTTCTGTCACAGATCTGAGAAATGCTTAGTAGGTTATTCTCCAGCTCAGCAATGTAATTGACTCTTTCAAACATTACAATCCCATTGGATAACGTTCCTTCACCAACGATCCAACCACCTTGATTACCCGCGAATCCAACATATCCTCCATTTATATTCCTTACATCGTACAACAATGCAGTCTTCCCTGTCATATGTCTGGAAGCTCCACTATCCATGATCCATCTTGAAACAAGTTGTGGAAGATCCTGCGCATAAACCAATCATGATTAAAACATTTCAATAAGGATGTCGATTCATGCTTCGCGATCAAGGAAGCTCCGGCAAATCATACACAATCAAACAGATTTTGCTACCCAAGCCTCTTTGGACTTAGGTAACTCAAGTTTGATGTGAGATTTTGTTGTGTAGAGTGGCGGAAAGTTTTTATCATTTAATTTCAAGCTTTCTTTAGACTCAACCTCAACCTCTTTTTGTGTGAACAACTCATCCTTTTTAGGTTGACCAGTTGGTTGGTCTTTCTTTGCCACCCATTTCTTTTCAGAAACTGATTTTTCTTTTTCAAGCTTTTCATAAAGATCCAAAGGAGCACTCATCTTTACCGATGTGGTAGAAGATGATTGTTTTTCCATCTCAGAAACCTTTGGTTTTGAACCACTTGCTCTCATCTCAGCAACTTTTGGCTTCCATGTTTGTTGAGTTGTTGCGACCCGTTTGTAAAATTTGTCATTTTTGGTTACCACCTTCTTTACGGGTTCAGTTTTGACTTTGGTGTTGTCATTTTTAAAACTCTTTTTCTCAACAACCAATGGAGCTTTTCCTTTCACATCATCTTTCTTCTTTTGACTCTCAACTACTTCAGTCTTAGGCTTCAAGTTGGTACACTTTCGTGCAATATGCCCAACTTGATTGCATCTGAAACATGTTCGGGTGTCAGCTACCTGAATTGTGCCTTCAGACTGAGGTTGTGAGGCCTTTTCCTCAAAGAACTCTTTGTTTGATTTTGAAAAGATCTTAGGTTCTTCATTAGAAAATGAACTCGAACTGTTCACGAACACTTTCTTTTCACTTCGACCAAGTTGTAAACATTTTTCAATTTGTTCACATTTACATTCTCAATCGGAAACTCAGAATCCGAAAACAACTTATCTGAACCCAACATCTTGTACATGACAAGATTTGGTTCTTCATTTAAGTTGTTCTTGGACTTTTGTTTCGGAATGTATTTATCCAAGAAACATCCATCATCTTCATTTGAATCAGACTCTAAAACACTTTCTGCCATGCTTTTGACAATATCAGTCTGAACACTATCATCAGATGATGATGATGAGAATGTAACATCAATTGACTCTGGAAGTTTTATTTCTTTTAACTCTTCCTCATCATTAACCAGCTCGGACTTTTTCTTTGAGAAATTGTTTAAAACAGGTGGTGGAACTTGATGATATCCCACCCCAGTTCCGTCCGAAAATACATCTTCGCCAGCTTTGTTTTTCCCGATGGGTTTGGGAACAATGTGCTGCAAAACAAAGCTTGCAGAGTTGTAGCTAGTTAATTTTAATTGGATGCGTTCGTTTTCAATTTTTGCTTCTTGAAATTGAAGCTTCAGATTAGCAATTTCATCCAATTGTTTGTTTATTAACTCCTCTTTCACCCTTAACACACCCGACAGTTGAACATTTTCTTTTGTTGTTTTGCCATTTCGATCATCCGAATCTTTAACCGTTTGCTTAAGCTTCTCAAAGTTTTCAGTGATGTGACGATTTTCAAGAATGAGTTTTACATTTTCTTTCTTTGTTCTTTCTATGTCACTTTTATCACTTTCAATTTTTTCAGTTAACTCTTTTGCACGATCGTTTGAAGCTTTTAGCAATTTATCCCGGTTTAAGATCTGGTTTTCTACCTCTCTGACCCTTTTTGTCAGATCTTCAACCTTTTTGTTATTGAGGTAAGCGATAGTACTACAATCTTTGCAGTTTTTCCTGCAATTCTTGCAGTCACTTTCGCTTTTATCTTTCTTACCTGACACTTCATTTGTGTTAATCTGACTGACCTGGTCGTTTGACTTAGTTCCAGAACTAGAATCTACCTCCAGTTCTTTTGCAGCTAGAACTTTGTCCGCCATCTTCATCAGATTTTCGGCTGTGAGCTCCTGTGATGTATCTATCAACCCACCATCGATCTTCTTTTCTGCCGACTTCACCTTTTCTTCTTTCTCTTCCACTTTCTTTTCACCTTCACCCCACCATTCTCTTTGTCTAGCTTTCTTTCTTCAGCATATTGCTGAATGAGTGCATCAACACTAAGTGAATTGGGATCGATTGCGATATTACCTTGAGGATCAAGGTAGCATTCTCTGTCTGGATCCCACCTTTTAGCCTTTTTTTGCTTCTTTGTAAATGGTATAGATTCTGCTTACTTTTGTTTGGGCTTTCATTCTTCTGTTCACAAACTTTTCTTCTTATGTTCTTGTGTCTTTAAACGGAACAATCTTTCCTGCTGCGAATGCGTAACCAACTGTGTCTTCCTCAGGAAATATCTCACTCCAGTTATATCCTTCATCGTCATGAATGACCGCTAGAGCTCTTGAATTTTCCTTATCTTTTTCTTCAATCTGCTTCAGCCTAGGAGGTTCCGATTTATTCTGATGGTAAATGGCTTTCTTATAGTAATCTTCTCGGAACGGATTAGCAGACTCGTCAGCATACTCGTTTCTGCACTCACGTTTAAAGTGACCTTTTTGTTTACATTTGAAGCATGTCACTTTAGACTTATCGAAACCCAATTTGGTAGATGGACCACCAATTGTTTTCCTGCCGGTGATTTCCATGAAACGCTGTGCTCGACGAACAGCACTGGCCATAGTCCAACGAATATCGATCAGCTCCATTTCTTCAGGATCTATCTGATCATAATCTTCCTTCGTCAGGTTGGTATTACCAATCTTCCCAGCTACTAACCCTTCATATGACTCCAATACAGATGCTAAGAAAACCATCTGTTGTTTCGCTGACTCCTCACTGAAATTTTGACCATTTTTCAAATCAACTGCAATGTTACATTGAAAGACATTTTTTGGTGCTGATTGTTGTTGGTTTGATGTGCCTGAAGATGGTCCTTGACTTGTAGTGTTGGAAGACATTCCTCCATGAAAACCACTATGTGAGGTTTCTTGACTCTTTGGTTGTGAACTTTCTGCAGTGAAGGCTGTTTTCGGAGATCCTGTCTTTTGAATCAAGCTCTTTGGATAATAAAGTTCCACATTTTGTTGATATAATGAGTGATTGACTTTATGTGTTTTCTTTATTTCGAGCTCATGACTCTCAAGTTTCTCTATCAGCAAATCAACTGTTAGAACATTTGGTTGGATTGTATTCTTGATCATCAATGTGAAGTATTGCCAATCCATTTCGTCTGGCAGAGAGTCAAATAACTTGTCAACTAGTTCTTCTTGAGAGTATATGACTCCATGTCTCGCCAACTCAAGCTTCAGATGTCCGAAACGTTCAATCATTTTTGGAACAGACTCATTCTTAAGACATCCGAACATATCAAATTCCTTTTTTAGTAATTTCTTTTTATTTTTGATGATCTCTGCAGTACCCACACATTTCTTTTGTAATTTTTCCCAAAGATCCTTTGCGTTTGAATACTCAATCAGTGAGATTATATCTTCTCTCACTGATTGGTTAATCAAAGCTATACATTTCTGTTCAGCCACAAAATATTCGATCTCTTCATTTTCTGACATGTTTTCAAAGTCTTCTCTTCCATTGTTAAAACTGTTTTTTAAGCTTTTCCAACTGGGGTACGCGAAGGCTTTCAACCATTCCTCGAATCGTTTTGCCCACCGATTATATTCTTCAATTGCTAACAGCTTTGGTAGCTTATTATAGGTTCCATAAGCGCTTCCCACACTAAGTGCATCAGACAACGTCTTTCTCGTGCTTGGAGCATTTTCGTTTGTTCGGTTTGTTCAATCATCTCCACTGTTTCCAGCAAAAGCATACATTTCACTGAACAGGTTCATGAATTCTTCCATTGTTAAGTACCTGAGATGTTTATCAAACACTTAGAAATTTTTTTTGAATTTCAAAGATGTAATAACAAAGACACTTGGATCGAATGGCTCGTTCGATCGATCAGCACACCCTCAATCGGTTGGCTCGTTCGATCGATCAGCTAGTTCGATCGAATGACAAATAGAAGTATGTAAACATCACTCAATTACTGTCCGATCGGCTAGCGTATTCAGTCGGCTAGCAATATGATGTTAGCAATAATATCAAATTTCAACAATGCTGTTCGATCGATTTGCTCGTTCGATCGGCTAGCACTGATGATGTCAGCAACACTTTCTAACTGAAAATATCTGAACGGTTATGCAGACAGAATGATGACGTCAGCAAGTATATGAAGCGGCTAGGTCGTTCGATCAGCTGACATCAGCAAACATGAACAGTTTTCCATAGATTTTGATCAATTTGAACAAGTTTTAGGTTGAATCTGATTATGAAAACTTGTAGGATTGTAATTCTGATGATTGCGAATAGATCTATAGCAAATTTGTCAAATTTTAACCGTAAAATCACTCTGAATTTTAAGTTTTTCCGATTTTATGGTGACAAAGTGAAAAATAAAGCTAGATCTGAGAAGAGAGTAGAAGAATCGGTCAAATTTCCGGTGAAATTTGAGTTGAATCGGTAGAAATAACAAATTTCCGGCGAAATTTGTCTCTGAAACAGCAAACACGGCTTGAATTCCGGTGAATTCGTCTCTAAATCAATAAGAACGGTTCGAATTCTGGTGAATTCGTCTTTGCAGATCTCGATTCAGCTTCCTAATGCTCTGATACCACTTGTTGGTCCCTCGGATGGGATCTTCTTGTTTGGAAACGTAGTTGAATCATAAGTGATCAATGCGCAGAATTCATGTAATCACATAGCTGATATACGAAGACAAAATTCTATTCTGAATCACTGTCTGATATTCTATTGATATGATATGAAAGTGTACAAGAACCAGAGAGAACTCAGACCGACATAAGGTTGCTAGAAAGTGAAAGTGTCAAAGGTTCTAAATAAGCTGATCGAACAGCTAATGTAACACCCTTAAAAATTTTACTAGAATTAATAGCTATTTTATACCAAAGATGATAGATTAACATAAGTTTCAAAATATTACACACCTTAGTCTACTAAGACTAAGGTAGAACGTAATTAAGTCGTTTAAGAAATTGTTTACAACAAAAGAACAACTAATTAACAAGTTCAAAACATAGCGGAAGCTTTGAAGTGGAGTGTTCGGTTCATCATCAAGTCGCTTGATCTCCATCCATGTGACCACCTAATTACCTATGAATCAACAAATAAGTCATTAGCTTTGACGTTTATGAATGATAAGATTTAAAGGTTTAACATCACTTTGAAACAACAGAAATATAAAAGTTTTCCAGGCTCCACCGTAATTTACGGTGCCACCGTAAATTACGGTGAGTGCTGGAAATTCTTGGATCCACCGTAACTCAGTAGAAAACCACCGTAAAACATTAATCTCTACCGTAATTTACGGTGACACCGTAAATTACGGTAGCACCTGGGAATTCATGTTTTTGTTTGGTTTGAGCATTTCAACCAAAATCCCAACTCTCGGGTTTCAACATTCTGCATTATCAATGTAATAAAAGTCTGATATTTCTAGTACGTCATAATATAACCACTACATACATCAATTTATCATGTTTGGAATGTAGATCATGTTTTACTTGATTATTTGACCCGTTTGGCTTGTCTATGGAATTCCTTCCTTTATGACAACTACCAACGAGTTTAATTCATTATTCAAACAAGTATTCAATACAACAATGCCTTCGCTTCAATTCAAAATAACGAGAAACTTTGATAATCAACTACAATGATCTAATTTCACATAATGTAACGAGTCATGTTACATACCTTAGCGCACGCCCTTCGAACGAGGATCACCACCGGCTTGTCCGCTCGATGTCCCGGTATCTTGTCCTATAGAGTTCATTTTCAAGACATGTTTAGAACCCTCTTTAGGCATCAATTTTCGCATAATATACCGAAACATCTTAATTAGGCGTTAAAGCTTCAAATTTCTATTTATCAGCCTTCTTTGAGGCATTTCTACAAACATCTTGAGGGCAGAATTTTCATATCATTATATTCAAGTTCTTAGTTCACTTTTTGGCTAACTCATCATCAACGAAACTCTCATAAAGCATGTATATATCTTACTCATACTGGAAATTACCTTCTATGATCAATTTACACTAGGATAACCATCTAAACCCTAGTGTTCATCATCATCATGTAAAACCCAAAACCACCTTCAAGGTGTTCATGAAATTTTCCTGAATTTGGTCATGGTTTAACATGAAATCAGTTAGGTTTCACTTCTAAACACCTTATCAATTCTAATTAAACCCAATAACACACATGCAACATCAATTTTCAGATTTTCTAAAATCATGAGAATTTCAAACGAAGAATTAACACGAGTTTTTACATACCTTGGAATCCTCTCGCGATGAGGATCACTAATCTATGTTTAGATTTCGTTTTTGATGAGATTTGAGCCTTCAATTTGATTGTTTTTGTGAGTTTAGGGTTTTGGAATGGGGGTGTCGCCCCCTGCTGCTTGTCTGGTCGACCAACACTCCAATTTTGGAGTGTTTGGTTACTAATTGTAACTTAGTTTTGATTTTTGACAATTCAGGCCCCTCTACTTTGTTCTACACATTATTTAGTAGGTTTTAACCCTTCATGAGCTATTTCTAGTCTATCAACTAACTAGGTTAGAAGTTTCTAGTTAGTAAATTTCCGTTTATTTATAATTTATAATTTTAACATAAAGTTTTATATTTTCGGGGTGTTACATTTATAGGCAAGGTCAGGATATGAGAGTGCTGGCCGATCGGCTGGGCTAGCCGATCGGTTGACAATGCTAACCGATCGAACAACCTACTCGATCGGTTGGACTGTCCGATCGGCTGGGCTAGCCGATTGGCTGGCAGCTGTAGCACTTAACAAAACATCGTCGTATCCTGACTTGCTTTACATACAAAATATATACAACTATACAAAATATGACTACATGTTGACGGAAGCTACAGACGTTATTGCACTAACAACTGCACCAAGTTCCAGATCGTGAGTAGGATAGTTTTTCTCATGTACCTTGAGTTGACGAGAGGCATAAGCGATGACTTTGTCCCGCTGCATGAGCACACAGCCCAATCCACGGTTTGAGGCATCAAAATATACCATGAAATCGTCATTCCCATCGGGTAGAGTAAGAAAAGGAGCGTTACACAAAAGGGTCTTAAGGGTCTGAAAAGATTCCTCTTGCTCGGGACCCAAGCAAAAGGTTTCTCTTTTTGGGTCAACGAAGTGAGAGGTACAGCAATCTTAGAAAAGTCCGAGATGAATCGGCGGTAATAACCAGCCAATCCTAGAAAAGAACGAATCTCATATGCGGATTTAGGCGTACTCCAATTCTTCACAGCTTCGATTTTGGACGGGTCAACGTGAATACCTTGCTTACTAACGACGTGACCAAGAAATTGCACTTCATCAATCCAAAACTCACACTTAGAAAATTTAGCATACAGACGTTCACCACGTAAGAGTTCGAGCATAAGACGTAAATGACGAGCATGATCAGCATTAGACTTAGAATAAATGAGGATATCATCAATAAAGACTATCACAAAACGATCCAAATAGGGTTTACACACACGATTCATAAGGTCCATGAACACAGCGGGTGCGTTGGTCAGTCCAAAAGGCATGACCACGAACTCGTAGTGTCCATAACGAGTACGAAATGCGGTCTTCGGTACATCATCCTCGAGCACACGAAGCTGATGATAACTAGAACGAAGGTCGATTTTAGAGAAACAGGACGCGCCTTGTAGTTGGTCAAATAGATCATCAATACGAGGTAGAGGATAACGATTCTTAATGGTAAGCTTATTAAGTTCACGGTAGTCGATACACATACGAAATGAACCATCTTTCTTCTTGACGAACAGCACGGGAGCACCCCACGGAGAGGTACTTGGACGGATGAATCCCTTGTCGAGCAATTCTTGAAGTTGACTGGACAATTCTTGCATCTCGGAAGGTGCAAGTCGGTATGGAGCCTTGGCGACAGGAGTTGCACCAGGTACGAGGTCAATACGAAAGTCAATGGATCTAGGAGGAGGAAGACCAGGTAGATCTTCGGGAAAGACATCAGGGAAATCACACACTACTGGAACATCGCTTATGTTCTTCCCTTTGCCCTTTTATTCCACTATGTGGGCCAAGAAGGCAAAGTTCTGTTTACGTAAGCATCTATTCGCTTGTGTGCATGACATTAGCCTCAGTCCTTTCGAAGGTCGGTCTCCAAAGACGTGCAAAATATCACCGGACGGAAGAGGTAAACGAACAAACTTCTCATGACAAGCAATCTCGGCATGATTCTTACGTAACCAATCCATACCGATAATGACATCAAAACTACCCAATTGCATGGGTATTAGATCAATAGAAAAGACGTGATCGTTAAGAGTCAGGGAACAATCACGCAAAATAGAATCAACAAGAATCGACTTGCCGTTGGCGACCTCAATAGAGAATGACTCGGGTAACTTGGAGAGTGTACAGTTTATCAAAGACTCAAATTCTACAGATACAAAACTTCTATCGGCACCAGTATCAAATAGAATCGAAGCATAAAGGTCATTCATAAGAAACGTACCATTGACAACATAATTGTCATTACGAGCCTGGTTAGCATTGAGATTGAACGCTCGTCCACGAGCGGCTGGCTATTGATCCTGATTCAGCTGAGGACACTGGTTACGGAGATGAGTAGTATCTCCACACTTGTAGCATGCACGAACAACATTGATTGGCCTTGGATTCTGCAGTGGAGCTGGAGGAGCTGCTAAAGCTGCCTGAGCTGGGGCTTGTTGAGCTTGTTGGGCCAGGTTAGTTTGTCGACAATAAGGAGTCGTGTGACCATAGCGATTACAGTTGGTGCATAGACGACATGCAGAATTAGTAGGATGATGATAGTTTCAAGTTGCACACTTGGGGTGAGACCCAGTGTACTGCTTCTTGACTTCGGGAACAACTGTGATTGGAGCAGCACCAGTAGGAGTAGGTTTAACAATAGGGTTTTGAACAGTAGGAACAATTGCATTACATCCTGAACCCTGAGACTTTCGCCTCTTGTTCTTGCTGCCACTTGGCTGCTGAGTAAATTGATGTGCAGACTTGGAAGAGGTAGAGTTAGCAAACTGTTTATCACGCACACGGTTGTTGTTGAGACTAGCTGCAAGACGGTAGACTTCTTCAATAGTTTCCAGTTGAGCTGCTTCAATAGAATCACGCATAGCAGGCGGTTGACCATTGATGTACTTGGTTATCATTCGCTTAGGAGTAGAAACCAAGTGAGGAACGATCAAACTAAGCTGCTTAAAACGAGTAGTATAAGCCAGATTACCATCACCAATCTGCCTTAAGTGCCAAAACTCTTCTTCAAGCTTCAATTGTTCATGGGGAGGGCAGAACTCAAGCATCATTAGTTCACGCACCTCGGTCCATGGAAGAGCATAGGCTTCTTCATTTGAGTGGATGTTTCTCTCATTTAACCCCCACTTCAACGCTCTGCCTTGGAACATTCCAGTCGCACTCCTAGTCTTTAGGTGATCTGGGCACTCGCTGTTAATGAAGGTAACATCGATGTTGTCGAACCACTCGAGCATAGCAGTCACCCCATCACTGCCCGTGAAAGGCTTAGGATTGCACGAGATGAAATGCTTGTAGCTGAACTTAGTAGGCTTTTGCTTCTCGGCCTTTGAGTCCACAGAGGATGGAGGAGTGTTTGATTCTTGGATCTCAGAGACGATCTTTGGCACGACTCGAGCGAACTGGTCGGCCATGAAAGACATCATCTTCTTCTGAGACTTCTCCCTGGATCTCTTGAGAGTGTCGGATAGCTTTTGAGAAGACATCTAAAAGATCCAACAAGAGGATCGTATAAGTCTAGATTCGCGAAGTCTCACAATATAGATTCATACACGATAGACTAAATACTCAACAAGACTCACAAGATTCACATAGATACCGCAAACCCACGACCTTCGCATGGCACGTTGTACGAAGTTTGGCAACATGTCAGAAGCGCTTATATATAGGAAGTACCAGCGGCGTATCCACCACGCTTCGGGCAGATCGCTTCTGCCCCGTACTCGGTATCATGTTTCATGTCGCAATTGCCAATCATAACAACACACACATAGATTGACCAGATAGATTTCAATAGATCCAACATCACAACTCACGACCTTCGCATGGCACGTTGCACGAAGTTTGACAACATGTCAGAAGCGCTTATATATAGGAAGTACCAGCGGCGTATCCGCCACGCTTCGGACACATCATTTCTGCATCATACGCGGTGTCACACCCCAAAAACGTCGCAGCGGAATATAAAACGTAGTGGTGACGGAAGTTGGTGCCCATTTATACCTTGTTGGACGATGCACTCTTTTGTTGGACATTTTGACATATTTTAAAACATAAAAATTAAACATTACATTTTAAAGGTCGCGACACAACCACATAAGTTAAATTGTTTTGATCCTCGCGGATCTTATTTCAAATGTCCCAGATAGTTTAAAAGTTGTCCAACATATTTAAGCAAAACAACATGCATCATCAAACACAAGATACGCCATGATTTCCTGAAGCCGAACTCAAGTACCTGTAGAACACGTTAAAATCAAGTGTCAACACAAAGGAAGGTGAGTTCACATATTCACTTACAAACAATTTTATTCCAAGGAAAACTTTCTGATTAGGTGTTTATTTGAAAACATCCATATAAATTTTAGAAAGTCCATTTTACTTCCTTAATAAAATCCATGGGCCTTCCGTCGGTTCATCAATCCGACAACTGTAATATATATTGCCCAGGTTTTGTATATTAAATTATTGCGTCAATTTTCAGACTCTTATGTTAGCTAGACAATACGAACTATATATTAACCATGCAGGGATAATCAAAGCTAGACAATAAATAGAATATCAATTCGTCGTTTGACTTGAGACGAGGCGACTGGTCACGACAGGGTTGTCAACCCGATAGATCTACCAACAATTCCTCGCGTGCAATACTTAAATGATTAAACGACATCATGGGCGCAGGGTCCTCTTGAAGGACAATATGATGTCTGCCTCACGTACAATATATATATCCTACTAATATGACAATTTAATACACGATGTTGTACGAATCCCCTGAATCTACATCATTCGAGACCCAGGCCGGCATCCGTCCCAACTATATGGTCATGTTTCGCCTAGGAAATACCGTATCATCCCAATGTCCAACATTTATTCATCAAAAACGTTTTTACTTCGAAACGTATGACTTATCAAATTTTATATATTTTCAACGAAAATATATATTTTATATTAAAGGGTATGTTTTATTTCAAAAACATTATTAAACCCTTTTATTGGCGTGTTCTACCCCCAAAATATATTCAAAGCAGTAAAAAGAGGGGTTTAGTGACACTCGCCTTTGGGTGGGTATTTTAAATAGCGCAATCCCAGAGATTGATTTTCTACACGTCCTAATATAGGAACGATTCTAAATCAATATGCATAACACAAAAATCCTAAGTTTCTCCGTTTCTTAGAATTATCACATAACTTTGAGATTTTCTCGAAAAGTTATCATTTTTTATTATGTTGGCACGTTAATATATATGAATCCATATATATATATATATATATAAATATATATATATATACACACATATATATATTTATGATTTTACGACTTGAACGATTTTATTGGTGACCATTATTGCGTAAATCCGTTAACTCTCCCGTTTATACGCAATATATCTATGATTTGCGCGTCGTAATATATATACATAAACGTTCACATAATTTAACACCGAAACACGCGAAATCTTGCTAACTTATCTATTTTGTCATTTTTATAGCAAATATACATAAAACATCTCATAGGTATGAAATTTCATGCTCGACAAACAAGTTACACATTTAATGCGATTTTTACCGTTTCTACCGCACAAAACGCACAAATATACATGCGTAAGCTAGATTTCTAATATCATGTTAAAACTTAACATATTTTCACATTTACATGTTTAAATCACACAACACATTTTAACACATAAGGTTCACCCAAAATTTTACCTATATTAATGTATATTGAAAAATGCGTATTTTAGCAATTCGGTAACGGTTTCGAGCGTTGGAAGTCACGTATGACCAACCAAACACCAAGTAAATTTAAAATTAGTTAAAATACTTATTTTTAAACTAAAAACATCAGTTCATTTACTGATCTAAATCAGTTTTACAAAACTCACTCGAAAAGCTGATTTTTTACCGTTTTAACGCATAGTTTTGCGTTAAACGTTACTATAATCATCCCAACTCGAAACGACTTGATATTTTAACACAATACATGTTATTTAATGATTAAAATAGTGGTTATAATCAGATTAGTGTAGTTTTTGTATAAGTCACTTAAATCATTCGACTTCACGTATTTTACAACTTTTAATGCACCAAGTACAACATGCAAAGCTAGCAAACATTATGACAAAGTTATATGTCACTAAACACTTTAAAATAACTTTATTTTAGTGTTTATAACCTGATTAAAACTGATTTTGATGAAATCATACTCAAATCACCTTTTTATGATCACATATCATCATGCATGTTCAAGTAAATGCATCTAATACACTCATACAACATCATCATCATCATCTTTTATGTTCTAATCATACTCTAGAACACATTTATATCATGTTTTCACATAACTCAACCTATATCATCCATCATCACATAATCTTTCATGCATGTATTCTATCATTCAAGCATCATATTATTCAAGAATCACTCAACCAAAAATCAAAACACAATCACATATACATACATATATACCTACGGCTACACACACATACATATCCATCCCATTTTTTATTTATTCAAAAACCCATTTGTTTTTAGTTTCAAGTTAATGCTTAAATCCAAGAACAAGAGAAACTTTTATCATCATCAACATCATTAAAATGAAAGAACATGTATAAAATAAATAAATTATATAGCTTCCAAGAATATAAATGGGTTTTTGATAATGGTTTTTGTGATAAGAAGCTTGCATCTTCTTAAAAACTTAATGGTTTAATCTTCAAACATTTGAAGGAGCTTGAAAAGGCTTAAATCTTCAAAGTTATGTTTGAAACTCAAAAATGGGATAACATGTATGTGTGTACGGTTATGGTTATGCACATTCTACACTTGTCAAATTGGGAAGTATCCAAGAAAAGGTGGACATCACTTGGCCGCCCACATGTCCCCTCTCACATGCACATGCATATATATATATATATATATATATATACATATATATATATATATATACATATATATATATATATATATATACATATATATATATATATATATATATACATATATATATATTATGTGTTAGTTAAAAACAGGTATTTAACTGGATACCGGGTATTTTATCTAGCGTTTTAATCCCGGTTTATGTCATTTTAAATTATTTTTAACACTCTATAAAAATAAACTCTCCAAAATATTACTAAACAATATTTTATTTGCCGGGACTGGCGACGTTGTCGGTATTTGGCAGTATGCACGTTGTGCTGCGCGGTACGCGCTTAAAATCGCAAAAATAGGGATTTATGCGTTTTTATTTATTTTTATCATTCTAAAGTGATAACTCATCAAATTATTACTAAAATGATTATCAGTTGCCTTGACAGGCTGTGTTGACAGTATTTTGTCGGTATACGCGCTGCATCGCGCGGTACGCGCTTAAACTCGAAAAATAGAATTTCTTGGCGTTTTAATTTATTTTTTCCTCACAAATATGATTAAAATTATTATTCTAATTATAACAGACTATTTTTAGGATTTTAACACTGATCGGGTGGTCACCGACGTTCGTTTCGCATTTTAACCGTTACGCGATAAGCGTTTATCTTATCGTTGACAACATAATTTTTACCAAGGTTTAAATTTACCAACTCATTAAATACCATATATAAACATCATAATCAGTCAAATACAGCCTTTTATCTATTCACAACACATGTTACAATTGTACGGTACGGCCTAAAAAGCCGGGTGTCACACGCGGTGTCATATTACATGTCGCAAAACACACTCATCATCGTCATCATAGATTCACATAGATTCCAATAGATCCAATAGATTCAATAGATTTAACAAATTCAGTAGATTCAATGGATTCAATCGATTCAATAGATTCCCATAGATTCAATAGATTCTCAATAGTTTCACTTAGATTAGTGTTAACGTCAACGCAATCCCACATGGCACGTGCTACAAAATTTCGGCAACATGACGGAATCACTTATATATAGGAAGTACCAGTGGCGTATCCACCATGCTTCAATCATACCACGTCCCCCTCGTCGTCGGTGTCATGATTTGCTAACCATATCATTAGTTTAACCAAATAGATTCAACAACATAGATTGCCCCAACTAATTCACATAGATTACCTAATAGATTCGCATAGTTTAGAGTTAACAACCTCATCATAGTCTAGAACAACAAAATCCCGCATGGCACGTGGTATGAAAGTTCGGCAACATGACAGAAGCACTTATATATAGGAAGTACCAGCGGCGTATCCACCATGCTTTGATCATGTCGCGTCCCCCTCGTCGTCGGTGTCATGCTTTGTTAACCACGACATTAAGCCTCGCCACAAACTTTCACCAATTAGATTTCTACAACTACAACCCGAGTTTACAAAACTATGAACTTCACTTAGCGCGTGATACGAAGGTTTGGTAGCATGCGAAATGTAGGATCGGATTGTGACCCAAACGAGTCGATCTGAGGAGTTTTTATCTATTTGAAAGGCGGAAACAGAGAAATAGACTTCGAAACAACTTGCAAATCACTTTAAACAGCTTTCTGATTGATATAACACTGTTTACAAACACAGGATAAACCGGCAGCACCTCGGTATCAAATTCAGAATCGTTTTTATATGATCTCGCTTGAAACCCTATTTATAGGCATGAGGTTCCGCTTGAAAGTGACAAGAAACGTTTCAAGCGGAATCATCACCTTTCAAGCGGAATCAGCTTCAAACACTTCTAGACCCTATTTTCTCGTACAACGTGCCCTGATATAACAATCTAGTACAAGACTCGATACAAGACGAAGTCGATAGACGTAGTGCACCAACAAACTCCCCCTCGGATATTGACGAAGTCTTCGGTGTCGAGTCTTCACAATCTTCAGTCTTTAACAGTCTTCGGGCTTCCAGAATCTTTATCTGGCTCTTATCACACTCTAATACTGTCTTCAGCTAATCTCCCCCTCAGATTTTGATCTATCAGCAGACTCCTCCTTGAATTATGCTGGGATCTTAGTCTGGATCACATTCTCCTCGGGTATCGGAAACCTGGCTCTTCTTAAATTTCAAACTTGCATTGTCTCTACCACAAACATAAGTTTTATAATTTTAATAGATGACAACCACATACACCACTTGAAATTCTCTTTTTGATGAACCACTTGAAAGAAAGATTTAATCATTATGAAAGTTTTAAACACAAACTCCCCCTCACGAAATTTCATCATGTTTAGCACTCAGAATTTTGAAAATCAGCTTTTCAACACCAGTTGTCGAAAATCTTTTTGACTTTATCAAAATTTATGCTAAAACACACTAAAAATCTTTTTGGATTTTTGATTGAAAAGAAATGCAGTAAAGAAATATATACAGACAATAATTTTTGTGAGTTTGTGTAAAAGGATCATATCAGTTTTGAAACACATCACCAACACCATTAAGCTTCATTTCATTTTAAGTTCTAAACAATTCACTTAGATTGTCAGTATACTGATCCACTTAAATTTTCACACAAATTTCAACTGTTTCGAGATATGAGATTAATGTCTTAAGCACTTAAACTTATTCGCGTGTCCCACCACTTGAATATACTCATGTATCCTGATCCCAATATTCAGTCTTACAGGTAAGTATACCTAGATGATATCTGTAAGGGGTTAGATGCGAAACCATGAGAGCTCAGGTCAGAACTTCCGTCCAGCAGAGAGATGACGGCTCGACTTTTGGTGTGTCCCCTTTAGAGGATCTTTTCTTCAACAGCACATGATTAGCATTTTTCAATGTTTAATCATTTTTTATGCTGAGGGCAGCGCTTATTTCAAGCAATGCGAAAAGTATTATGCGGGGACTAGGTCAGAATTTCCATTCAGCAGAAGTCCCGGGATAACACCCCAGATATCACTAAGCATAAAGACCTAGTATCTCAGAAAGAGAGACCTTTCAAACAAGATTTCGGGGGTTACCCATATATCCAAGAAATGTTACCCACAAATTAAGCAAGTTTGAAATTTAGGTTTATATCTCGTTACAATCTACTAAATATGCAAAAACCTACTGGCACATCCGCAGTGAGATTGTTTATCACATTTTTCCTTTCCATTTCTTTAGCATGTTGTGATAGTCCACTGATGTACTATTATTTCCTCTTTTTACAACAAAAAAACTCAATTTTCATTTTATCATGTTTTTGGTTTTTTCAAATTTTCTAATGTTTTTGGATTTTCTGAAATTTTTACTCCCCCTAAAATGCAAACACATTTAAAGAAAATTGAAAACAAATTGTACAAGTAAAGTGACAACTGATATCAAATCACCTCAATTCGCCATCCACTTGGCATAAACAATCAGAACTCCCCCTTTCAACAAACTATTTTCTCATTATGATTTCAAAACACTCAAGTTTGTTTTAATCAAAACGATTTTTCCGGAAAATAAGTTTAGTTGATTTTACCACTTGTAGGGACGGATTCATCATCTTGTTCATTCAATCACTTGTATGAGGATTACATCAAGTTCAAATTAATGACCTTGACTAATCACTTGTAAACTTATCACCTGTACCACATGTAGGAATAAAACATCTACACAAAATCATTTTACCAACCAAGATGCCGATTCCTGCTTCACACTTACCTACCTGGAAGCTCCGGCAAATCCTCAACCTGTAAAAATTTAACAATCTTTAAGATTCATTCACAAAAACAATTTTTAAGAAAGATGTCGATTCCTGATCCGCGATTACAAACTTGGGATCTCCGGCAAGTCAGGTTTTTCAATGAAAGAAAATGTCCACCCAAGCCTGACCAGCCTTGGGTGATACCAACTCTTCTTTAGTTGGGGTATAGGTTGCTTTCTTTGTAGCATAAAAATCTTTAACCCCTTTAACCTTCCTATCAACCATTTTTCCAAAAATCTTTTTCACATTTCCATTGAACGCTTTCTCAACATCAAATTCATGCTTTTCAGAATAAAATTGATTTGAGATCTCAACTTTCCCAATTTTTTGTTTAAAATTCTCAGTCCTTAATGGTGGAAAATTCTCATCATCCATTGGAGGAACTGAGTTTTCACTCTTTTTAACAACATGTGGCTCTTCTGATTTTGTGGAATCAGATTCATCGCCAGTTTTCACATCAGATTTCTTAACAACCCACTTTTGGTTGTCAAGCTTCACACTTCTCCTGCAAAATCTCTTTGAACATTCACCAACTTCATATGTTGAATTTTTAAACACTTTAAATTTCTTAGTTTGTGGTTCGGTTTTATCAACAACTGCTTCTTTCAGTTTTTCAGAAACTCCCTGTTTTGTTTTTGTTGCTAATGGACAATTCCATGCAATGTGACCAACTTCATTGCATCTAAAACAGGTTCTGGTTTCTTTCCTTTGAACTTCATTTTTCTTCTTCTTAGCAAGAAATTGTTGATTTGATTGTCTCCAGAATGAGCTCTTCTTTTCCTCTTCAGCAGACGGACCTGAAACAAATTTTGTATTTTTAGAAATTTTCTCATTTTTATAATTTTCAGGTGGAATAAAACCAAGACCTTTCTTTTTGAAATTACCATTATGGTTTGGTTTCTTTTGAAAATCTTAACCATAATTGTAACCCATTTTCTTGTTTACCTTTGTTGAACTCTTGAGGTGTATTTTTTAGGTTTTTCAGAAAGATTTAAATCTATTATTTCAGAAATATTAATTTCTGTTAATTTGAAAACCTTTTTGATCAATTTAGTTTTAACACCTCTTATTGGAAACTCTTTATCAAAATATAATTTGTCAGAATCATTCAAAGTATATGCAAATTCAAATGTTTCGTCATTCAAATTAGATTTTGACAACAAAAATTCTTTACTATAAACCCATTTTCCTGACGTTTTTGAACTCCTGACAGACGAACTCGATCTCCCGACTGACAAACACGAACTTTCGGACTCAGACTTTGACTCTGACTCCTCATCCTTATCCAACACCTGATCGACCATTCTTTTTATTAATTCGGACTCATGATCTGTGTCGGACACTGTGAATGTGATGTTAATGTTGTCTGGTAATACATCGGTTAACTCGGACTCTAACTTTATATTGACTGCCTTTTTTACTTGTTCCTCATTCGGTTTTCTAGGCGAGTACCCTTCCCAAATTGGAGGCGGACACTTATTATAACAGACACTCTGTTTCTTACCAGTATCCTTTTTCTTTGGCTTTTTGTCTTCAAATGCTTCAAAAACCTGCAACAGTTGGATAAATTTGATCAATTAAGTAATCAGAACTCGAATAACTTCTTAATAAACGTCTGATTCTTTCATTTTCAGCTTTTTCACTTTCCAACTCTTGCTTCCATTTCGCACATTCTTCAATATAAAAATTTATCTCTTTCTGCTTCGACATCATTGTTGCATTCATCATTTTCAAAGCATCTTCTCTTTCTGAGTTTGTCTTTTGCAAACTGTCCACTGTTTTGTTCAAAACATCATACGACTCCTTCACATTCTTAACATCAAACAGCAACTTTTCTTTCAACTTTTCTGATTCACTAAACCTCTCGTCTTTTTCTTCACATTGTTTGCAAGATACTGAACATGTAAGACATGGTTTTGCGACTTCAACAATCTTTTCGACCTCCATAATCTTCTCTACTTCCACTCTCTTTTCCACTTCAACTATCTTCTCAATCACGTTGACTTCTTTCATTTCTTTTGCAGCTTTTCTCTCTTTAAGTTTCTTTAATTTATCTGCAAAGTAAAATTCAAATCTGTCAGAAGATAAATGAGTTTTTCCAATATTTATCTGTTCAATTTCTTCATCATCACTGCTTTCCGTTGAACTATTTTCCGAACAAACAGATTCTTCATCTTGACTTTTCTCTTCTTCAGATAACACAGCTATCCATTCCTTCATTAACTCTGGCTTTTGAACAATTTGAGCAGTAAAAGCTTTAATATTTGAATCAGCTGGAATGTACTTATCCCAGCTAAAACCTTCAGCCACTTTCTCATCATCTTGATCAATAATGCCATAATACGCTTTCTTATTTGCATCTTCAATCATTTTTCCATGTGCAGTTTGTGAATCCTTTTGTTGATGTGGTTGATTAGTAATTTGTTGATATATAGCCTTTCTATAGTAATCATCTTTTCCAAAAGGATTCTTTGCTCCACTAGTTTCCTGATTTTTGCACTCTCTTTTGAAGTGACCTTTCTCCCTGCATTTAAAACAAGTAACTTTAGATTTATCAAAACCTAAAGCTGAAAGATGAGCATCCAAAAAATAATTTCTTCATGTAATCATTTTGAACTTTTCAGCTCTTCTCAGAACACTAGCTAAACACCATTTGATGTCCATGAGCTCCAATTCCTCTGCATCTGTTTGATCATAATCTTCCTTTGTTAGCATCGGATTACCAATTTTTCTGGCAATCAATCTTCATAAGATTCCAAAGCAGTGACCAGTAATGCCATATGATTTTTAACAACTTCTTCAGAAAAATTATGTCCATTTTGAAGATGCAATGCCACATTCCACTGAATCATATGTCCATTACCAACATTTGCACTTTGAACACTTGGAGGATTAACATTTGAAAATCCACTAGTGTTGACTGAACTTTGATTGCCTGATCCAGATGAATTTGCTGCACTAAACGCGGTTTGGATCTTTGGACTTGCTTCAACAGTTTGAACATTTCCTTTATAGTACAATTTGATGTCTTGTTGATTGCTTGAGCTGTTAATTCTGGCAATCTTCTGTTGTTCAAGATCCTGTGCTTCAAGCTTTTCAATAAACTGTCCGATTGACAATCTGCTAAACTCTCCAGAGTTCTTTAAGATCATGAGATAAGTACCCCATTCTTTCTGTGGTAAAGCGTCAGCTAACTTTTCAACCCATTCTGCTGGAGTTTTAGTAATCTTCAACTGAGACATGGTACGCACAAGATGACAGTATCTCTCAATGAGAGTCTTTGTAGTCTCACCAGGCATACTAGTAAACAACTCAAACTCCTTTTTCAGTAAAGATGCTTTACTCTTGAGCATCTCTGTACTTCCTTCGAATTTCTTCTCAAGTGCTTCCCAGATCGAAAACGCACTCCCATCATGCTGAAGCAAAATAAAGATGTCTTCTTTAACAGCTTGTTGTAAAAGACTGATCATCATTTTCTCTCCTTTATAACTGTCTCTCTCTTGGTCTGTGAATTCTGAAATGATTTTATCAACTCTCAAAGCAGTCTGTGGTCTAACATACTTTGTTTCAATACTTTCCCAAGCTCTCAAATGGTTTGCTTGAACCCAATTTTCAAAACGATTCTTCCATCCATTGTACTTCTCAATTCCCATAAGTTTCGGGGGTTTTTGCAAAGTTCCGGTCTCGTTTTCTAAGTTCATGTTTTGAGCAATGGCAGACGGAGTAGTTGAAGGTGTAGCAAACGCGTTATAGAACTCTTCTTCCATGATTCGGTAAAAATCCCTTTTCAAGCGGAATACTCTGTACAAGCGGAATCAAACTTTCAAACAAATTCTCTTTTCAAGCGAAATACCCTTTTGAAGCGGAATAAGTGCAATTTGGAGCGGAATTACTGCAATTTGGAGCGGAATCACTGCAATTTGGAGCGGAATCACTGATTTGGAGCGGAATCACTGATTTCGCTTGAACTTTCAAGCGGAATAGCAACTTTGAAGCGGAATCATACAATTTCAAACGGAATCTCTGATTTCGCTTGAAAATCTCAAGTGGAATAACGAATTTGGAGCGAAATCAGAAAGTGTTCGTTCAAGCAGAATAACCTTTTTAGTCCATTTTTACCACTTTTAATCCGAATTTTGTTCTGAAACTTTCAAGGTTAGTTAAATCACAGTTTTACACAATATGTGAGAAAATGTGCCGATTTTAACCGTGAAAAGTTGTTAATTTTGAAAAGAAGGTGTAGAAAACAGAAATTTTAAGCTGAATCGGTAAGAACTCCTCCTCCTGAGCTCTGATACCACTTGTAGGATCGGATTGTGACCCAAACGAGTCGATCAGAGGAGTTTTTATCTATTTCAAAGGCAGAAACAGATAAATAGACTTCGAAACAGCTTGCAAATCACTTTAAACAGCGTTCTGATTGATATAAAACTGTTTACAAACATAGGATAAACCGACAGCACCTCGGTATCAAATTCAGAATCGTTTTTATATGATCACGCTTGAAACCCTATTTATAGGCATGAGGTTCCACTTGAAAGTGACAAGAAACATTTCAAGTGGAATCAATTAATTGTGATTTCGCTTGAAACTGTCACTTGCCATTTCAAGCGGAATCATCACCTTTCAAGCGGAATCAGCTTCAAACACTTCTAGACCCTATTTTCTCGTACAACGTACCCTGATCTAACAATCTAGTACAAGACTCGATACAAGACAAAGTCGATAGACGTAGTGCACCAACACCAAAAACCCTTATATATAGGAAGTACCAGCAGCGTATCCACCACGCTTCGGACATGCCACTTCCGCCTCATCTTCGGCGCTAGGCTACATTTCATATTTTGTTACTCAAAACGACAGATGTATAAATTACACATAGATTCCACATAGTTTACACAAGTAGTTTCCATAGTTTAGATCTCAACATCCTCATCACCGGTCTGCAAACACCAAGTTTCGCATGGCACTTGGTACGAAAGTTGGTAACTGCTGGAAACACTTATATATAGGAAGTACCAGCGGCGTATCCACCATGTTTCAGACACGTCACTTCTGTCTCGTATTCCATGCCATGTTACATTTAGCGTTTCACAAACACAACAACACATAGATTTATCAAATAGATTCTCATATCATAAAGATTCCCACATAGATTGAATCAAGCTTCATAAATTTAGTTTGATCCTGAGATTAGAGTTAACGTTTTAGATTGCGGACATACGTGCGATCCTTGTAAAAAGGCTCAAAATAGACAAAAAATCAAGAATAAACGAAGAATTAAGTTTAAAACCACGTGAAAATCGAGATAGCATAAAAGATAGGCTCATAAAACATAGAGTGTTCCGGATAGAGGAACGTTGACTAACCAAAGTGATTTGAACCCCTTTCGAATTGAGGTAACATGTCTTGACTTACTTAGACAAATACATCATCGATGTTAGGCCTACGATATTCGTCCTTTTGGTCATTTCACGTACTCAATTGAATGGAATTCCGAGACCTTGGCGAGACATAAAACATCAAAGAGTGGGACTAGTTATCAAGATCTGAGTTTCACCTCTAACTTGACAACATCGTACCCTAATAGCGTTGGTACTTATCCGCAGACAAGACCTACTAGAATTATATGGAGATTTCCCATCAAGGTTCGGATGTCACTCCTGACTTGAGGGAAAACCTCATGCAAAATGCAAACACTGATTGACAGTGTTTTCAAAGTATCGAGTGTATATTGTATCAGCCTTAGGAAAGGCATGTAATGTTTAACAGGGAAACTATGCTGCTAGGAAGCAGATACAGTAGAATGCATAAGTCTTAAACAACAAATAAGTGTCAAGATTCCTAGAACTATAGACTAGGGCAAGTATTCCTACTTATCCTAATTCCCTATAGTTATGGCTCTGATACCAATCTGTTGCACCCCAACTGATGACGGAAACATCGGGGTGCGAGCTCTAAGCGTTCTGATTGCTCATGAGATTTCATAACACTAGAAATTTCATAATAGATTAAATTGATTTCAACATTGTCTAAAATGATTAACCATCACATCAAGTATTAAATTACACCAAATATCAAATATTGTTCAAAGTTTAATTAACTACGTGGGTTTCAAAGCATCACCCTAGCTTGATTCACTTGTTTCCACAACATCCTATCAGCCTGCAACATGTATTAAAATAGAGTCAGTACAAAAATATACCGGTGATGTGCGTTAGGTGTAATATAATTTAGGTGTATATTTTAAGCCCTTTTTACACTTTTTGGCCAAGTTTTAAATTTATAAACACGATATTCACTAACACTAAACACACATATGGGCAAGTGCGCCCATCGTGGACGTAGTATAGTGTTGGTAAGATACCGAGGTCGTCCAAGGACACAAGAGCTTTTAGTAACGGCTTATCCTCAACGGGTAATCAACTCAAAATGTTAGAAAAAGATTTTTAAATTAGAAAAATAAAACTAACCAAAATGCTGAAAAAGAAAATAAAAGTAAAAAAAGATAGACAAGATGAATCACTTGGATCCGACTCGTGTGTAGTGTAACCTTTGATTATTTTCGCACTTTTGCACTTGTTTAAGAGATTATCTTAGTTATTATAGTAGGCCCCTCTTTTGAAGGTGACGTTACCCTCAACCCAGTAGTTTGAGTCAGCAAGGATACAATCCTAAAGGGTCGGATTATTGAAAGATAATTAATTAAGTTATTAATGCATAATGTGGTAGGCCCCTCTTTTGAAGGCGACGTTACCCTCGGCTAAGTAGTCTGAGTCAGCAGGGATACAGTCCTAAGTAGCCGGGTTAAAGTTTTAATAGTAGTTTAACTTATGAGGGGATCAAAGAGTTTGGACCCCCGCCATCCAATACCGTTGGGTATTGAAGGAGGTCCTACTAAATTTGACCCATGTTCTTTGCAGGATCTATGCACTGAACAATGGCAAGACTCTTACTAAACCGTTCCCTTAACCCCCGACCAGGTAGCCAACATACCTACATATAGACCGTGGAGATATGAATGGTGAAAATCTTTTATTTTATATAGACAGTAAAATAATGCCAAGACACCACGGACAAACGATAAGGAAGAATCACCTTCAACATAAGAAACTAGTAATTAAAGTCATTAATACAAAACCAATTAAAAAGTGCAACAGATTAAAAATAAAAAGTATTACACTAAACACTTGTCTTCACCAAGTGATGTAAGAGACTTAAGCAAACATGGCCTTTGATTGTCAAGAACTCTTATGATCAATCTTGGATCCCGAGACGACTCACACACTCTATGATGGACAATGGATGATGGTGGTGGATGATGGTGTTGTGATGGTGGTGGGTGGTGGGTGAAGTGTGAGAGAGGTGGTGTGCCAAGGGATGAGTTGCAAGAGCTCCAAGCACTCCTATTTATATGCTGAACAGAAGCCTGGGCACGGCCCCGTGTCCATCCGACTCTCTCTCTTCATTAATTGCAATTCGCAATTTCATTAAATGCGTCTTCAACAGTTGACCACGCCCCCGTGTCCGCTGAGCACGGCCCCGTAGTGGGCAGTAGAAGCTTCTATCACTTTGTCTTTTCTGCTGACACTTGGGCACGCCCCTGTGCTCACTGAGCACGGGGCGTGTTCAGTCTTCTGTCTTCTTGTTTTGCTTTGGGAAGATGCTGTCGGGAGGTCGGACATGCCACGTTTGTTCCTTTTCTTGTATTTATGTTAGATTTAGCTGTATTTTTGCTTCTTTTGTTCATTTGAGCTCATTTAATCCTGAAAATACAAAAGGAAGACAAAAGCACACTTTTTCCAACATTAGTACTAAAAAGGGTTAGTTTTATGCCACAATTGATGTAATTTATATGTTGCATTTTGTGCACATTAAATACCCCCACACTTGAATCTTTGCTTGTCCTCCAGCAAAACTCTTTATAATGTGGCTTTTTCACTCACAAATGGAATGGGTAGAAGAGAAGGTTTTTGGACTTGTCATAGAGTGTCGGGATTTCCAAGATTCTTTATTTAAGTTTCATTTTTATTTATTTACAAACCTATTCGTCATGATTTATTAAAAACGTTTCATAAGATAAATTACTTATTAGGGCATAACATGCCTTTTTAAAATTCCATTTATATACAAGTTCACATACCTCACGGGGGATCACTCAACACTCGGCCGAAGGTGTATTTTTAGTGAATCACTCGAGAGCGGCATGGAACTTACTCCTACCATAGGCTTGCTAAGCAATCAATCCTCCTCCTTTTTAACTATGTACCTTTGTAAATATCAAGAGGACTTTTTGGGTGAAGGGTTAGGCTTGGGCTAAAGGTGGGTGGTTGGGTTAGTGGTTAGTAAAAGGGCGAAAAGCGTAAAAAGCATCGGTCTTTTTTTAGAGACTTTTTATTTTTCAATTTTTTATTTTGATGAACCATTTCTTTCAAACAAGGTTAATTTTGATGAACTTGTTTGTTTATTTGGTTTCATCAACTCTTTTTTTTTTTTTTTTTGAAAAGTCATAAGAAAAACCGAGCTTTGTTTACTAAAAGAAGGGGTTAAAATAAAAAGGTTTAGGAGGGTAAAAAGGGTGATTGTTTTGGGTTAAGAAATGAAAAGGTTTAGGCTCAAAGGGGTTAACTAGGGGGATTTTGGGTAGGTGGTAAAAAAAATGAAAAATAATGACGTAGAAAGAAAAAAAAAGGGTTAGTCCTAATGCCTCCATCATTTACTTACTCGGGTTTAAGTTGGTAAGGACCGGGAATGCATTGTCGTGGCAAGTTCTAGAGTCGTACGAAGCAAGCGGCTATTCACACAAGAAATGAAAAATGAGCATTTAGTGTAAAGATATGTATTTGTATGCTCAATAAAGGCTCAAAACTCTCTTTTGTGGGAATGGGTTTTTATGTGATCAAGTACATATAATCAAATTTTAACTAAGCTTGTTATGCCGTTTCATAATTTTCTTATGTTGGTTCTTTTTATCACGACGCTATTGGTTGTAAACTTGTAAAAATATAACCTTGTTAGAACTTGAAATTCCCAACTTAAACTTAGACAAGTAAAAAAATGAAAATTTTTTGAAAAAATTTGGGGTGATTAGCGGTTCCAATAGAGTTTTGTGTAAGGCTTGTTAATTAGGACTTGCAACATTCAAAGTTTTAGCATCCCCCCACACTTAAATTACACATTGTCCTTAATGTGTCCCAAAAATAAGTTTTTAGGTTGATTGAATGTGTAAAAGGGTGTTAAAAGAAAAATTTTATGTTACTGGCACTCTGGACACGACCCCGTGGTGACCGGGCACGGCCCTGTGTTCAGGTGCCAGTGATAAAATTTAATAAAGAGGAACAGAAGCCTGGACACGGGGGCGTGTTCAGTGAACACGGCCCGTGTCCAGATACCTGAACTAGGCGATTTCTGCAGATTGTACAGCACGGGGCCGTGTTGGGCGGACACGACCCATGTTGAACTTGCTGTAATGAAGAAATTTTTGTCGGATGGCCCTGTTTTCGTGCATGGGGTGATGTTTCTCGTCTCCCTTGTTATCCTTGACCATCCCGAGTGTGTTTTATTCATTACAACACCATCCAAACATTAAAACCATCATTTTATTCAAATCATAGAAAGATACATAGCGTTCCTAGAAAATTAAAAATAAAGAAGAGAAATAAAAAGTTAAAAGTCCTAAACTAGATAGGTCAAGTGATACATAAAATTATCATAAGGAGTCTTACTTTCTCATTAAGAGCCAAAATCCCGGAATTAGATTTCCGGTATTGAGGAGTGTAGTAGGACTCTTGGCCGAGGGTTATCTTCCTAGTTGTTGTTAAAGCCATTCTTCTATCTCTCTTGGGAGGAAGACGGCGGCTTCGTTTTCCTCAACATCTTGCGGAGGAGGGGAAACACCAACCGGGACCCCTCGTAAAATGTCTCGAGGAGGCCCCGGGTGCATGGTGTACCACTCGGCTAGTATAATGACTCCAGGCACCACGTTCCATGCCCTTTGGGTTATTATAGGCACCAAAAGAGGAGATGCGAGAATGTTCAACCTCTGGTGCAAGAGGTTGACCTCCCGGAGACACCCTTCCAGTCCCACCGGTAGGTGATTGATACGGTCGACCAATGCTTCTTCCACCCCCGTCATTTCATCAATAGCTACTCTTAAGGCGTAAACATAGTTTACAAGAGAGTCTTCCGCCGTTGATGACCTCCTCCCCTGTTGGTTGTTCCTTGAGTGCGATGAAGACGTTCCGCTTATTCTACTCGCCATTCTGGGAAACAGACCGAAAAGAGCTCAATTTTTACGAAACAATCCCTCGGACACGGCCCCGTGTTTAATGAACACGGCCCCGTGTCCAGTCGTCTGCAGGTTTTGAGAGCAAGGAATCTTGGATTTTTAAATTATTTTCTTGGTTCATAGGTTAATTTTAAGCATAAATAATTCAAAACAAAGTTGCACAACTTATTTTAAACAAGATTCCTTGAATAATAACCTTACAAACACCACAATAAAGGTTGGAATCATGAAGCTTCCAAACTTTAATGGAGGTAGTGGTTGAAAATTGAGGAAGAAGGCAATGAACAAAAGTGGAAAAGACAAGATGGCTCTTGAGAACCTTCTTTTAGAACATACCTAGGATAGTATGAGTGAAGATCTCAGGAATTTCTGTCTTTTGAAGTGGTCCAAATGAGCAGGAATCTTGCTGCATTTATAGAAAACGACAGCACGCTGGACACGGCCCCGTGTTGGCTAGGCACCGCCCCGTGTGCAGACAGAATCCTGACACATTTTTGTCTGTATTCTGATGAAATCAGAAGAGAATCTTTTTGTGGACACGGGGGCGTGTTGACCTGGGCATGGCCCCGTGTCTGGAAGTTGTCTTATGGAAGTTGCCTATTTTCAAGGAACTTATCCGGATCAGGTGGTTCCTTACTGGATGGAACAACCCCAAAGTGCCTAAGATACCTTAATTGCTCTAGATTAAGACGAGAACGCAAGAGGTTGTCGGTGAGGGTGATTCCTATGCTAAATGTAGGTGGACAAGTCCAACCCTTTTACGGGCTCTCGTTAAAGAAGGTGTATGCCGAATCGCTCAGGTCTATGTATGCATCGAACGAAGTCGATGGGGAGTCCTTCACGGCACAATCGGCATAGGGACGACTATCGTCCAAGTCCTCGCTAGAGTGGAAGGTATTGTTGGAAGCAACGAGGTTGTTTTTATTTGAATGTGAACCCAACAATTCTTCTTGGTCATCGTCTTGAGATGAATTAAGGAAATCCATCTTAAGTTCTTTTAACCAATTAAGAACTAGATCTTCTAGTTGAAATAGTTCGTCGAGGAGCATTTCTCCTAGAATATCTGGTTGAGCGCATTCGAGGGAGAGATAAGGATTATTTTTACTTTCGCCCCTCTTAAGGCTACAGGAAAACGATGGGTCTATATAGTGGGGCTTATAGTTTAGAAAATAGCATTCTAATTCTTTATGACCGCCTCCACATAATTGACACCATGTACCATAAGAGTGCCGAAAGTAAAAAATATCATTATCACTCATGTTTGTATCAGAAATTACCAACCGTCGGGATCTTACGGTTCTGTTTTCAGTAACTGAATCTTGGGCACGGGGGTGTGTTGAGTGGGCACGGCCCCGTGTTCAGCTTACTGTCTGATTTAAAACAGGATTGCCAGTTCCAATGATTGGGCACGGGGCGTGTTCAGCGGGCGCGGCCCGTGCTGAGTTCTGCAGAAGCTGAAAAACTATAAAAATCCTAAAAAAAATAAAAATAAAATAGAAAAAATGATTAGGCCGCTGATTCCTAACTTTCTTAAAATCCTTGTGTCCCCGGCAACGGCGCCAAAAACTTGATGTGCGTTAGGTGTAATATAATTTAGGTGTATATTTTAAGCCCTTTTTACACTTTTTAGCCAAGTTTTAAATTTATAAACACGATATTCACTAACACTAAACACACATATGGGCAAGTGCACCCATCGTGGATGTAGTATAGTGTTGGTAAGATACCGAGGTCGTCCAAGGACACAAGAGCTTTTAGTACCGGTTTATCCTCAACGTCTAATCAACTCAAAATGTTAGAAAAAGATTTTTAAATTAGAAAAATAAAACTAACCAAAATGCTGAAAAAGAAAATAAAAGTAAAAACAGATAGACAAGATGAATCACTTGGATCCGACTCGTGTGTAGTGTAACCTTTGATTATTTTCACACTTTTGCACTTGTTTAAGAGATTATCTTAGTTATTATAGTAGGCCCCTCTTTTGAAGGTGACGTTACCCTCAACCCAGTAGTTTGAGTCAGCAAGGATACAATCCTAAAGGGTCAGATTATTGAAAGATAATTAATTAAGTTATTAATGCATAATGTGGTAGGCCCCTCTTTTGAAGGCGACGTTACCCTTGGCTAAGTAGTTTGAGTCAGCAGTGTGACAACCCGTATTCCAGAACCTTTCTTTGTGTTTTATTGAAACTTGTGTGAACAATACGTGACTAGTTGACATGTTTGATTTTAATAGAATATTACATTCTGTATGCTATGTGTTATGGAAATTTAGAATGTGAAATTGTGTCTGATCGCACAAGCCCTTTGGGCCGCACACTTCTCTTTCTCGGCTCACTATACTTGGACTCGAGACCTAGAGGGCAGCCCAATGAAGGGTTCGGCCCACCCCCTTATGCGAATACACATATCCAACTTAGGGGTTTGTTTCTGATAACTTTGCAAACACTTATCACACACAAACCCTAAGCTATCTCCTCTTCTCTCTCTTTTGTGCGACGGCAACAACCCTCCATCACCGAACCCGGTAGTAGCTGAAGACTATCTCGATCAAATTAGTCACATTACACACTTCCGGTTAGTGCCTTGTTATCTTTTGGTTGTATGATCATTTGTGTTGTGTTATGTTTGGGTTAACTAGGGGTTTCATGCTAGTAGATATATTGATGAGGTTGTGATCATGAATCGGGTGTGTGCATTTAGTTTGATATTATTATGTATAATGAAAACTGTCTTGTTTGGTGATGTGAATCATATAATAACGAAATTGTTAGAAGGCATAGTGAGGTTATGCAAGAATTTGGATGATTTGATTGCATGAATTAAATTGGATATGTTTTGTATGTTATCCAGGTCCGAGTGCATGATTAATGGGTTAACGATTTTCTTTTGAATATAAGTTGCGTTGCCATGATAGTTTGATATTGCACAAGAACTGGGGTTGCATGATAGTATTCGAAACTGTTAACCTAATGATCTGATTGAATGCTTAATTGTTATACATGATTAGAGAATAATTAGATTTCTTAATTGCTGAATAATTGTTGATTTGATCCAAGTTGAAACTGCCAAAACTTTAGCAAATGTTACGGAATTAATAAGCTGCAAATTAGGAAGCTGTTACACATTCAGTCTCGACACAGGTTGCGACTCGAGATCCCTAGTCTCGACTCGAGACTACACGTTACCATCACACAGACAAGACTCGAGACCACGGTTGCTGGTCTGGTTGCGACTCGAGACCTGACTCGAGACCACCCGGCCTCGAGTGATAAATGCATGACTCGAGATCCATTAGTTGCGACTCGAGAACGTTGGGACTACAACCCGAGACCACACTGTCTCGACTCGAGATCTCTAGTCTCGACTCGAGACCACTTAATCACACATTCTGTTTGGACTTGTGTACTGTTTCAAGCCCAACCACTTGGGCTGCATACTTGGACTTTGTTTGTTTACGTGACTTCTACTGTTGAACTGCCATGATTACTCGTGTATGCCATGATCAATGCTTGTATGTGTTGGTGCACTACATCTGTTGATTTTGTCTTGGATCAAGTCAAACATTGCATTGTATAGATTAGGGCTCAATATACGAGAAAACTAAAGATTGTATGTGTGTATTAGGAAGGTTTCGCTTAAAGGGACATTAGGAAGGTTTCGCTTCATTGTCATTGTAGAGGTTCCGCTTATGTGTCATGTACACATAAGCGAAACCACATGCACTATAAATAGGAAACCCTATAAGCGAAACCATTAACATTCTTGACGAATTCCATACCGAGGTGCTGCCGGTGTGAAGAACTGCATGTATTTGCTTACAATCAATACAATTAGCAGCTTTAGTAAAGATACAGTTGTTTCTATCCGTGTTTCTTGTAATTCCGCACCTGAAACATAGAAGAAAGCCTCTAAACGACTCGTTTGGGTCAAGACACGATCCTACAAGTGGTATCAGAGCTTTGGAGGAGGTTTTCTACAGAAAGTAGCTGGATTTCATCTTGTTTTCTTGCTTCTACACCTTCTTTTATCATTTCAGAAAGTTGCACCGGTTAGAATTGGATCAAAATTGCACAGAATGTGTGTTATTGGACATTAATAAACCCTGGAAAGTTTCATGCCAAAATACGAACTAAAAATGGACCAAATGAACTTCGGACCAGGTTTCGCTTCAAGGGACACTTGATAGTTTCGCTTGAAAGTTTCCGCTTCAAGTGACAAGTTGAAGTTTCGCTTGAGTAGTTCCGCTTCAAACTACATCAATAGTTCCGCTTATTCGGTCAATTATCAGAGGTTCCGTTTCAAACTGCATCATAGTTCCGCTTTTGTGTCACAAATATCAAGGGTTCCGCTTCAAGGGACGGATTTGGAGTTTCGCTTATTAGATTCCGCTTCGGTGATCATCACAGTTTCGCTTCAAGTACATTTCAGTAGTTTCGCTTATTGTGCACAAACTCTAGTTTCGCTTTTGTGGACCATCTGGTTTTTGCTTATTGTGCAAAAACACTTAGTTACGCTTATTTGTCAGTGATATTGAAAAAACGTGTTATCTAATCATGGCTGAAGAATTTTACAATGCTTTCGCAACACCGGTTGCCCCTGTTACTGTTGCTGAGTCTATATACAGTGAAAATGAGACGGGTACTCATCAGAAACCACCAAAATTGATGTATATTGAAGATTTTTAGGGTTGGAAAAACCGATTCGAGAACTGGGTTCAAGCTTACAGATTCGATGCATGGTGTTCATTGCTAAAAGATTATGAGAAACCAAAGAATGAACGTGGATTAGAGAAGGGTTTTAATGATTTTACAGAAGCTGACAAGTTGAAATACACAAGTGAGAAAATGATGATCAGCATTCTTCAGCAAGCAGTTAAAGAAGATATTTTTGTCTTGCTTCAACATAAAGGTACAGCTAGATCAATTTGGGAGGCTTTGATTCAGAAATTCAGAGGGAGTGCTGATATGATAAAAAACAAAAAGGCGTTATTGAAAAAATCATTCGATATGTTTACAGCTTTCGACCATGAAACTACAAAACAGACCATTGATAGGTATTGTCATCTGGTATTGGAAATGGGTAGGTTGGATATCAAGAAAGAGGACGATGAGTGGGTCGACAAATTAGCTAAGGCGTTACCACAGCATAAGTGGGGAACATATTTGATGGTTGTGAAACTTATGAGAAAGTCCGAGAGCATGAATTTGGCTCAGTTTATTCAGAAAATTGAAGAGCAGGAGCTGGATATTCAAAAGACAGCTATCATGACAAATCCAAATGCAAAGCAAGATGTCAGTCTGTACTATCGAGGGAACAAGTTTGAGGCCACTCCCAGTCAAAGTCCAAAGATTAGTATTGCATTCAGTGCTGATGGTTCTGCAAGTCCAAATGCAAGTACTACAACTCAAAGTGGTGGATCTACTTCATCATTCTCAAGCTTTGATCCAAACAGCAACACACCTAGCCCTCAGAAGCAAAATTCTACAAATCTACAGTGTAATGTGACTTTGAACATTCAGAATGGTCAACATCTTTCTCCTGAGGTGGCAAAGCAACACATGGCATCTCTTGTCGCCATGTTAGAGTCGTATGAAAGTTTAATTGCAGGGAGAATTGGTAATCCGATGCTCACAAAAGAAGATTACGACCAAATCGATGCAGAAGAGCTTGAGCTGATGGATGTGAAGTGGTGCTTAGCTAGTGCATGCAGGAGAGCTGAAAAATTTCAACAGATTACTGGCAGAGACGAGTTTCGAGGAATGGCTACTTCTCCTCTTGGTTTTGACAAGTCAAAGGTTACTTGTTTCCGATGTAAAGGAAAGGGTCACCTTAAACGGGAATGTAAAAATCAAGAATCAACTGGAAGTCAAGAAAAGAGCAATTATTATCAGAAATCAATCTTTCATCAAATCGATCAACAACCAAAACAAAAGGAAGCGCAAACTGCTCATGGAAATTGATTGAAGATGCCAATAGGAAAGCTTATTTTAGGATAATAGATCAAAGTGATAAGGTTATAGGGGTTCAGCTGGGACAAGTATATACCTAGTGGAACTAGTCCTGGTGTGGCACTTGTTACCAGAATTTTGGACCAAAATGAGGATTGTCAGAAAAGGATTCCGATATTTCCAGATCTTGGAAGTGATGTTGATACGGATGATGAGGAAGAGTATCTTAATAAATGTAGAAAAAGCATTGATCCTGACAGTTTTAATTTTTTCTATGCAGATAAAGTTGAGATGCTGAATCAGAAGAAGATTGCTCGATTACAGAAAGAGCTAGAAGCAGCAAAGCTACTCGCTGATGAAAAGGCGAAGACTGAAGTTGTAGAGACAAAAGTTGAAGAAGCTGCTGAGATGGCAATGGAGAAAATTGTCGAAGTCGAGAAACTTGTAGAAATTCAAAAAGTAGTTGAAGTTGAAAGAGTGGTCGAAGTAGAAAAGATTGTCGAAAAGATTGTTGCGGTCGAGAAACTTGTTGAAGTTGAAAAGACTGTCGAAGTCGAAAAGATAGTTGAAAAGGTGGTTGAAGTTATTAAACCTTGGGAGAAATGTTCAGAATCTTGCAAAGAGTGTGATGAGAAAGACAAAAAGATTGCTGATTTAGAGAAAATGAAGGAAGATTTACTGTCTGATGTGAAGTATGTTAAAGAGTCCTATGATGTTCTAAACAGGACAGTTGATGGTCTGAAAAGGACAAATGCAGAAATTGAGAAAGCAAATGACAAGATGAGTGCAACTTTAATGACAAAGCAAAGTGTCATCAATGACTATATTGAAGACTGTGCTAACTTGAAGAAGGAGTTGGAACTTGAGAAAATTGAGAGTGAAAGGATTAACCGATCACTTTTGAGTTATACTACTTGCGATTACTTGATTGATCGTGTTTATCCTACTGTTGCAGGTCTTGAAGCTTTCAAGAAGAAAGAAAAAGAAGAGGATACTGGTAAGAAACCAAGTGTCAAGTATAATAGATGTCCGCCTCCTATCTTTGAGAGTTATTCCCCCAGGAAACCAAATGAGGAAAAAGTAGACAAGGCTCTAAATATCAAATTAAAGTCTGAAATCACTGATGAATTACCAGACAATATTGATGTTACATTCACAGCGTCTGACACTGATCATGAGTCTGAGTTAGTTAAGAGAGTTGTCGATCAGGTGTTGGATATGGATGAAGAGTCAAAGTCGGAGTCTAAATCAGATAGTTCGAGTTCGTCTGAGAAGAGTCCGAGTTCGCTGGTTAAGAGGGTTTATAATAAAGAATTTTTGTTATCAATGAATAATTTGAATGACGAATGTTTAAGGTTGCTTATACCTTGAATAATTCGGACAAATTATTTTCTGATGAGGAATTCCCAATAAGAAGTGTTAAAACTGAAATGATCAAAAAGGTTTTCAAATTAACAGAAATTAATATTTCTGAAATAAAAGATTTAAATCTTTCTGCAAAACCTAAACCTTACACTTCAAGGATTCAACAAAGAGTAAATAAGAAAATGGGTTATGGTTGTGGTTATAGTTTTCAAAAGAAACCAAATCATAATGGTAACCTCAAAAAGAAAGGTCTTGGCTTTATTTCACAAGAAAATTATAAAAATCAGAAAACTTATAAACCAAAAACAAAATTTGTTTCAGGTGGGAGTTCTGAAGATGATGAGAAGAAACCTTTCTGGAAACAGTCAAATCAAGAGTTTCTTGATGAAGTGAAGAAGAATGTGAGAAAATCTGCTCAAAGAGTTGACAGAAGAACCTGTTTCAAATGCGAGGAAGTTGGACACATAGCGTGGAATTGTCCCAAGACCAACTACCAAAAATAGGGAGTTTCTTCTAACTCTGTTTTGACAAAAACTTGTGTTGATAAGAAAGAACAATCCGTAAAAATTGTTAAAAAGTTTGAAAATTCTACTTCTGAGGTAGGAGAAAGTTCAAAAAGGTTTTACAAAAGAAGAGGTGATTTAAGTAAACAAAAATGGGTTGTTAAATCTGAGGGTAATTCTGACAATGAATCTGATTCCATAAAATCAGAGGAGTCATTGGTTGATAAAAAGATTGTGAATTCCGTTCCAGTGGTGAACGATGAGAATTTTCCATCATTGTCAAAGGAAAATTTGATGAAGAAAGTTGGAAAGGTTGAGATCTCAAATCAATTCTTCGCTGATAAAGGAGAATTTGATGTTGAGAAGGCTTTCAACGGGAAAGTCAAATATATTTTTGGGAAGATGGTTGATAAGAAGGTAAAAGGTGCTAAAGAATTTTATAAATCAAAATGTTGGTGGGACAGATGTGTTCCAAAGTCACCCAACGCTGGTGAGGCTTGGGTGGACATTATGTTTGAGTAAAACACCGGATATGCCGGAGATCCCAAGTTGGTAATCGTGGATCAGGAATCGGCATCTTTCATGTTTTAATTAGGAGGTTTTGAAAGTGTTTGATATTGTTAAAATGTTACAGGTTGAAGGACTATGCCGGGGCTTCCAGGTTGGTAAGCGAGGAGGAGGTATCGGTATTTTTCGTAAAAGAATTTTCTACGGTAATGTCAATCATGCAAACGGTAAAAAAAGGTTTGTTTGTGTTTGTTTACAAGTGAATTAGAAGATTTGATTGTATATAACTTGTGCATATGGTAAATCAAGGACATTAATTTGTACTTGTATTTTCCTTCAAGGTGTTGAGAGACTAGATGATGAACCACATCCCCGAACTTAGCATTGATATTCCTGCAAGTGATAAAATCAATCAAACTTATTTTCCGGAAAAATCATTTTGATTAAAACAAACTTAAGTGTTTTGAAATCTAAATGACAAAATAGTTTGTTGATAGGGGAAGTTCTGATTGTTTATGCCAAGTGAATGGCGAATTGAGGCGATTTGATATCGGTTGTCATGTTTCTGTACAGTTTGTTTTCAATTTTCGTTAATGTGTTTGCATTTTAGGGGGAGTAGAAATTTTCAGAAAATCCAAAAACATTAGAAAATTTGAAAAAGCCAAAAACATGATAAAAACAAAAAAAAATGAGTTCTTGTTGCATAAAAAGAGGAAATGATAGTACATCAGTGGACTATCACAACACGCTAAAGATTTGGAATGTTAAATGTGATAAACAATCTTACTGCGAATGTGTCAGTAGATTTTTGCACATTGAGTAAATTGAAACGAGACATAAACCTAATTCAAACTTGCTTGATTCGTGGGTAAATATTCTTGGATATATGGGTAACCCCCGAAATCTTGTTTGAAAGGTCCCTCTTTCTGAGATACTAGGTCTTTATACTCAGTGATATCTGGGGTATTATTCCGGGACTTCTGCTGTATGGAAGTACTGACCTAGTCCCCGAATAATACTTTCTGCAAATGCTTTGAAATATAAGCTCGCCCCTCAGCAATTTGATTAAACAATAAAATTGATAATCTTTGCTGTTTTAACATAAGATCCTCTAAAGGGGACCCACCAAAAGTCGAAGCCGTCATCTTTCTGCGTATACGGAAGTATCGACCTGAGCTCTCACGGCCCTCGCACATAACCCCTTTACAGATATCATCTGTGGTATACTCACCTGTAAGACTTAACATTGGGATCTGGATATAGGAGTACATTCAAGTGGAGTGATACACAATTAAGTTTAAGTTTCCATATCATTAATATCGTATCTCGAATCAATTGAAATTTGTGTGAAAATTTAAAGTGGACCAGTATACTGACAATTTTAGGTAAATTGTTTAGTACTTAGAATGTTTAAAGCTTAACAGTGTTGATGATTTGTTTCAAAACTGGTATGATCCTCTTGCACGAACTCGGAAAAATTTTGTCTGTAAATAGTTCGTTTCTGCATTTATTTTTCTTTAGAAAAATCCAAAAAGATTTTCAGTGTGTTTTAGCATAAAGTTTCAGAAAAGTCAAAAAGATTTTCGACAACTGATGTTGGAAAGCTGATTTTTAAAATTCCGAGTGCTAAACATGATGACATTGTTGTGAGGGGGAGAGTGTCAAATTGTTAAAATATGGTTTTCAAATTATCAAGTGGTTCATCATGTGTGTGATTTGAGGAAGAGTAGTTGTTGGTGCAGTTAGATAGTTTAAGAGGGAGTTATTGTTGGTCCTTACAAAGTATTAAATTTAGAAATCTTATTTCTGGATTAAGATTGTGCAGGTATAGCCAGGTTGATCGTCGATCTGAAGATAGAGTGCCAGGTTTTGATACCTGTAGACCTCTAATTGAAGAAAGCCAAGTTTTCAATCCTGAAAATCAATCTTGAACCTGTGTAGGCCAGACAACGATCCTGAAGATGTTGCTGAAGAACAAAGGAATACCAGCAAATCGAGTGGGGAGTCTGAAGATAGAGAGAAATAAAAGCCCAGAGACTGATCAAGACTGAAGATGGGAAGTCGCAGCATGGTCGTGACTTGATGAATGACTCCATCAACATTTGAGGGGGAGTCTGTTGGTGCACTACATATGTTGATTTCGTCTTGGATCAAGTCAAACATTGCATTGTATAGAGTAGGGCTCAATATACGAGAAAACTAAAGATTGTATGTGTGTATTAGGAAGGTTTCGCTTAAAGGGACATTAGGAAGGTTTCGCTTCATTGTCATTGTAGAGGTTCCGCTTATGTGTCATGTACACATAAGCGAAACCACATGCACTATAAATAGGAAACCCTATAAGCGAAACCATTAACATTCTTGACGAATTCCATACCGAGGTGCTGCCGGTGTGAAGAACTGCGTGTATTTGCTTACAATCAATACAATTAGCAGCTTTAGTAAAGATACAGTTGTTTCTATCCGTGTTTCTTGTAATTCCGCACCTGAAACATAGAAGAAAGCCTCTAAACGACTCGTTTGGGTCAAGACACGATCCTACAGTATGCAACTTGTTAGTATACGTGTAGACAACCATGCGTGCATTACTTGAACCATAAACCTGACTTGTTTGGTAACCATGTTAGGCGTGGTTGACCACATACAACTCAAGTGACTTTTTGTTTATCTGTCGAGCAAACCAAGGTGAGTTCACACTCTTACCAAGGCATGGGATTCCTGGGGTAGGGAACGGGATTGAATGATTACTTGCACTTACATTGTTATTGGGAATTACGGATCACTGACCTCGCTAGGGGAAGGTCACTTATAGATACTGCTAGACTAGCGATACGAATACTAATCTTCGCACACATGCCTGGAATGGCCGCGATATGAATACTAATATTCGCACACATGCCTGGAATGGCTGCGATACTAATACTAAACTTCGCACACATGCCTGGAGGGCCGCGATACAAATTATAACTAGTCTAGAATACATGGGAAACTCCCACTAATCTTCGCAAACATGCCTGGAGGGCCGCGATACAAATAAATACGATACATGGTTTATTAAACAAATATACGGTTTACGAAACGAACACTATAACTAAACAACCTACTGTGAACTCGCTCAACTTTGTTGTTGACTCTCTGTTACATGCCTTGCATGTCGTTAGGTACACATGGAACTTGCACAGGGAGGCGCGGTCGTTGTGGACATGGATCATGGATGCGTTGTTAACCTTTTATGACATTTCAAACTTTATACTTATGTTGGGTTTACATTTATGCTTCCGCTAAACATTAAAAATACTTATGTCTTGAACACCTTTCATATTGGTTTGGTTGAATTTTGTTTACTATTTACATTGTTCAATATGATTGGTGGCTTGATCCTGGTCAGTCACGCCTCCAAGCGGTGATACTTCGCGTGTGGATTTTGGGGGTGTGACAAGCAGGGATACAGTCCTAAGAAGCCGGGTTAAAGTTTTAATAGTAGTTTAACTTATAAGGGGATCAAAGAGTTTAGACCCCCGCCATCCAATACCTTTGGGTATTGAAGGTGGTCCTACTAAATTTGACCCAGGTCCTTTGCAGGATCTATACACTGAACAATGGCACTCTTACCAAACCGTTCCCTTAACCCCCGACCAGGTAGCCAACATACCTACATATAGACCGTGGAGATATGAATGGTGAAAATCTTTTATTTTATATAGACAGTAAAATAATGCCAAGACACCACGGACAAACGATAAGGAAGAATCACCTTCAACATAAGAAACTAGTAATTAAAGTCATTAATACAAAACCAATTAAAAAGTGCAAAAGATTAAAAATAAAAAGTATTACACTAAACACTTGTCTTCACCAAGTGATGTAAGAGACTTAGGCAAACATGGCCTTTGATTGTCAAGAACTCTTACGATCAATCTTTGATCCCGAGACGACTCACACACTCTATGATGGACAATGGATGATGGTGGTGGATGATGGTGTTGTGATGGTGGTGGGTGGTGGGTGAAGTGTGAGAGAGGTGGTGTGCCAAGGGATGAGTTGCAAGAGCTCCAAGCACTCCTATTTATAGGCTGAACAGAAGCCTGGGCACGGCCCCGTGTCCACTGGGCACGGCCCCGTGTCCATCCGACTCTCTCTATTCATTAATTGCAATTCGCAATTTCATTAAATGCGTCTGCAACAGTTGACCACGCCCCCGTGTCCGCTGAGCACGGCCCCGTGGTGGGCAGTAGAAGCTTCTATCACTTTGTCTTTTCTGCTGACACTTGGGCACGCCCCCGTGCTCACTGAGCACGGGGCGTGTTCAGTCTTCTGTCTTCTTGTTTTGCTTTGGGAAGATGCTGTCGGGTGGTCGGGCATGCCACGTTTGTTCCTTTTCTTGTATTAATATTAGATTTAGCTGTATTTTTGCTTCTTTTATTCATTTGAGCTCATTTAATCCTGAAAATACAAAAGGAAGACAAAAGCACACTTTTTCCAACATTAGTACTAAAAAAGGGTTAGTTTTATGCCACAATTGATGTAATTTATATGTTGCATTTTGTGCACATCAACCGGCGAGTATACAAGTTTGAATATATAGAGTAATAGATCAAAACATCTCATATCCACAATGTAAGTGTGACAACTGGCACCAAACCGGTAATTTCCGTACAATTTAATTAATACTTAATAACTGCAATTATGTGCTTAAATGTCAACATTGTCTGATTTCATGCTATACATGTGAATTCATGCACGTTTTATAATACAAATATTGCTTTATGCATTAATGATAGCGTTGCGTCAGAAATACTAGTAAACTCACCGGTAAGACACACTGTGTCAACAATTCTGAAGAAAGCAGTCAGACAACGGAATTGGGGCCTAGCTGTAGGTCCAACGTCTAAAATACATTGATACCCAAGAGTATATACAAGGGTTAACATATAGACTTTCCGGAAGCTAGAATATGCACCAAGAAGCACCCGAGACACACTTTAAATGCTGAATTTCATAAATTTCAGCAAAATTCAGCATTGTGACAAGATTGTAACATGTAAAAATATAACTAAATGGTCCCGAATGCTTTCCTAAGTGTCGGGAATTGAAAGGGTCACAAAAGGATACTTAAAGGACACTAAACGGTGCAATTTAGCACTTTAACGAACCGGTATTTAACCGAACAACTGGACATTACCCAAAACACCAAAATATTGCTAGAGGCATTGTTTTATTATTTTTGAACTAGTTATGGTCCCCGAACACCCTAACACACTATATAACACATCATACACTTAAACACTAAACACTATAGTTGAAATCTAATTAGAATACTTAACTTACCATTGGAACTTACACTTTACCCCCCCCCCCTAAAGTGGACGGTTACAAGAAGTGGCCCCACACTAAGATCTCCATTGATCCACCAAAATCTTGCTTAAATCCTATAAGATCCCTAAAGATTGTGATCTAAGATTTGCATTGTACTTCTTGGACACTAAACACAATTGTTAATAGCATAGCATAGTTATAAGATGAATGAGCTCCCACACTTCACCTTCACCATCTTTCTTCTTCCCCCTTGCCCACTCACGGCCGAAGCCACCATCCACACCACCACCACCTTTCATCCGTTGTTCACCTATTCCAAGATAAGCACAAGGTGCAAGAAGGTGTTTAACGAAGTGTAGATCTTGCGGATCTTAAAGGACCTCTCCCGATTGCTTTTATCCATCACCTTTGTCATCCTCAACTTCTTGTGTTCTTCCCTAGCCCTTCTGCTAGTTGTAAGCTTCTAATCACTTGTTGTTACTTCATATTTAGTTGGTTAAAGGATGATAAACATTGTTAATCTTGAAGAACACAAAAGAACATGATCATGATACTTTAACATAAGCTTATAAACATAAGAATACTTGTTGAATGTGTTGATTTGCTTCTTGTTGATTGATTAAACACATGATCTAGTAAGTTAAGGTGGTGATCTTGTGAAAGACCAAGATCATCATACTTTATGTCTTCATGAACTTGAATGATGAAAGTGGTTTTCATATGTAAAGATGATTTAAACAAAATACAAATCTTGTAAATAGATGATTACAAAAATAATTTTCCCAAGAAACCAAGTTTATTTACAAGATTTGTAAAGTCATGGTTTCTAAGTAAACTAATCATATTTTTAGTGTTTGAACAAGACTAGGAACATGATTGTAACAAGAAAAATACAAAAGAAATAATTTTAGAAAAATCATCTTACAAGTTGTAAATGACTGAACCTTTTAATAAAGTGATTTACAAACAAATAACCATGTTTTTAAGGGTAACTAAACCTACTAAATGACATGGTAAGTTACTACAAGTTTTTACAAAAACTTCAAGTTCATGATGTAGTATAATTTACTTGATTTTGACACTTGGTAAGTGTTGAATGAGTTGATGATTGTTTGTGATGATTCTAAAAGAAAATAAACACATGTTTTGGGAAACCTCAGTTTTTAGGGGAAACCATGTCAAAATTTCTATAGAATTTTGACACTTAGAAAAATATAAGTTTTGGTGAAACTTATTCCCTAAAAATTCACCTAAAAATATTTACCAAGGTTTCCCTAATTTTTGTGTAAACTTCAAGTTAAGAAATGATGATTTCTTCAAAGATAAAAATTGATATTAAGTATGTATTTTTTTTGACAAATATATATATATATATATATATATTGATCACCAAAGTCTGTGCTAAGTGTATGTAGTATGTGTTATACGTGATAGTGTATTAGGACTTGAAAATACACTAAGTACTCCCAAGGAGTAGAAATACACAATACACATACAACATGCATAGACAAATACAAGAAAATATATTTATGAAATATATTTCTTAATAAATTATGTAACTTGGACAAGTTACGAGCTAAAAATGTCTTTTTGGACAAAAATACATAATTCGGGTGAAAAATACAAGATACTTATATTTATTTTTGAGAAAATAATGTAAGTAAGATACATAGTTAAAAATATAAGTATTTTTAACAACAAAGAAGAAATACATGAAAGATGGTGACTTGTACTTGTGCGATACAAGTCTAGTGACTAACGTTAACAAAACACGTATAGGTCACGACGCTATATAAGCAAGCCGGTGAAGTTTACGGCGCAGGAAACGCAAAGTTGTGAGTTCATGCTCCCCCTTTTCTTTTACCTGTTTTCAGTTTTATAACTTCGGGGGTGAAGTACATGTTACTAAATGTTTACAGAAAAGTGAGTTCATGTCCCCACTTTTAATCTTTTACATACTTTTTAAACTTGGGGAAAATACATGTGTTATGGTATGCTGGATACAAAGACTAAGGAATTATACTTTAAATCGTGTCACGAATAGGGTACCAGAAGCACCATTAATCAACAATATACCTAGACCGCAGAACAAAAGGTTAGATCTATGGGTTTTCGGGCAGCCACACTCTTGGTGAAAACTAGTACCAAGTAGTGCTTTTGTGTCTCAGTCCTGAATCGACAACTAGAAAAATGCCTATGGTTTGGATGCTTCCTATGCCGTGTCACATGTTAATGGCCTTGCAACCTATTAACAATCTTGATACTTACAGAAATACTTGATTTATATAAGATACATACCATGTTTTCATACAAAGTATACAAATGTTCAATACAAAAACTGCATGAATTCACACCAACATTATGTTGACGATTTTCCAAAAATTCACATGTATTTCAGGTAACTAAAGTGGATGTGCGCGCGGCCTTACTCTTGCTCTTGGACGTCGTTTATGTTTATCTTTGAATAATGTTGTAACTTTTCAGACAATGTCTTATGTTGTCTTGTGATGTAAACACTCAACCTATGTTTTCAGTTACGTAATGTTATTGGTTTTTGAAGTTATTTTTACAAGCATGTAGTATGTTTACCATTCGTATGCAATGAGAACCTTTCATGATCATACCTCGTGCTTCCGCCTAAGAAAGGGGTGTGACAGTAAGTAATAAAATGGTTTCAGCCGTGCTAGTGTCGCAGTCCAACCAGTGATAGCCCAAGTATCCCGATGCTTTAGTGTTTACCCAAGACTCAAGGTAAACTAGAATCCTCCTAACGATACCCCCGAGAATAATGGGGAGGTGCATCTCCTATAGCGTTACTATTGTTAAGGTGGAACTACACACTTCAAGATTAAATGTCACATAGCACAAAGAATCAAGGATCACAAGTTTCACGTACATATAGGATAGAGTTTAGATTCAAAAGTATCAAGTTTCATAGTTTATAGAATACATGTTACATCCCAAAGTTTAAGGCAAAAAGGGATCGAGTATACTCACAGTGATTGCTTAACGGTTAAGACCGTTAATGGATCAAAGGGAGCTCTTTTATAATTAGCCTGATTAGATTATAACAGATAAGAGTCGGGCAGAATAAAGAGATTGTACAAAGTGTCGGAATCAGTCACTGGATCGGATGGCTGTCCGATCGGATGGTCATCCAATCAGGTTGCCAGTCGATAGGGGTGACAATGTGTGAGGGAACGGATGGCTGTCCGATCGGATGGCTGTCCGATCGGATGGCCATCCGATCGGATTGCCACTCGATTCGAGTGTAGTTGCTGTTAGGCGTCTTGGTTGCCTTGATCGGATGGCTGTTCGATCGAATGGCTATCCGACCGGATTGCCACTCGATCAAGGGTTCCAAGTTTCAAGTTTCTGAAAAATTTTCTAAGTGTTGAAAGATTATGAGGCAAGTGTCACCTGATCGAGTGGTTGTTCGATCGGATGACTATCCGATCGGATTGCTGCTCGATCGGGTGGTCTTTGTCCCGTTTATAACTTTGTAAAGTTTCTAAGTTTCTAGTTTAACGTTGACGGCACGATACGTATTGATACAATGGTCAACTCATCAATATACAGTCGTTCTGATCGGATAGGAATCACCCCTGTCCGACCAGTTGTCTGTTCATGACGAGTCTATGTCGGAATCCGTATTCCGACCATCTTTTCCGGCAACAACCCGTTTCCAAACCAACTTCAGGCTATCCATCCAGCCTACAGTCCATTTGGACCCGGATTCCACCGTTTCAAGTGAAAGATTGAAGAAAAGATGAAGATAACTCAAGTTTTATTATGAAAAATCCTAGATCTAGCTTAGATTTGGTGAGAAACACATGGAATTCCTCATATCTGAACTAGATCTTACAAGGAATGACATCATATGGTAGTTTGTACAAACCACCATGATGACATCATCCTCAAGAACTCAGATCTAATAGATTTCACGGTGAAAAGTGTGATTTCAAAGGAGCATCACGTAGGGAATGATGTGTAGATCAAGAAAGTACAAGAATCTAGTGTAAAACGTACCAAAATCGCCGAGAAATCGAAGAAATGTGGTGTGTGTGTGTGTGGTCGAGTGAGGCTATCACATCAGTGAAAATGATGATGTGACAGGCCTATTTATAGTGTGGGAAGGTGTGAAGGCGGTGTGCAGCGGATCGGATGGCGGGTCGATCGAGTGGCCATCTGATCGGGTGGTCATCCGATCGGATGGCTACCCGATCGAATGGTCATCCGATCGGATTGCCACTTGGTCAATCCTATCCCTTCCGCGTTCCCGTCTTTGATTCGTTTTCGAGTTAGATTAAGCTTTGCGTTGCGTATTATTTGGTAAAAGTATCACATAGCTAGATTACATCATAAACACCAAAAGTTTCCAAGTTTCATAGATTCCGCCAGTGACAAGACTCCAGTCTCTCGTTACCAAGAATCAAGTTGCACGAGTCTCAAGGGTCAAGCACCAAATAAGTATCAAGAGTCAAGAGTCTAGTTTCCCAAGTATCGAGTATCAAGAATCCAAGTATCAAGTCTCTAGATTTAAGCATCAAGAATCATAGTTTAAGTATCAAGAATCAAGATTTAAGTATCAAGGATCAAGTATCATAGTATTTAAGACTCAAAGCATCAAAAGTATCAACCTTACATAGATTAGGGACTAAAATTGATAGTAGGCAAAGTATAGGGACTAAACTTGCCAAAAGCCTAAAGTTTAAGGACGCAGGGTGTTACATACACACATTCTTATATGTCATAACAATCTTGCATATTATCATATCATCAATCAACATTATCATTTAGAATCATACAGAAACATGTTTTACATATCATCCTATTATCAATACTCATCCATTTCTATATTACCTAACACACCATCTAAACATCAAGCTAGCATAATAATCATCTAATCATTTTAACCCACTTAGCCATATAGAAACATGTATATCATTCAGCAAATGCACACCTTTGTCATCCATTGTCAACTATAATGAAAGGAGCAACTAACCGATTCAAGTGTGGGCAAAAAGATGTAGAGTAATGAAGAATGAGGCTCCCAAACGGTGCTTACGAGCTGATCCGAGGCTTCCGATGGCTGCCGGTTTGAACCCGAGAGGAGGAGAGGAGGTCATGTTGTTGTTAGGGTTTAGGCTTATCTAAAGAGAGAGAGAGCTAGAGGGAGAGGGGGAGGGAGAATGAGGGAATGTTTGGGATTTGATGTAATTGATGGTTGCCAAAAATGGCAATGTCGGCCATCAACATGGGTTTTATACCCCTTTCAAAAGTCGTGCACCCTAAGGGATTCTGAGTGGCTGATGTGTGCAAAATCCAACATATAAATTACATTAAATGAGGCATAAAACTAACCCTTTTTTTAGTACTAATGTTGGAAGAAGTGTGTCTTTGTCTTCCTTTTGTATTTTCAGGACCAAGTGAGCTTAAATGAACAAAAGGAACAAATATGCAGCAAAAACTAACATAAATACAAAGAAAAGGAATAAACGTGGCATGCCCGACCCTCGACAGTGTCTCCCTAAGCAAAAACAAGAAACAGAAGGCTGACCACATCCTGTGCCCACTGGACACGGGGCGTGGTCAGGTGTCTGCAGAAAGGGACAAAGCTATAGAAGCTTCTACGCCCACCACGGGGGCGTGCCCAGCTCAGCACGGGGCGTGGTCAATGCTAAGATTCGTAGAATCTTTCAAATCTTGATAGTACAGATACGCTTCTGCACACGGGGCCGTGCCCAGCGAACACGGGGCCGTGTGGAGCCTAATGCAGACAAGTGCAATTAATGAAGGAAGAGAAAGGAGATGGCCATGGGGGCGTGTCCAGCAGACACGGGGCCGTGGCCGGGCTTCTGTTCAGGCTATAAATAGGGGTGCTTGGCTCACTTCAAATGCATCCCTTGGAAAACCACCTCTCTCTCACTTTGCCACCACTACAACAGCCACATCCACCACCATCATCCATCATCCACCTTAGAGTGTGTGTAGTAGTCTCGGGATCCAAGATTGATCGTAAGAGTTCTTGTCAATCAAAGGTCATGTTTGTGACACTCTAGGTTTTCCCGAGTAACCCTCTTGTATTAGCAATGTGTACGTACGAATTATTAAATGAAAGTTGTGATTATCTTGTTATGCTATGTGTTGTATGTATGTATAATATAAGTATGTGTGTATAATAGTGAACCGAGACCACAACGAACCCGACTCGAGACCACACGGTCTCGAGTAAACAGTAACGGTTGGGCCGGATTGGGCCATACACCCCTTTGAGCCCACTCGGAACCATTGTAGGGTGCACCACCCAAACCGAGTATAAAACCCATGCCCAAGCCAACCATCCCTCATTTTCCACCATTCTTCCACACTCACTCCCACACACACACTCCTTCACTCTCTCTCACTAAAACCCTAACAATCAAGCTCACCTCCTTCTCCCTCTCTCGGATTCAACCGGCAACAACAAGGAACCTCGGTCAAGCTCATCATCATCACTCGGACACTTCATTTTCTCACCTTCTTCCTTGACTCTGTACCTTTTCATAAACCGGTTAGTGTTAAATGTGTGTTAAGAGTTATGTGTGTTAATGAATAAGAAACATGACTAGTTTAGAGGTCTTTTGCATGGTTTTTGTATGATTAGTGAGTTTGATAATGTGTGTGAACTATTATATGATAATGTTTTGATAAGATGTTCAAATGGCAAAGAATGATAGTTTAAGAGTGTTTATGACCATCCGGATTATGTTAAATGTTATAAAATAAATGTTTCTTTTGTTTCTTGCAAGATGATCTTGATATCTAGGTTATTTTTGTTCATAGAATGCATGGTTATGTAGGATGAACATGTTTGATAATATAGAAACCCTAAAAGATGAACCGTATGAATGTGATATGAATATGATATGAAGATTTGAATTGTTATGTTTGATCCATTTGATTAAGGTTTTAGACAAGAAAACATGTTGGTGTGATTTCATTGGTTAGTACACGAAAATCATGGAAACAAATTCTGTTGGATAGTAAAATTCAGGCAGATGTATCAGAATTCAGCAGGCAAACGAGTCGAGACCACTGGTTTCGACTCGAGACCATGAAGCTACAACTCGAGACCGCAACGGTTGCGACTCGAGACCTAGACCAAGCAACTCAAAAACGGACTTCAGGGACTCGAGACCATCAAGGTCTCGACTCGACACCACATCGTGACAACTCGAGACGGGACTCGAGATCTCTGGGGTTGCGAGTCATGCCTGCACCACTCGAGACCAACCATTACAAGTCGAGACCTCCTGGTTGCGACTCGAGACCGCATCTTCTCGAGTCGAGACCACCTTGTCTCGACTGGGCTGCTCACTTTAGTTATTGGGCCACAACGTGATTTGTTTGGGCTGCCTGTTTAACTGAACTATGTGTTAGTTGTTACTGTTGACTGATCCAATAGTAGAGCAGGCCCAATAACTCAACATGTAACTGTATGCATGCTATGTGTTAGATTATGTGTAAAATATACGTGACATTCTCTGTACCCAAACCTGACCTATACTGGTAACCATGTTAGGACGTGGTGACCAGCGTGCTTGACAACCTAATCTGCCGAGCAACCCAAGGTGAGTTCACACACTAAAAGCATGCGTCCCAGGGAGGGACACGGACAACTGCCAACTTTGGGAAAAATACTTTTGAACTATTATTTCCGGGGGAAATCCGAATGGGTATTTACTATCTCCGGGGGAGATACGTTTGGATATTATTTATAAATCACAACTAGCCAAGCTAAACGAAACTCTATCACCTTAAGTCCCTGCTTACAGTACCGATTAATCGTCGAGGCGAACGGGTTATTAGTTGATAGCGCTATTAGGTTTGACAACCTCACACCGTGACCGGGGGGATCGGGCGTGAACTAGTAGACCTCGCATCTTGGTCAATGACGATAGACATTGACTCAAGGCACAACAACTTTCCGTCAACAGTTTCGGTATCTACAGTTTAGTGAGCTTACAGATGGGGTAGCTCCCCATAACGTGATTATAAATGCTTTATCTAAACAACTTACGTTTTCGAAAACTAAAACTTGACACCTTGTGGACTCGCCAACATTATGTTGACACCCTACTGCATGCTTTGTAGGTACCCAGTGATTCAGGAGCTTGCAGCTTGCGGATGTGTAGTGGTCGTCTAACCCGTGTGTTGGGTTTTAAACAAACTTGAACTAAGAACTTTGTTTTAATCCATTTTGTCTATGCTTCCGCTACTTATCTGAACTATTACTTAAACTTAACACTTTTGAACTTTGACTATGATATTTGCTAACCTTGTGGTTGGTGAGTATTACTTATGTCATTTATTATATTGCTCAGTATAATTTTATTATATTGCTCAGTATAATTGGTGGCCGGATCTTGGTCAGTCACGCCTCCAAGCGGTGGTGTTCCGCACGTGGATTTTGGGGGTGTGACAGATTGGTATCAGAGCCATTGGTTATAGTGAACTTGGTTTTAAAAAGGGGAAATCTTTTTGAGAAAAACCAGACTTTAACCTGTGACTCGTGACGACACTACACTCCAAGTGCAAGACTCGACACATTAGACCTTATAGCTCGGACTAGTGATTACTTGCTTGCTTGCTTTATGTTTTCTGTTTTGCTATATGTACTAGTGTGCCTAGTTAGATAGATACACCTCCCTCTTCTATCTCATTCTCGCTACATTACGACATCACGCTCATACTATTTTTTCTGATTATGAAGACAATGAGTGAACGTGGAAGAGGAAACATTAACATGACTCAGGCTCAATTCACTAACCTGCTTAACACGGTGGCTGCAGCTTTCGCAGCTCACCCTGGAGGTAAACTCGTTATCTTAGGATGTTTAGATCCTACCGCCGCATCGTCTTTTCACCCCTAAACCTATTCGCTTCGCTTCTCACAACAGGTCAGCATGCACCTGCGCAACCACACGTGTGTACTTTCAAAACTTTCATGGATTGCAAGCCTCTCCCTTTCGATGGCACTGAGGGTGCCATAGGTCTCCTACACTGGATTGAGAAAGTCGAAGCCGTCTTTGCTATCTGTGAGTGTCCCCCTACGAATTGGGTGAAGTTTGCTACTGGTACGCTCGAAGGAAACGCGCTTTCCTAGTGAAAGGCGCAAATTCAGATGTTTGGTTTGGAAACTGCTAATGCTACTGCGTGGGAGGATTTCAAGGACATGATTAAGGAGGAGTATTGTCACGGGGATGACATCCACAAGCTCGAAAACAAGTACTTTGAGCTCAAGATGGTTGGATCAGAGATCGAGGCATACACCAAACAGTCCAATGACTATGCTGCTCTTTGCCCAAACATGTCTCGACCCATGTACCGAAGAATCAAATTGTACATCAAGGGTTTGGCTCCAGAAATTCGAAGCCATGTGACTGCAACCAACCTCAATACCATTCATCCGGTCGTTCGTCTTGCTCACAAACTCACTGATCAGGTCGTGGAACAGGGCAAGCTGCCCAAAAGGATCAGTGTTACTGCTGGAACTTCTAATGACAACAAGCGTAAGTGGGAAGGAAATCAAAGCAAGGATGCTAACCCCACTCAGGCCCCAACACAGCAAAGGAAAACCAACAACAACAAGGGCCCTCAACAACAGGGTGGCTATCACGGGAACCACCCCAAGTGCAACAAGTGCAATCGACACCATAGTGGGCCATATGGGAAAAGTCCGTGTCAGCAATGTAACAAGATGGGGCATGAGGCCAAGGACTGTAGGAGTCCACGTCCCGCGGGGCAGAACCAGCAGCAGCCGCAACATCATGGGAACGTCAAGGGTTGTCTCCAATGTGGAGTTGAGGGGCACATTAAGAGGAATTGCCCTGAACTGAACCAGAACCACAACAACAATCCGGGAGCTGGAAACAACGATCAAAACAACAACAATGCTGGGAATGGTGCAAGAGGAAGGGCTTTTGTGATTGGAGCTGGAGAAGCGAAGAATGACCCCAACGTCGTGGCGGGTAAGTTCCTACTCGATGATCGTTATGTTTCTGTATTATTTGATTCTGGAGCCGATGCTAGTTATGTGTCCCTGCGTGTTAGTAAGAAGCTTAAGCACCAGCCTTCGTTACTAAGTTCTAAGCATATCGTCGAGTTAGCTAATGGTAGAAACATCGAGGCCTCACATTTTATCAACGACTGCAAACTAGTACTGTCTGGTCAGACCTATAGCATCGATCTTTTCCCTATTGCTCTTGGAAGCTTCGACGTCGTCATCGGTATGGATTGGTTATCCAAACATCGCGCGGAAATCCTCTGTCAAGAGAAAATGGTTCGCATTCCCCGCCGTTCTGGCAAACCCCTCATCGTACAAGGTGACAAAGGCGGAGAAGTCACAGGCATCATCTCGTTCTTGAAAGCCCAGAAGTGTTTACGAAAGGGGCACACCGCTATCTTAGCACTTGTCACCAACACACAGGAAAAGGAAAAGAGGATTGAAGATTTTCCAGTGGTACGCGACTACCCCGAGGTGTTCCCTAAAGAACTACCTGGACTCCCTCCCCACCATCAGGTCGAATTCCAAATCGAGCTAGCTCCCGGAGCAGCGCCTATAGCTCGTGCGCCTTATCGACTAGCCCCCGCAGAACTGAAGGAACTCTCTACGCAACTACAGGAACTATTGGATAAAGGATTTATCCGCCCTAGTTCATCACCCTGGGGAGCACCAGTACTCTTTGTTAAGAAGAAGGATGGCACATTCCGAATGTGCATCGACTATCGTGAGCTGAACAAGGTTACCATCAAAAATCGCTACCCTCTCCCGCGTATCGACGATCTATTCGATCAGTTGCAGGGATCGAGCTACTACTCTAAGTTCGACCTACGATCAGGCTATCATCAGCTACGAGTCCGTAATGAAGACATCTCCAAAACTGCATTCAGAACTCGTTATGGTCATTACGAATTCCTTGTCATGCCCTTTGGAATGACTAACGCGCCTGCGGTTTTCATGGACCTCATGAACTGAGTGTGCAAGACTTACCTCGACAAATTCATGATTGTGTTTATCGACGACATCCTAATCTACTCGAAAAGTCAAGAAGAGCATGAACAGCACCTACGCCTTATCCTCGAACTCCTTCGCAATGAACAACTGTACGCCAAGTTCTCGAAATGTGACTTCTGGCTTCGAGGAGTCCATTTCCTTGGGCACGTGGTTAATAAGGACGGAATTCACGTCGACCCAGCTAAGATTGACTCTATAAAGAATTGGCCTACGCCCAAAACTCCGATCGAAGTTCGCCAATTCTTGGGATTGGCAGGATACTATCGTAAATTTATCAAGGGATTCTCGAAGATTGCTCAGCCTCTCACGGCTCTCACTCAGAAGGGTATTGCTTACAAATGGAATGAAGCTCAGGAATCCGCATTTCAGAAGCTAAAAGATAACCTCTGTAGTGCTCCTATTCTCTCGTTACCTGAAGGTACCGACGACTTTGTGGTTTACTGTGATGCGTCTATTCACGGGCTCGGTTGCGTGTTAATGCAACGCGAGAAAGTTATTGCCTACGCCTCTCGACAACTTAAGACTCACGAAAGAAACTACACTACGCATGACTTGGAACTGGGAGCAGTGGTTTTTGCTCTTAAGATATGGAGACATTACCTGTACGGTACCAAGTGCACCATTTACATTGATCACAGGAGTCTCGAGCATATCTTCAAGCAAAAGGAATTAAACATGCGACAACGTCGATGGGTCGAACTCTTGAATGATTATGAATGCGCAATCAAGTACCATCCGGGCAAGGCCAATGTTGTGGCAGACGCCCTCAGCCGAAAAGACACTGCGCCCAAGCGCGTGCGAGCGCTACAACTTACCATCCAGTCTAACCTCCCTACTCAGATTCGAAATGCTCAGGTTGAAGCTCTGAAACCGGAGAACATCAGGGCTGAGTCCCTGTGAGGATCGAGGCAGCGGTTAGAACAAAAAGAAGACGGCGCGTACTATGTGACAGGGCGCATTTGGGTCCCACTCTATGGAGATCTACGTGAACTTGTGATGGACGAAGCCCATAAGTCCCGTTACTCAGTACATCCTGGTTCGGATAAGATGTACCACGACTTAAGGACTACGTATTGGTGGCCCGGCATGAAAGCCCAGATAGCAACATATGTCAGCAAATGTTTGACTTACGCAAGAGTCAAGACCGAGTATCAGAAACCAGCAGGCCTACTCCAGCAACCAGAAATCCCGAAATGGAAATGGGAGCAAATTTCCATGGATTTCGTTACTGGCCTACCTAGGTCCCAACGCGGGAATGATACTATTTGGGTGATAGTAGATCGATTGACCAAGTCTGCACACTTTTTGGCTATTAAGGAAACAGATAAGTTTTCTACCTTGGCAGACGTGTACTTAAAGGAAGTGGTTTCGAGGCACGGGGTGCCAACCTCCATTATTTTCGACCGAGACGCTCGTTTTACTTCGGAGTTGTGGCAAGCTATGCACAAATCCTTTGGCTCACGTTTGGACATGAGCACCGCTTATCACCCACAAACGGATGGGCAGTCTGAACGCACCATCCAAACCCTGGAAGACATGCTTAGAGCATGTGTGATCGATTTTGGCAAGAATTGGGAGAAGCATCTGCCGCTAGTGGAATTCTCCTATAATAACAGCTACCACACCAGCATTCAGGCAGCACCTTTTGAGGCATTGTACGGTCGTAAATGCCGATCACCTCTTTGCTGGGCGGAAGTTGGTGACAGCCAGATCACCGGCCCAGAACTGGTGGTGGACACAACGGAAAAGATTGCCCAGATCAGACAACGCATGGCGGCAGCTCGTAACCGTCAGAAAAGCTACGCTGATAAGCGTAGGAAACCGCTAGAATTCTAGGCCGGGGACCGGGTTCTACTTAAAGTCTCACCCTGGAAGGGTGTGGTTCATTTTGGTAAACGGGGCAAGCTGAATCCGCGATATGTTGGACCATTCGAAATTACTGAGAGAATCGGTAAGGTTGCTTATAGATTGAATCTGCCTGAAGAGCTGAGTGCGGTGCACAATGTTTTTCACGTGTCTAATCTGAAGAAGTGTCTATAAGATGAAACACTCATAATCCCTTTCAAGGAACTCACTATCGACGAACAGCTACACTTTACCGAGGAACCGATTGAGATCACGGATCGAGAGATCAAAACCCTCAAACGTAGCCAGATACCTCTCGTGCGAGTTCGTTGGAACTCGCGACGTGGCCCAGAGTTTACCTGGGAGCGGGAAGACCAGATGAAGTGCAAGTATCCCCAGTTGTTCCCAAACGAAACCCCCAGCACTGAAGCTACAACCGAATTTCGGGACGAAATTCCAAACTAACGGGGGGGATGATGTGACACCCCGTTGAAACACTCTCACACGTACTAGCTTGACAGTGGCTGCCTTAACTTTCGGGACGAAAGTTCTTAAAACTTGGGGATAATGTGACACTCTAGGTTTTCCCGAGTAACCCTCTTGTATTAGCAATGTGTACGTACGAATTATTAAATGAAAGTTGTGATTATCTTGTTATGCTATGTGTTGTATGTATGTATAATATAAGTATGTGTGTATATTAGTGAACCGAGACCACAAAGAACCCGACTCGAGACCACACGGTCTCGAGTAAACAGTAACGGTTGGGCCGGATTGGGCCATACACCCCTTTGAGCCCACTCGGAACCATTGTAGGGTGCACCACCCAAACCGAGTATAAAACCCATGCCCAAGCCAACCATCCCTCATTTTCCACCATTCTTCCACACTCGCTCCCACACACACACTCCTTCACTCTCTCTCACTAAAACCCTAACAATCAAGCTCACCTCCTTCTCCCTCTCTCGGATTCAACCAGCAATAACAAGGAACCTCGGTCAAGCTCATCATCATCACTCGGACACTTCATTTTCTCACCTTCTTCCTTGACTCGGTACCTTTTCATCAACCGGTTAGTGTTCAATGTGTGTTAAGAGTTATGTGTGTTAATGAATAAGAAACATGTAGTTTAGAGGTCTTTTGCATGATTTTTGTATGATTAGTGAGTTTGATAATGTGTGTGAACTATTATATGATAATGTTTTGCTAAGATGTTCAAATGGCAAAGAATGATAGTTTAAGAGTGTTTATGACCATCCGGATTATGTTAAATGTTATAAAATAAATGTTTCTTTTGTTTCTTGCAAGATGATCTTGATATCTAGGTTATTTTTGTTCATAGAATGCATGGTTATGTAGGATGAACATGTTTGATAATATAGAAACCCTAAAAGATGAACCGTATGAATGTGATATGAATATGATATGAAGATTTGAATTGTTATGTTTGATCCATTTGATTAAGGTTTTAGACAAGAAAACATGTTGGTGTGATTTCATTGGTTAGTACACAAAAATCATGGAAACAAATTCTGTTGGATAGTAAAATTCAGGCAGATGTATCAGAATTCAGCAGGCAAACGAGTCGAGACCACTGGTTTCGACTCGAGACCATGAAGCTACAACTCGAGACCGCAACGGTTGCGACTCAAGACCTAGACCAAGCAACTCAAAAACGGACTTCAGGGACTCGAGACCATCAAGGTCTCGACTCGAGACCACATCGTGACAACTCGAGACGGGACTAGAGATCTTCGGGGTTGCGAGTCATGCCTGCACCACTCGAGACCAACCATTACAAGTCGAGACCTCCTGGTTGCGACTCGAGACCGCATGTTCACGAGTCGAGACCACCTTGTCTCGACTGGGCTGCTCACTTTAGTTATTGGGCCACAACGTGATTTGTTTGGGCTGCCTGTTTAATTGAACTATGTGTTAGTTGTTACTGTTGACTGATCCAATAGTAGAGCAGGCCCAATAACTCAACATGTAACTGTATGCATGCTATGTGTTAGATTATGTGTAAAATATACGTGACATTCTCTGTACCCAAACCTGACCTATACTGGTAACCATGTTAGGACGTGGTGACCCGTGCTTGACAAGTAACCTAATCTGCCGAGCAACCCAAGGTGAGTTCACACACTAAAAGCATGCGTCCCAGGGAGGGACACGGACAACTGCCAACTTTGGGAAAAATACTTTTGAACTATTATTTCCGGGGGAAATCCGAATGGGTATTTACTATCTCCGGGGGAGATACGTTTGGATATTATTTATAAATCACAACTAGCCAAGCTAAACGAAACTCTATCACCTTAAGTCCCTGCTTACAGTACCGATTAATCGCCGGGGGCGAACGGGTTATAGTTGATAGCGCTATTAGGTTTGACAACCTCACACCGTGACCGGGGGGATCGGGCGTGAACTAGTAGACCTCGCATCTTGGTCAATGACGATAGACATTGACTCGGGGCACAACAACTTTCCGTCAACAGTTTCGGTATCTACAGTTTAGTGAGCTTACAGATGGGGTAGCTCCCCATAACGTGATTATAAATGCTTTATCTAAACAACTTACGTTTTCGAAAACTAAAACTTGACACCTCGTGGACTCGCCAACATTATGTTGACACCCTACTGCATGCTTTGTAGGTACCCAGTGATTCAGGAGCTTGCAGCTTGCGGATGTGTAGTGGTCGTCTAACTCGTGTGTTGGGTTTTAAACAAACTTGAACTAAGAACTTTGTTTTAGTCCATTTTGTCTATGCTTCCGCTACTTATCTGAACTATTACTTAAACTTAAAACTTTTGAACTTTGACTATGATATTTGCTGACCTTGTGGTTGGTGAGTATTACTTTTGTTATTTATTGTATTGCTCAGTATAATTGGTGGCTGGATCCTGGTCAGTCACGCCTCCAAGTGGTGGTGTTCCGCACATGGATTTTGGGGGTGTGACAATGTTTAGCTAAGTCTCTTACATCACTTGGTGAAGACAAGCATTTAATGTATTACTTTTGATTTTTAATCTTTTTTCACTTTTTATTTGGTTTTGTATTAATGACTTTAATAACTAGTTTCTTATGTTGAAGGTGAAACTTCTATATCATTTGTCTGTGGTGTCTTGGCATTACTTTACTGTCTATATAAAGTAAAAGATTTTCACCATTCATATCTCTACGGTCTATATAGAGATATGTTGGCTACCTAGTCGGGGGTTAAGGGAATGGTTTGGTAAGGTTCTTGCCTTGTTCAAGATGTTTGTTATTTGTGATGTAGGATGATTAACGTTGGTATGTTTAGGATGTTTGTTATTTGTTGAGTGGTGTGGTGTTTAAGTAAAACAGGTACCCAGGAAGCTTGGAGACACTAAGTATTAGTGCTACATAAGCCCGGAAACCCAAACCGAAAGCCAAAAACATGTTTTCATTTATTGCAGACTGGCACCACAGGGTCGTGCTCAGCCAGCACGACCCGTGTCCACTACCCTGTACCTGCTAATTATCTGAAAACTGCCCGCCACGGGGCCGTATCCACCAGGCATGCCCCCGTGGCCACTTTCTGTAAGTTGCTATTACTGGCACTCTGACCACGGGGCCGTGGTCACCCAGCACATGGCTGTGTCCAGGTGCCCAGTAACACTAAACCTTGTTTTCAACACCTTTTTACACATTCAATCAACCTAAAAACTTATTTTTGGGACACATTGAGGACAATGTGTAATTTAAGTGTGGGGGGGGATGCTAAAACCTTGAATTTTGCAAGTCCTAATAACAAGCCTTACACAAAACTCTATTGGAACCGCTAATCACCCCAATTTTTTTCAAAAAACTTTTTATTTTTTTTACTTGTCTTGGTTTAATTTGGGAATAACAAGTTCTAAAAAGGTTATATTTTTACAAATTTACAACCGATAGCGTCGTGATAAAAAGAACCGGCATAAGAAAATTATGAAACGGTATGACAAATCTAGTTAAAATTTGATTATATATACTTGATCACATTATAAACCCATTCCCACAATAAGTGAGTTTTGAGCCTTTATTGAACATACAAGCATACATCTTTAAACTAAATGCTCATTTTTCGTTTCTTGTGTGAATAGCCGCTTGGTTCTTACGACTCTAGAACTTGCCACGACGATACATTCCCGGTCCTTACCAATTTAAACCCAAGTAAGTAAATGATGGATGCATTAGGACTAACCCATTTTTCTTTTCAACACCATTATTTTTCATTTTCTTTATCACCTACCCAAAATCCCCCTAGTTAACCCCTTTGAGCCTAAATCTTTTCAATTCTAAACCCACAAAACAAACACCCTTTACCCACCAAAACCTTTTTCTTTCCAACCCTTTATTTTAGTAAAAAACTCAGTTTTCTTGTTGATGTTTCTTTATCAAAAAAAAATGAAAGTCTAGCAATAAAAAACAAGTTCCTCAAAGAAACTTTGTTTGAAAATGCTTAGTTTGAATAAAAGTCACAAAAACAAAAAGTTTTACGATGACCGACGCTTTTTACGCTTTTAGCCCTTTTACTAACCACTAACCCAAAACCACCTACCTTTAGCCCAAGCCTAACCCTTCCCCAAGTTCTCTTGATATTTACAAAGGTTTATAGTTAAAAAGGAGGAGGATTGATTGCTTGGCAAGCATATGGTAGAAGTTCCATGCCGGTCTCGAGTGTTCCACAAAAATACATCTTCGACCGAGTGTTGAGTGATCTCCTGTGAGGTATGTGAACTTGTATATAAATGGAATTTTAAAAAGGCATGTTATGCCCAAATAAGTAATTTCTCTTATGAGATGTTCTAAATAAATCATAACGAATAGGATTATAAATAGTATAAAAATAAAACCCAATAAAGATCGTGGATTCCCGACAATCAAGACAAGCCCAAAAACTTCTCTTCTACCCATTCTATTTGGGTGTGTAAGCCACATAATAAAGAGTTTTGCTTGAGGACAAGCAAAGATTCAAGTGTAGGGGTATTTGATATATGCAAAATGTAACATATAAATTACATCAAATGAGTCATAAAACTAACCCTTTTTAGTACTAATGTTGGAAAAAGTGTGTTTTTATCTTCCTTTTGTATTTTCAGGACCAAATGAGCTTAAATGAACAAAAGGAACAAATATGCAGCAAAAACTAACATAAATACAAAGAAAAGGAATAAACGTGGCATGCCCGACCCCTCGATAGCATCTCCCTAAGCAAAAACAAGAAACAGAAGGCTGACCACGGCCCATGCCCACTAGACATGGGGGCATGGTAAGGTGTCTGCAGAAAGGGACAAAGCTATAGAAGCTTCTACGCCCACCACAGGGGCGTGCCCAGCTCAGCACGGGGCGTGGTTAATGCTAAGATTCGCAGAATCTTGCAAATCTAGATAGTACAAATACGCTTCTGCACACGGAGTCGTGCCCAGCGAACACAGGGCTGTGTGGAGCCTAATGCAGACAAGTGCAATTAATGAAGGAAGAGAAAGGAGATGGCCACGGGGGCGTGTCCAGCGGACACGAGCCCATGGTCGGGCATCTGTTCAGGCTATAAATAGGGGTGCTTAGCTCACTTCAAAGGCATCCCTTGGTAAACCACCTCTCTCTCACTTTGCCACCATTCCACCACCACTACAACACCCACATCCACCACCATCATCCATCATCCACCTTAGAGTATGTGTAGTAGTCTCGGGATCCAAGATTGATCGTAAGAGTTCTTGTCAATCAAAGGCCATGTTTGGCTAAGTCTCTTACATCACTTGGTGAAGACAAGCATTTAATGTATTACTTTTGATTTTTATTCTTTTTGCACTTTTTATTTGGTTTTGTATTAATGACTTTAATAACTAGTTTCTTATGTTGAAGGTGAAACTTCTTTATCATTTGTCCGTGGTGTCTTGGCATTACTTTACTGTCTATATAAAGTAAAAGATTTTTTACCATTCATATCTCTACGGTCTATATAGAGATATGTTGGCTACCTGGTCGGGGGTTAAGGGAATGGTTTGGTAAGGTTCTTGCTTTGTTCAGTGTATAGATCCTGCAAGGACCAGGGTCAAGCTTACTAGGACCTCCTTCAATACCCACAGGTATTAGATGGCGGGGGTGCGAATGGCTTGATCCTCTCATATGTAAACTACTATTAATACATTAAACCGGCTACTTGGGATGGTATCCCTACTGACTGAAACCACTTAGCCGAGGGTAACGTCACCTTCAAAAGAGGGGCCTACCACTTTACTGATTAATAACTTAATTAATTATCTTCCAATATTCCGACCCTTTGGGATTGTATCCTTGCTGACTCAAACCACTGGGTTGAGGGTAACGTCACATTCAAAAGAAGGGCCTACTACTATAACTCAGATAATCTCTTAAAAGTGCAAAAGTGCGGAAATCATCAAATGATACATTAAAGGCGAGTCGGGTCCAAGTGATTCATCTTGTCTATATTTTATTTTTATTTCAGGATTTTAGTTTTTATTTTTCATGCTTAAAACCTTTTCTAAAAATTTCAGTTTGATTAGACGTTGAGGATAAACCGGTACTAATAGCTCTTGTGTCCTTGGATGACCTCGGTATCTTACCAACGCTATACTACGCTCACGATGGGTGCACTTGCCCATGTGTGTGTTTAGTGTTAGTAGAATATCGTGTTTTATTAATTTAAAACTTGACTAATGTGTAAAATGGTCTTAAAATATTAATAAAAACATATTACACCTTACACACACCAGGGCTTAATGGGTGAGCAGCCCAACTGTTTTGGGTCAGTCGAGACCGGCTGGTCTCGAGTCGGAACCTCGTGGTTTCGGTTCGATAATATACATCAAATGTTAATTTATACTATACACGCATAACACACAAAGATTCAAATAATGCACCGAAACAAGTAACAAGTTTTCATTTAACTATCATATATATACACATAATAAGGTTGCTCAGGAAAACCTGAAGTGTCACAGACGGAGTGAGTCCGGCCGGCGCGACAGGACTTTACCCGCAGCAGCGTAGTGTGCCAGTAGGTGAAATGTGCTCGTGCGCCAGAGTTTACACACGGCGGCAGAGTGTTTGTCCAACGAGCACAAAATTTCCTAACTATGCGCATGTGAGCTAAGGTCACCGATGGTTTGAAAATGGCCTGTTTCTTTTTTAATGAAAACAATAGGGGTGGAAATCGTTAATTGTAAAAGAAGTAAGCACGTGCTTTGGCAGCTTTTTTTATTGCTTACAGTTGCACATGCTTTAAAAGTAGATATATGACAGCGATTTGTTTCTTGTTATTTAATAATTTAAAATAACAAAGCTAAAAGCACTTTGTTCTGTAAAAACAAAATTCATTAGGGGTATTGTTAAATACACCCGGCAAGTCAAAATTTTTTTACTTTTACCCACAAGTCAACCATATTTCAGTCAACTTTTCAATATTATTTCAACTTTCCATAAACCAAATTTAATAGAACAAGTTTCCATAAACCAACAGTATCATCTCCTTCAATGTCAAATTAGACCTGACTGGTACACAAACATATACATATTTCTATAGTTAACTGTTTTCTCGTTCAATACACCCGTCCGGCCACCACCACCCACCGCACACCTCCGGCCACCACCACCCACCGCACACCTCCGGTCAATGGAAGAAGATGATTTTATCATGAGGACACCTCAATTTGTCACTAATCAGGTACAAAAAAACTCAATGGAACAAGTTTTTTACAACTAGATCTTTAAAACACAATTTTTTTTACAACCAGATCTATAAAAAAAAGTTTTTTTTACCAGAGTTCTTTCTTGTCTTTTCGCCGGAGTTTCTCTCTGTTGTTCGCCAGAACCGCCTTAGTTCGCCCGAGTTTCGCTTTATTGTTCGCTGGAACCGCTTAGTTCACCGGAGTTTACACTGGCTCTCTCTCTTTCTCTATCTGTCGTCTACCATATGTCTTGATTTGGTATTTTGAGTGTTTATATATTTGAACAGGCCCACATGTGTCCTTATATAATAATTTATTATATATAAACAAGTGCAACTTGAACAGGCCCACATGTGTCCTATACACATGTTAGTTCTTATTATCTCAACTTATTTTTTATATCCCACCAACTTGTATGATATTCAAGTGTGTACCGATTTGAATAGGTTAAAAATAGACAAATAGGTTAAACTGTTCATATCTGTCACATATTTAATTAATTACTTTATGAACAGACCCTTATAATTTATTGTAGGCAATGGAACAATCGTTTAAATTTATTATATATAATTTGTTTATTGATTTGTTTATATATTGGTTGTGTTATTTCCAAATTTCATTTATAGGTATTCGGGTCTTGTGAAGAATTGATAAATTGGTACAAAAGTTGGCATACTCACTCGGTGTTGTCATCATCAAAAGAAGGTCAAATAAAAGATCTTGCGGTTTCGTGTATAGGGTTGTGCTCCAATGTGATCGTGGCGACGTATATAAAGTTAAGGATTCAAGTAAAGTTACCGGCACCAAAAAAACTAATTGTCCTTTCGAATTAGAAGGAACATATTTAGATGACTATTATTGTTGGACCTTAAAGGTGACATGTGATAGACATAATCATCAACCTGTACTATTTATGGATGGTCATTCATATGCAAAGCGGCTTTCCGAAGATGAATTTAACTTGGTTGTAGAATTGACAAGGATGAATGTGGCGCCACGTGATATTCTAGCAATACTCAAAGAGAGGAATTTAAGTAATGTGTCTACACTTAGGACTATTTACAACGCACGCAACAAAATTCGCATGGTCGATCAAGTAGGCAAATCTCCAATGCAGGTTCTATTGTCCCTTTTGCCTTAGTAAATGACGAGAACCATTATGTCATGGTGCAATTACAAGGAGGGTATCCAATGCCTACAATCACGCCTTATTGGAATTTTCGCAACATTAGCATGTCTGCGGCTGGATGGGAGACCATGTATAGGTGGCGTCTAGAATTATATACCCAACTTTATCGTCGTGAAAGTGGTTTTGTCGATCTAGGTGATTAATTGTTTTAATGTTTGCACGTTTACTGTTTTATTAGAGACTCGTTATTTATTTATTTATTTATGATGAACTTTTTCACTTTCGTGTTTATAATAAAGTGTCTTGATTATTTATTTATTAATATTAATAATATTATAACAAAATATAAAAAACTAACAAAAGTATTATAAAATAAAATAACATAAAAAACATAATTATTACTTTTGACTTTATAATAAAACATAATTATTACTGTTAGTTCATTAATGTCGTTAGTTCTTCAAGGACAAATCATTACAATGATAGAAAACAGAGAAATGGTGATTACCACAAGGCAAATCAATGCTATGATCTAAGTGTGTGGTATGAAAGTGGTGAATGGTACGATAACAGAGTGTGTTACACTTGTGATTATCAAGGACACATTGCTGTTAACTGCCAGGGTTGGAGATTTGAAACGAGAAGGTGTTATGAATGTCACATCAGAGGACACATTGCCATAGATTGCCCAACGAGATCAAAAGGAAGATCGAGGGCTGAATCTCAGAAAATGGCAAAGAAATCAGTCAGTGTCAAGCCCAAAGAACAGAAAGTTCAAGAACCAAAAGTTCAAGAACAGGAAGTTCAAGAAAAGAAAATTAAGCTTTCACAAGGGCAGAAAGACAAATTGAGGAAGAAAAGGAAGAAGGCAAGAGAGTATCTGGAAAGGATTTTGTCCTCGGATACAACAAGAAAATCAGAGAAGAGTTCTGATAAATCGTCTTGCTTTTCAAAGAATGATAAATCTTGCAAAACGAGTTCATCAGATACAAATCTGAGGACAGAAGAGAAAGGAATTTTGAAGAAAGACAAAGTTGTTAATCAGAAGATTAACAAAACAAAGAAAATGAAATTTTCACTTCTTGGAGATGAATCTGTTTCTGTGAAAACAAAGGAGCCACATGTCGGCGATTAATCTGACTCATCAAAGTCAGACAAGCCACATTCAGGCAATGAATCTGGTGTGGTAAAGCCAGAAGAGCCACATGTTGAGGTAAAAGTTGAGAATTCTGATTTAACAATGGATGATGCAAATTTTCCACCATTGTTGAACAAGAATTCAAAATCACCCAAGGATCGTCAGGCTTGGGTGAATCTGTTCAAATGAAAAAACCTGACTTGCCGGAGTTCCCAGGTTGGTAAGCGTGGAACATGAATCGGCACATTTCTTAAAACATTGTGATGATAAAACCCCATGTTCACAAAACTAATTTTCCGGAAAAACCATATTGATTAAAACAAACTTAAGTGTTTTGAAATCATAATGGGAAAATAGTTTGTTGTTAGGGGGAGTTCTGATTGTTTATGCCAAGTGGATGACGAATTGAAGCAATTCGATATCATGTTGTCACGTTCTTGTACAGTTTGTTTTCAAATTTTCTCAAAAAAATCAAAATTGAAACATATTTTGATTTTAGGGGGAGTAAAATTTAAAAAAAAAATAGAAAATTTGAAAATGTCAAAAACATCGAAAAATCAAAAATGAGTTTTGTTGAGACAAGAGGAAATGATAGTAAATCAGTGGACTATCACATCATGCTAAAGAAATGTAATGTAAAATGTGATAAACGGTCTCACTAAAGATGTGACGATAGGCTCAGCTAGACTAGTAGATTTGCGATAACGATACAAACTTAAATGAAAAAGCCTAGTTCTAGTGGGAAACATGGTTGAAAGCATAGTACTTACTTTTGTCCTTCGTGATTGTGTACCTACTCAGTAATCGCTAAATGCTAAAGAGCATAAAACCGGTTAAGTTTGTGAACTTTCACAACTTGCTGAAAAGTCACTGTGATTGTGCATTTTATTTTGCAAAGATTTAAACTTGTTTTATTTCTTTATTTTATTTAAGCATTGGACATCCTCTGCGTATACGTGAGTATTGACCTGGATGTTATTGCCTAAGCGTTCTGCATTATTTTCTTTGGTGTTTCGTTTAAGCTTTGGATCACCTCTGCGTATACGGGAGTATCGACCTGGTGGTTAAAGCCTAAACAACTTCAACTTGTTTTTATTTTCTTATTTTGTTTAAACATTAGACTTTCTCTGCGTATACGGAAGTATCAACCTGATTGTTAATGTTTAAACATTCTGCTTTGTTTTTGCACAAATCACAGTTGATGAAAGTTTAAAGGCATTGCTTGAGTTAGTGTATTACATGATGAGGGGATATGCTGAGATCGTGGGGTCCATAAGAATTTAGTGCAAAATTAATATATCTTAACGTATCGGTAAGCATTTCGAAAGTTTTTAGATTGAGTTTAGGAGGACAACAATATCGTCAATCTATGTGAATCGTTTAGAACTTAATATGTTTAAAGCTTAAAGGTGCTAGTGATTTGTCTCATAAACTGATACGATCCTCTTACACAAACTCACAAAAAGATGTTTGTATATAGTTTATTTTCTTAAATCCAAAAAGAATTTAGTGTGTTTTAGCATGAAATTTTGAAAAATCCAAAAAGATTTTCGACAACTGATGTTGGAGAGCTGATATTCAAAATTCTAAGTGCTAAACAGGAAGAACAGAAGTTTGGGGACGTTTGTTGGAAATGAGAATTGTTTTTGAAATGGATAAATGGCTCATTAATTTGAAATCAATTTAATCATTTTAAATACAAGTGATAAGCATAAAGTCAAATCTTATTGTTGATTAAAGTATGTGCAGGTATGAGGCTAATGAAAGCCAGACTACGATCCCGACAGCTGAGTCTAAGGGGGAGTTTGAAGACAAGCTTAACGCAATGGGGAGTGTGCATTCAAGGAGCCAGATAACTATTTTGGAGGAGCTTGTATACGGAAAGCCAGGTGTCGATCCCAAAAGCACGGAAGCTTGACGAAAGGGGGAGCCTGAAGAAAGAGACTAGCAAGAGGGAGAGCAACTGAAGCTAAAGACAGATCCACGTGGATTCTGTTCGAGAAAGAGAAACACAAGACGCTACGAGATTGACTGCGGCAATATCCAAGGGGGAGACTGTTAGTTCATTAATGTCTATCGCCTTCGTCAATCCGAGCCGTAGCGAGAAACAGTTCAAAACGAGCTTTATATTGTAATAATTAGATAGAAGTAGCAAGGTGGCATTTTGGTAACTAATGAGAAGTCTCATTAATTCCAAGGGATATATATAGGAGAGTTATGTCATCATTTGTAAGACTTTTGCTCATTTGGAATTAGAACAGCTAATCTTAGAGAGAGAAAGTTCTCTCACGTGATTCTCGTTGCTTGTACACGTCATGTTTGTCAATAGAATCACAGTTCTAGTACGTTCTTCTGTGTTCGGTCACGCACGTTCACGGATTCCGCACGTCGAACGTTCGTTACGCAATCGTACGGTGTCAAAACCGATCCTACAATTACTTTTGACTTTATAATAAAATAATATAATAAAGTAGTTAATCATTACTAAATTATTACTAAATTTGACTTTTTGGTATATTAATCCTTATCTTGAATGTATTTATCACACCCCCTAATTAATGACTGTGAACAAAGTGCTTTTAATGAAGGGGTGTGATAAATACACCCAAAATAAGGATTAATATACCCAAAAGTCAAATTTAGTAATGAATAACTACTTTATTATATTATTTTATTATAAAGTTAAAAGTAATAATTATGTTTTATTATAAAGTCAAAAGTAATAATTATATTTTTTATCTTATTTTATTTTATAATACTAACCCTTTTTTATATTTTGTTATACTATTATTAGTATTAATATCAATATCAATATTAATAAATAAATAATCAAGACACTTTATTATAAATACGAATGTGAAAAAGTTAATCATAAATAAATAACGAGTCTCTAATAAAACAGTAAACGTGCAAACATTAAAACAATTAATCACCTAGATCGACAAAACCACTTTCACGATGATAAAGTTGGGTATATAATTCTAGACGCCACCTATACATGGTCTCCTATCCAGCCGCAGACATGTTAATGTTGCGAAAATTCCAATAAGGCGTGATTGTAGGCATTGGGTACCATCCTTGTAATTCCACCATGACATAATGGTTTTCGTCATTTACTAGGGCAATTGTAAGAGCTCTGTGTCGCAACCTCCGACCCCTGCCCCAGGAGGCGGGCGGCCGCGAGCTCGCAGAGCCGGTGGTATCGTTTAACCAATTTTCATTTACAGGTGCTAAAAACTTCTTTGCATGGAGTTTAAGCCAGAAAAGATGGTTTTCAAACGGAGGGGGTAAAGCATGAGCAGTCGTACAAGTTCACCGCATTTCATGCAGGGCCAAGGACTTGTTTGGGTAAATGTTCGTGCAAGTGATTCCATCTTACTACAGCTTCTTGATAATTGCAGTCCGCTTGAATGAATAATATTGAAGGGCTACTCTTGACCCTTGTCCCTTTGCATATATGTACACGTATAGTCTGCATACTATATATGTACTTCCAGGATATCTAGTTCATGATTATTTCTATTACACAAAAAAATCCCGGTCTCTGCCCCTCTTACTCAAAAAAAAATAAATAAATAAAGGGGTGTGATAAAAACAGTGTCGCGTCACCCCTGCACATACGTATTTTCATTTTATAGATACTTGTATCATATAGACAATATAGTAGTTGATAGTCCAAGAGTTTCGTAACATAAATATATTGTTATTATTATTAAATTTGAATCTTGCATTTAGATAACATGTTTTATGTATATATATAAAACTTTTTCATCATACGTATTTTATAAAAAAACTTAAAAGTGTATGTTAGTGCACTATATCTGTTGACTTCGTCTAGTATCACGTCATGTAATAGGATTGATAGATCTGTGCACGTAGTTCGAGAAACTAGGTTTAGAAGTAATTCCGCTTGAAAGTAACATGGAAGTTAATTCCGTGCGGAATTAAATATCGCATGAAAGTGATTCCGTTTGAGTCTTGTTCAAGCGGAATTTGGGCTAGTATAAATAGTGTTCATGCGGAATCATTTGTAATGTTCTTCTGATTCGGTAACGAAGTGCTGCCGAACTGTCTCGAGGTGCTGTAAGACTATTATATCAATAATAGAGACGTATTAAAGTGTATCAAGCTGTTTCCACGTCCGTTTCACTGATTCCGCCTTTGAATCAGATCTAAAACTCTTCTGATTGACTAATTCGGGTCATCAAACGATCCTACAAGTGGTATCAGAGCTCAGGAGGAGGAGTTCTATCAAATTCAGCTTGATTTCATTACTTCTACACCTTCTTTTTCAAATTGGACAACTTTTAACGGTCAAAATGGATTGAATTTTACATATGTTATGTAAAACACAGTTTTAACAAAGCCTTGAAAGAATCATATCAAAATTCAACTTAAAGATGACAGAAATGGGCCAAAAGGTTAATTCCGTTTGAACGAAGCACCTAATTTCGTTTGAGAATTTGAAGTAATTTCGCACGAAACTACTAATTCCGTGTGAAAGAAGTAATTCCGTTTGGGAATTTCGTGTGAAAGGGTAATTCCGTTTGGGAATTTCGTTCGAAAGGGTATTTTCGTTTGAAGTGTTAATTCCGCACCAAAGTGATCTCGTGTGAAGCTTAATTTTGCTTGAAGTCTGATTCCGTTTGAAGACTAATTCTGTTTGAAAGCTGATTTCACACAAAATCTCGTTTCGTGTCAAGATCATTTCACGTCAACCGAGTGTCAGTTTATTTCAAGTTGTTTGATATTGATTAAACTAATTGTATTTGTTTGTTTGTTTTCATGTACATTGATTCAAGAAATTCTCATCATGGCTGAAGAATTCTACAACACCTTCTACAACGCATTCACTTCAGATTCGTCGGAAACTTCAGATGTTACACCCAAAATGATAACAAAATCAATTAAAGACAATATAAAACATGACAATTTTTATAGAACCTATTCGAAACCACCTAAGCTTGATAATATTGAGGATTATGTTTGGTGGAAAGAAAGGTTTATCAACTAGACTAAAGCTTATGCACATGAAAGCTGGTTTTGCTTGGAGTTTGGCTACAATAAACCTGTTGATGACAAAGGAGAAGAAATTCCGCTCAAAAGTTTTACAGAAGAAGACAAAAGAAGATTTTCATATGAGTAGAAAATGATCGCTTTGATTCAACAATCGATCCGAGAAGATATTTTTTCATTATTAATTCATGATGGGTCTTCGAAATCTGTATGGGAAGCTTTACGGGTGAAAGCTGAGGGGGGTAAACAAATCAAGAAGAACAAAATCGCATTATTAAAAAAGGAATTTGATTTGTTTGATAGTTTGAAAGGTGAATCTGTTAGACAAATGATTGAACGATTTTGTCACCTAAAAATTGAACTTGAAAAGTTTGAGATTGTGAAAACAAGAGAAGAAATAATTGACAAAGTAATTGAAGCGTTACCACGAGCTGATCAGTCGCAAACGTTTGTATTCATATTGAAAAATGATGCTTTATATGATACAATTTCTCTTGATGTTTTGTTAGAGAAAATTGAAAGTCATGATCTGGAGCTACAAAAGCAAAGCAAGATGAGCAGTTCATCGCATCATCAGAATGTTGGTCTTTATTACAAAGGTAACATACCTTCGGTGAAAGCAGGTGAATCACCAAAGACCGGATTCAGTGTTGAAAAGATGAAAGAACCACAAACAAACTCAGCAAGTTACAATTCTGGATATCATTCATCTTCAAAAGAAAATTCTAAAGAATCAGAGGAGATATTGTGCAACATTGCTCTTAAGTTGACGAATTCTCCGGCAATGAGCATCAGTGCAGCTAAACAGCAAATGAGTTTCCTTGCATCTGTTCTGGAATCGTATGAAGGTTTTGTAGCTGGCAAAATTGGAAACTCAGAGTTAACCAAAGAAGACTACGACCAGATTGATCCGGAAGAGATGGAACTCATTGACATCCGCTGGTGTTTGGCAAGTTGCATTCGCAGAGCTCAGAGATACATGGAGATTACAGGGAAACAATCATTAGGTGGTGCATCAACAAAACTTGGATTTGACAAGTCCAAAGTGACCTGCTTCAAATGTAAGCAAAAAGGTCATTTCAAGAGAGAATGCAACAATACTGCAGCTGGAGGAAATGAACATCCGTTCAATGACTACTACCGTAAGGCAATCTACCACCGAAGCAAAGAAGAGCCGAAGATGATTGAAAAAAGTCCTAGAGAGAAATCTAGAGCTTTTGCAGTAATTCATGATGATGAAGGTTTTGATTGGAGTCAAATTTATCCAGAAGAAGATCGTTTGGAAAATATAGTTACAGCTCGTGGCAGAAAAACATCAAAAAGTCAACATTATGTTTTTGTTGCTGAAATTCAAGAGGAAAACAAAGAAGAAAAAGGCACAGCTGAGATAAAAGAGAAAACTCAAGAAGAGGATAATAACAAGTTAAAAAGTTATCACGCGTCGTCATATGTGCTTGAAAGAATTTTCAACATAAAACCGGATGGGAAAGATTCTGAGCAAAACAAGAAAGGTATTGGCTCAGAGTTTCATCAAGTTCCACCACCGGAAAAGTTTGTATTTTATGATGATGAAAAGGTCGAAAAAGCTTTCAACATGGTAGATCAATTGCCAGATAACATTGACGTAACCTATTCCAAATCTGATGATTCTAGTGATTCAGAAGTGGTAGGTAAGGTCGTTGAAAGTGTGTTGAAAGAAGAGTCGGTTAATACATGTAATTCTGAATCACAAGATGAAAATGAAGGTAATTTTCATGATGGATATCTGAAAAACACAAAATCCAAGAAAAATTTGAATGATGATTCAAAAGGATTGGTTTATACCATGATTGGATCGGACAAATTATTCTTAGATGTTGTATTCCCGATTCAGAATGTGATTTCAAAAAAGATTGATAAAGTTTTCAAAATGGTTGAAATTGAAAAGTCTGAGATTTCAAAGTTTGTTAGTAAAGGTCACAAAACTTTTTATAACAAACCTGGTTTCAAGAAGAAAAACATGAAGGCTGGGTTGGGTTATAAAAAGAAACAACGTTGGAATAAAAATGAAACACAAAATTTTCAGGCAAAAATAAGTTTTGTTCAAGGAAAGAGTTTAGCAGAAGAGAAAGAACTCAAATTTGGACGACAGTCTAATAATGAGTTTCATGCTCAGAAAAAGCAACAACATCAGGTCAAAGATGTGTTCAAGATAACATGTTTCAAATGTGATCAAATTGGACATCTTGCTCGCAAGTGTCCAAATCTGAAACCTGTTGATGTTGAGTCGAAAAAGAAGTCTGAAAATGTATAAACAAAAATCTGAGAGTGTAAAACAAAGGTCAACCAGATTTGATTCCAAACAAACTTGGAGGTACAACACAAACAAGTTTGCTTCGAATCAAAATTGGATATCAAACCCGAACAGGTTCGATTCAAGACAGACCTGGAATTCTCACACTCCCAGATTCAGAAAAACACAAAGTTGGAAAACATCAGTTGATATGACAAAACCTCAACAGTTTTGGAAATCAAATGTTGTTCAAAATGAAAATGTTCAAAAAGAATCACATTTTTACAAACGAGGAACACCAAAAGGTTAAACATGGTCGGTCAAGAAATCAATGACTTTGGTAAAAGATGAAAAAGTTGAAGTCAAAATTGATAAGGTTTTTGTGAAAGATGACAAAGACTTTCCGACATTGAATGAAGTTTATTGTGTTGAAATGCCTAAGGTCAAACAGACCTGGGCAAAATTGTTCAAGTAATTGAGTAATTTGAATGTGCAGGTGCTCAACAAAATCAAAGATTGTAAGAATGGAAGTTGGAGCAGCCTGGCACAACGAGATGAGGAGAAGGCTGCTAGACCCTGTGTTGGGTGAAACTGGGAGTTTATTTGTTTTCTGTACATAAATAAACAATATTTCAAAAACCCTAAAAATTGAAAAATTAAAAATCAAAAATATGTTTTTAGTTTGTCAAAAATCAAAAATTTCAAAAATATGTTGATTGAATATGCTGAAACCCTCACGGCGGAACAAACATGATTAATTTCACAAGATTGAAAAACGGTTTTCAAACTGTAAAGTATCAATGGGTTGTAAATCATGGGGGTACGTTATACTTTCTGCAAAACAGAGCATGAGATGCAGAAAATGGATGGCGAGACAAAGCTATCTACATCGGTTATCAAATTTTCTTTAAATGGTTTTGAATTTTAGGGGGAGTAATATTGTCAGAAAATACAAAAACATTAGAAAATTTGAAAAAGACAAAAACATGATAAATTCAAAAATTGAGTTTTTTGTGTAAAAAGAGGAAATGATAGTACATCAGTAGACAATCACAGTACGCTAAAGAAATGGAATGTTAATTTGTGATAAACGGTCTCACTGATGATATGCCAGTAGATTTTTACACGCTTTGTAGATTGTTGTCGAGATATAAATCTAAAAAATCAAGATTTACTTATTTCGTGGGGAACATCTCTCGGATATATAGGTAACCCCTGAAATCTTGTTTGAAGGGCTTTCTATTTCTGACATACTAGATCTTTGTGCGTGATGATATCTGGGGTATTATACCTGGACTTCTGATTTTGCGAAAGCAATAGCCTAGTCCTCGTATAATACTTTGCAAAAGCTTTAATCTTTAAAGCCAACCCTCTGCTAAAAAATTGAAAAATATCAAAAGATATATATCAATGGCAGTTGAAGAAAAGATCCCCAAACGGGATACACCTAAAAGTCGAGCCGTCATCTCTTTGCTGAACGGAAGTTCTGACCTGAGCTCTCACGGTTTCGCATTACCCATTTACAGATATCATTAGTGTACATTCACTTGTAAGACTGAATATAGGAGTCTGGATACGGGGGTATATTCTAAGGTGGGACACGCGAATAAGTTTAAATCATATAAAACACTAAATTCGTATCTCGAAACAGTTGTACTTTCTGTTAAAATTTAAGTGGATTAGTATACTGACAATCTAAGCGAATCGTTTAGAACTTAAAGTGTTTAAAGCTCAACGGTACTAGTGATTTGTTAAAAATTGATATGATCCTCTAATGCAAACTTAAACAAAAATATTGTCTGTAAATATGCTTGTAAATATTTCTTTACTGCTTTATATTTCAGAAAATCCAAAAAGATTTTAATTTCTGCTTTATTTTCGACAACCGATGTCCGAGAGCTGAGTTTCAAAATCTGAGTATGTTGATCGTGTTTCTGAAAATAAAACAAGTTCATTAATTTGAAACTTGATTTTTTTAAATCTGAAATCAAAAACAGTTTGTGATATCTCCAAGGTCGTTAGTTTGGACTTGGATGATTAACTGTGAGGGATTTGGATGCTTAAATTGTTAAAGAGCCAGTTTCTGATTCTGTTTGCTGAAACTGCAATATCATGAAAATTGTTGATAGGGAGAATGTTTTAGAGAGTTTAAAAGAGCCAGATTACACTTTCTGGACAATTTCAAAAGATTGTTACTTAGAAATGTTTGAGAATTTGCAGATACCAGATTACGATCCCGACAGCAGAGTCTAAGGGGGAGTCTGAAGACGAGCTCAAAGCAAGGGGGAGCTTGTAGACCAGAAAGCAAGGTGTCGATCCCTAAAGCACGGAAGCTTGACGAAAGGGGGAGCCTAAAGAAACTGTTAATGTTAGAGCCAGAGTCAGATTCTGGTACAATATTCAAAGATAGAAGCTGATGGAAGAAGTTAAAGATTGATGGATGCTTACAGTGTTAGACAATTTGGAAAGCCCAAAAAGACTGATCAAGACTGAAGATGTGTTATGCTGAAGATTAGACCCTGAAGACTTCGTCAACATCCAAGGGGGAGTCTGTTAGTGCACTATGTCTGTCGACTTCGTCTTGTATCACGTCATGTAATAGGATTGATAGATCTGTGCACGTAGTTCGAGAAACTAGGTTTAGAAGTAATTCCCTTTGAAAGTAACATGGAAGTTAATTCAGTGCGGAATTAAATATCGCATGAAAGTGATTTCGTTTGAGTCTTGTTCAAGCGGAATTAGGGCTAGTATAAATAGTGTTAATGCGGAATCATTTGTAATGTTCTTCTGATTCGGTAACGAAGTGCTGCCGAACTATCTCGAGGTGTTGTAAGACTATTATATCAATAATAGAGACATATTAAAGTGTATCAAGCTGTTTCCACATCCGTTTCACTGATTCCGCCTTTGAATCGGATCTAAAACTCTTCTGATTGACTAATTCGGGTCATCAAACGATCCTACAGTGTATTTTTATTTAGAAAAGTTTATTTCTTATCTTTTTGGAACATGTTTTTTTTATTAATAAAAACGTATTTAGTTTTCTTTACCTAAAAAAATCTAGGGGGGAAAACATGACAAAATTATATTTCATCCAATAAAGTTAGGAGTGAGAAAATGATATAAAAAAAGTTGACTTTTGGTTTCATTTATTGAATTGTGTTATATCCAATAAAGTTAGGAGTGAGAAAATAATATAAAAAAAAAAAAGTTGACTTGTGGGTACATTTAACAATACCCATGTCACCATTCCACCCCATGAGCTCTCAAATGTAGGCAAAAAATAAATTAATAGCCTTTACGAGAGTTTAGAATCTCTAAGGTGACGTAAGAAAGAATTTTGCAATTTCTTTTCCCTAGCATTAATTATGAACATCAAATTTGTGCCCGGATTTAATTTTTATATTTTTTACGAAATCCACGTTTCAAAAACGATTCACATAAGGCTTGTTGTTCGTTTTTTTAAAGGTAAACTTCATTAACAGAAAAACGACGACCCAAGCCGGGCCGACAAACAAACTACAGAATTACATATTTACAAAGGAGCACCAATCCTTCCAATCTAAACCCCTATGTTTCATTCTATTCGAGTACGAAAGAAAACTTAGAACCTTAATTTCACTAATAATATCTTCAATTCTAGCCAACGAACTAGAGAATTTGAGATTATTCCTTGCACGCCAAATGCTCCAACAAGCTATCATAATAATACCTTTAACTGCCTCCTTTTTCCTTTCCGACGACCCGATGTTACTATGAATCGGAGGAGATCTTGAAGGGAAAACGCATAAATATTAGGAATATTACACCAGGAGCTAACCCCATTCCATACGTTCGAAGCAATGAAGCAAGCTAAAAACAGGCGGTCGACTGACTCTTCTTCCGAGTTACACAGAGGGCACACCGAATCGACAATACCAACATTTCTTTTCTTCAATGCATCGGCAGTTGGGATTTTATTTAACTCCATCCTCCACGCATGTATATTAACTTTGGCCGGAATCCACTTACTCCATTCAAAAATAAACCGTTGACCTGTCTGTGTTCATTTTTTAGTAACTTTTTTACCGATTTAACCGAGAAATTCCCTGTCGGATCAGCAGTCCACTTCCACCGAGCCGCACCAGCCGAGATTTGAACATTTTCCAGCAGCCCAGTCAACTGCTCAAGCCTTGAACGAAGACCCGCTGCCGTAATATCCGAATTCCAGCTCCAAGTGAAGTCTGCATCATTGTTTTGTCTATTTAGCCTTCCCGCCACAGTGACTTTTTTGTTAGTCTCCTTACAAAAAAGATCAGGAAAAGCGAACTTAAGAGGCTCGTCAAAGAGCCATGAGTCAAGCCAAAACGCCACGTCCTCCCCGTTACCGATAGAACCTTTTATGTAGTTACATAAAGGAGTACCTCCCACCTTCGTGTTGACAAAGTTCTTAGCTATATTACTCCAAACTCCGGAAAGAGATTTTTTGTAGGAAATACATTCCCAACCCGTCCGGCTAGTGTGAAGAGCTACAATGACTTTTTTCCATAAGTTGTTATCTTCCGTCTTAAATCTCCAACCCCATTTCGTAAGGAGAGATTTATTAACAATTTCAAGTTTATTTAAACCCAATCCTCCATTCTTTTTATGACGAATGACCACGTCCCATGCCACCCAATGCAATTTTCTTTCTTCCAAAGAGCCACCCCAAAGAAATTTTCTAATCATAGATTCAAGATCGGAAAGGACTTTCTTAGGAGCCTTATAAAGCAAAAAATAATAGGTCGGTAGACTTTCCATAATAGATTTTATAAGAACCACCCTACACCCGATCGAGAGCAAACGAGACTTCCAATTAGAAAGACGAGCACGAAAAGTGTCTATAACCGGAAGCCAATTTGCAACTCTATTCATGTTAGCACCTACTGTAAGCCCAAGATATTTGAAAGGGGGGCAATCCGGTTTACATCCAATCACATTTGCCAAATCCCCAATTTCCCCTAATCCAACTCCAATCCCATAGAGGTTAGACTTATCGATATTAATTTTAAGACCTGAACAAAGGAAGAAACACCGAAGGATTCTAACAATGTTGAGTAATTCAGCTCTTGACCACTTCCCCATCACAATAGCGTCATCCGCGTACAAAAGATGAGAAATACTCGGCCCGTTATTGGGCGTAGAAATACCATTAATAGCCCCCCCCCCCCCGATTTGGCGTTGACGATCATACATGAAAAAGCCTCCATCACCACCAAGAAAAGAAAAGGGGACAACGGGTCACCCTTTCTCATACCCTTTTCACATCTAAACGTGAACGTAGGTGACTCGTTCACCAACACAGAAGAGTTCGCCGATTTCAAAATTCCCATAACCTAAGAGCACCATTTATTGTGAAAACCCATTTGCCGAAGGATGTTCACCACAAACTTCCAGTTTACATTGTCATAAGCCTTGTCAAAATCAATTTTTAATAAAAAGGCCTTGTCTTTTTTCTTCTTAATCCAAGAAATAAGTTCGTTAACTATTAGGGGTCCATCCAGAATATACCTGCCTTTGAGAAACGCTGATTGGGAATCTGAAATAACACCGTCCAGCACCATTCTCATGCGATTGGCCAGAACTTTAGAAATCACCATACTGATAGCTCCCACCAGATTTATGGGCCTGTAATTGTCAAGAGAGACCGAATCTTTAACTTTAGGAACCGGGGCTATAAACGAGGCCCCACTGCCTAAAGCAATCTCTCCCGAATTATAAAACCCCTCAAAGATCCTGACGAAGTCATCCTTGAACAAACTCCAAAAGTGTTTGATGAATTTAAAATTCATCCCGTCGGGTCCAGGAGCCCTTTCGTCCCCAAACTCAAAAAGAGCCTCTTTAATCTCGCGCTCCGAAAACTGCTCAATCAAATAATCCCGATCCGACTCTGAAATCTTTTTAATGTTCGAACAAAAAAACTCCGGCCTGTTGGGCGAGGGCTCTTTGAACTTTTTTCGGAAAAATGAAAGTACTTGTTTCTTAATAATCTTAGGCTTGTTGTTCGTTTAGTATAGATTTTCAAATCTATAATCACACTTGACAGATATGGATATCACAAGAAGTTTCAACCCAGATCTGGAAATATAAATGGTTATGCGTGGATCTAACAAATTTATAAGGCTAAAGGGTGTGGGGGTGATGGTTGGGACTAGGGCTGTTCACGAGCCGAGCCGAACCGAGCGGATCTTTGCTCATGCTTGGCTCGTTTACAAACCGAACCGAGCGGAGCGGCTTATTTAAAACCGAGCCTCAAATCAAGCGAGCGTTTTTTGAGCAGTAAATATTTCGAGCGAGCGTCGAGCGAAATTCGAGCAATTTGGACAACCAAGTTGCCTGATTTAAATTTACTGAGAGAGATAGTGACAATGTTTGATCTCAAGTTTTTATGTCTTTAAAAACATGCACATTTCATAGTATAATATTTTTCTTATGAATAACAATGTTGTGGCCAACAAGGCGGTGATCATATTGCACGAACAATTACGTTAAGAGCAGGAGACGATCGACTTAGCGTAATGACATGAAACATTAAGGCGATAAGCAGCCTGTCGTTTATCGGTTTAGGGTTTAACTTTTAGATTTGATATTAATTTTTTTATTGGCGTGGTTGGTCTAGTACGTATAGATGCAGTTGTAAATTTGTATGTATTGAACTACAATCTAATATAGTGCTATATATAAAACTATAAATTTAATTTATATTTAAGTATATTTGTATGTGTAATATGTGTATATAGATAGGTGTGTGTATATATATATGTATAATTTATATTTGTGTATACGTATATATAGGGTAAGGTTCGATAGAAAACCCTAAAAATTTGAGAAAACCCTAGAAAATCCAACCTCCCAACTTTTTTTTAAAAAAAAAAATAACACATGTAATATACATGTTTTTAAGAGTTTTGAGCCAAAAAAATCAAAAAAGCGCCGAGTGGTTTAAAAAAAAATAAACAAGTTTCAGCAACTTTTTGTCTAACACATGTTAGTGAAAAAGTTGCTGAAACTTGTTTATTTAAAAAAAAGAAAAAACCACTCGGCGCTTTTTTGATTTTTTTGGCTCAAAACTCTTAAAAACATGTATACTACATGTGTTATTTTTTTCAAAAAAAAAAAAAGTCGGGAGGTTGGGTTTTCTAGGGTTTTCTCAAAATGGAGGGTTTTCTCCCTAGCATTATCCTATGTGTATATACATGTTTATATATGTATGTATATGTGTATATTTATATGTATATGTATATGTATACTAATTAAAAATAATAATTCGAGCCGAGCCGAGCGGACCTTTGCTCATGCTTGGCTCGTTTACAAACCGAACCGAGCGGAGCGGCTCATTTACAACCGAGCGTCAAATCGAACGAGCATTTTCCGAGCAATTTCCGAACGAGCGGCGAGCGATTTGAACGACCCTAGCTGGGACATGATTTGCCACGTAGGAACATGAATGGAAGGCTATACCACCCCCTTCCCTAATCCACCATGGTTTGCATGAATTAAACCATGGCAACCATGGTCCCCCTTTCCAGTTTTCAAGTAATCATTTCCTTTTTCTTTAAACAAAGATAAATTAAAATAAATAAGGGGATAGTGGTTTGAGTCATGACCACACCCTTAGGGTTGTGGTTTTGGATTGTTAATTAGAGGTGGTTGACATGGCACTGATGTGGAGGGTCATGGTGGTCATGACCACACCCTATAGCCTAAGTAATCACCCATGGTAGCATGGTTCCAGGTGTTGTTTCAATGGAGGGGAAAAACATACCAGATTCGGAACAAGTTTGGGTGATAGAGAGATTTTTCATAGATCTCCAATAATATACATCTCCAACAACACAAATCTGAGATTTTTAAGGTAGAAACAAGAGATGTAATGCTTGTAGTGTGTTCAAATCGGTGGGTGCCAATAAAGAAACATGGATTCACTGCCGGGGTGATGTGGACCGCTTTCACTAGGAGACCGACAATCACAGCTCGTTCTTCCTCTTGGACCTAAATCTGCAATGACGAAGAGAGAAACACGGGGATGTAGAGATGGCCGGTAGGAGAAGAATCTCCAATTTCCAGCAACAAAAGTGTGGCGACTCTATATCTTATGCCCTAATTATGAGGTGAACACCTCTTTATATAAGAGACATGAGCCTCTCCTAACCTCAATGGGTCAGGCCCAGTTAGAGGTTATCTTTACAAGTCCCTAGCCCAGTGTAGTGTAAACTACATCGCGTTGGGCCTCACGGTTAGATTAGTAAGCAATAATAATAAATATTAATATAAAAAGGCGATAAGTAACAGGAATGTCCGACTGTTCAGGTCGGGTCAAATACCATACCCCATCAATATCCTTTAAAAATATTCAACCAAATCTATACCTAATTTTAATAGAATCTTATATTCAATCATATAATTTTAATTTTAATAGAATCTTAAATTCAATCATATAAAAAAACGTGACATATATATATGTATATTAATGCATGTCTATGTAGACCTTGCACCTAACACAATCAACATAACACTCTTTAACTCTTTACCTTCTCTTTGGGTTTTAGTTTATCTTTTTACCTTATCTTCCACCCGAAACCAAAAACCCCATTGATTCCCCTCAAAACCCCCAAATGACCCCCAAAATCAACCAACCCAGGTTAATTTGGAAGGAGATTCCGGGTCTTCAACCCTCAAAATTTGAAGAAAACCATCCCCTTTTACGTGGTTCTGGGTTCGCCTGCGTTTCGATGCCGGAGAAGAAGAGGGTTCCGACGACTGTAGAGCTCACACCCACGGCGGCGCAGCTGTTAAAACACCCGCTGGCTGTTGTCGCTTTGGTTCCTAAAGATGTTGCTCTGTTCGCCGCCGGTGCACTCGCCGGTGCTTCTGCCAAGACTGTTACTGCGCCTCTTGACCGGATTAAACTCATCATGCAGGTGAGTTGTTCACCGGATTTTGTAGCTTTTGTTTGCCAATTGAACAGTAATTTTAGCTGCATTGATCAATTTCTCTTGTAATTTGAATGTTTTCATGATTCTTGTAGTTTGCAAGAACAAAATCCCCAATTGTAAGAGAATATATAATGGGTGTTGTTATTCGTGTCATACAAGCCATATGGCAAGGCGGTAAAGGTCATACAGGCCGTTTCACATGAGTCATTTCTTTGTCCGTCAAAACGACATATGGGTCATGTGATTTGGCCCTCATACAACCCCATATGACCATTTACTCCATGCCAATGGTGTCTGAATAGTGTGTTAGGTGTTTGCTTAATTGCTCCATATATAATATGTTTTATGGATTTGTGGTGTATTTTATTGTAATTTCTGCTAGTTGGTGTTCATAAGTATTCTTTTTTGCAGACTCATGGACTGAGAGCTGGGCAAGAAAGTGCAAAGAAAACAATTGGATTTCTAGAGGTATTTTTTGTTCATGTTTATTTTCATGGTTAACTCTAGATACGCAGGGTCAGCTCAACCTTTTCCAGGGCCTATACGTAATAATAGTAATTATATTGCTTAGGCTAAAGGGTGTGGGGAGCATGGGTTGGGTCATCAATGCCACACGGGACCATTAATGGATTGCTATGCCACCCCCTTGTCTCATCCACCATGGTTGGCATGGATTAAACCATGACAACCATGGGCCTCCTTTCCTTTTCTAATATTTCCTTTTCCTTGTCACAAAAATAAATTAAAATAAGGCCATCCGTAGTCATAAAGCCCCTTGTGGGGTGTTATGCGACACGTATCATGCCACATCACACGGGGGCTTTATGGGGCGTTATATCACTAGAGCCCGTAGTCATAAAGCCCCCTACCCATCATTACCTAATTATTAATTTTCAATTTTATTAATTAATTATAAAAAAACCTTGCTTTTTTGTGGTTGGTCAAAATTTTGAAAAGAACCTCCATAACGCCGCGAAATGCATGGCGCCTCTCCCCTTTTTTGCCCCATAACGCCGCCCGTCGCGGTGTGCGAGGCGCTATGGGGCGTTATGGCCCAAAAAAACCCACTCTTCATTCCCCACTACAGGTAGACTAAGAAGTGGGTCATGACCACACCCTTAGGGTAGTGGTTTTAGATGATAGATTAGAAGTGTGTGACATGGCGCTGATGTGGAGGGTCATGACCACACCCTATAACCTTATGGTCCTAATAATGAATTGTCATACTAATTACTAGATTTAACATAAGCATAAACTGCAAACAAACTCATCACATCAATATATATGGTTTAAAAAGTGTAGCCAAGTGGCATTCACTCTTTGCCAGAACCCTAAATTTGGGGGCATAAAGCAGGGTTTTTTACTAACACAGTTGAGACGCCCCTGTAGATATGGACATATGGTAGATGATCGTTGTAATTCTTGTTGGTTATTATCGTTCTGCTAGACTTATTGATTATTTCTTAAGTGTTTTTAGTCTTTTCATTCAATTTTATAGGAAGATTGTACAGTACTCCTATTTTCCCAAAATAAGTGCAGTCATCGACTTGTCAAATAGTTCAATGATAATGTTTGACTTTAGTCAAATATCTAAAACACCTCAAGGACAAGTTGGGATTTGTTGACTTTTCCAATGCTATTTATATTTTGTTATTTTCTATTGAAATTTGATAGAAATAGCTTATCCCACTTTTTGTTTAGTGTTGATATTTAAAATTAATTGCAGGCAGTTATTTCTGTAGGAAAGGAAAGTGGCGTAAAAGGGTACTGGAAGGGTAACCTTGCCCAGGTGCTCAACCTACCAAATCTTTTCATTTTTCATTCATTAATTTTTTTATTTATATATTATTATTATTATTTATTGCCTTGCAATAACTGAGATTACTCCATTTTGCAGGTGATACGAATTCTTCCTTATAGTGCGGTCCAGCTATTTGCTTACGAGTCCTATAAGGTATGCAAATACTTTTTTCTGCAGTGTGTGTTTTGAAAGTAATTTTATGATAATTCAATTATTGGAATCAGATGATTAGGTGTAATTAAATAGCTATTGAAGTCAATGTTTAAATGTGCGTGTTCTGTTTGGAGTTTTAAGGAATTAATAGTTAAAATGACAAAAAAGAACATTATTTTGAAAACCTTTTGTAAAATGGGAGTAAATCTCAACAGTTTCCCTCAGCTAGTATGAACTTTTTATTCAGATAATCACAAGTTAAAACTGTTAATCCGAACACTAAAAGCTTATTGTTTTGACTTCAGATAATCAATTCCAAAAGGCGATCTAAACAGCCCTGTAATATCGCGTAAAATATGTTTTAGCTGCTAAATGATAAAGTTTAAATTCATCTTAAATTTGCAGAAACTTTTTAGAGGGGAGGATGGTGAGCTTTCTGTTATCGGGAGATTAGCTGCAGGTGCTTCTGCTGGCATGACTTCCACTTTTGTAAGATTATCTTAACTCTTAATGAGTTAATTACTGTTTTCGTCCCTGTGGTTGGTCAAAAATCACTATTTCAGTCCATTAGTTTAAAAATTGCGATTTCAGTCCCTGTGGTTTCACTTTCGTAACCATTTCAGTCCATCTCGTAACCATTTCAGTCCCTGTACTAACAGAATAAATGGACTGATATGGTTACGAAAGTGAAACCACAGGGACTGAAATGGTTACGAAAGTGAAACCACAGGGACTGAAATCGTAATTTTTAAACTAATGGACTGAAATAGTGATTTTTGACCAACCACAGGGACAAAAACAGTAATTAACTCTTAATCTTTTTCCCTTAGAATTAATCTGTTTGATTACAGTTCATACGTTAATCTTGAGACGGTTTTCAGGTGACATACCCATTAGATGTTCTTAGATTACGAATGGCAGTTGATCCTGGGCATCAAACTATGACAAATGTAAGACTGATTTTGACTTTTTGTGAAAAGTCAAAATGGATGTTTCTAACTTTGGGTGTTACTCTACTTTCAGGTTGTTGTAAGTATGCTAAAAGAGGAAGGACTTGGTTCTTTTTACAGGGGACTTGTACCTTCCCTCATCAGTATAGCCCCCTATGTTGCAGTCAACTTTTGTGTGTTTGACTTGTGAGCTTACTACTACATTGATTGAGTCAAATTAGAGACGTTGACTTTTATTTCTCGAACCGATAGTCTTTTCAAGTTATCTAGATATATTGTTATTTGAGTTAATTACATAGTCCCTGTAGTTTGCATAAAATAACATACTTATATTATTATTATTATTATTATTATTATTATTATTATTATTATTATTATTATTATTATTGTTATTAATGAGGAAAAACTTATATATTACCAAACGAGTTTAGGCATTAGTTGACCATATCCGTATCCTAAAGTTGACTTGTTTGACCGGTAACAGGGTGAAGAAGTCATTACCAGAAAGATATAAAAACAAAACTGAAGCTTCACTAGTGACGGCCTTTGTGGCAGCTACGGTTGCCACAGTGACATGCTACCCGTTGGACACTATAAGAAGGCAAATGCAGATGAGGGGTACTCCTTACAACACGGTTTTGGATGCTTTTTCAGGTAATTTCATACACGCTTTTCACTAAAAGAATCTCCATTCGGGCCAGGTTCTTCTCAAATGGTTCACATAATTCTTAATACACTCTTTAATAGTTCTTTTCTTTTAAGAGAGACACTATTAATCATTTTGATTTGATTATATTGTGCAGGCATTATTGCTCGTGATGGTGTTGCTGGCTTATACAGGGGTTTTGTGCCGAACGCTTTGAAAACCTTACCAAACAGCAGGTTCACTTGACTTTTTTTTACCCTTCTTCCTTCTAAGACTTAAAAAAAAGTTTGACAAAAAAATGTTAGATTTTTATTGCGATAGTATATTTTTGTGATCATGTTTAAAACATTTAATCTTCAGAAGTAAAAAAGGGTTGGGTAATAGGTGGAAATGAAGGTTGACCCAAAGGATATTTTATCCTTTGACCAACTTTTTTTTTTTGTTTGTCGTTGCAGCATTAGGCTTACTACCTTTGATGCAATGAAGCGTTTGATTGCAGCAAGTGAGAAAGAGTTTCAAAGAATCTTGGAGGAAAACAGGAATGAACATAAGTTAGGTTCAAGTTAGTTGATCATATAATGTCATAAATTCTTGGCTTGTTTTTATCAATTCTGAGCGTCTTATTTAGAGATAGTAGCATGTCGTTATAGCTCAATATCAACTCGAGGCCTCTTAATTGTTCGCTATAATTGTTGTAATATGGTTTATCAACTGTAATGTTCGCTTGGTTTTAAAAGTTTCAATCAAGGAAACCAAATTCATATATTGGGCTATGAAATTTTCTATTTGTAAAGCGCGTTGTAAAATTGATGAAACTGAATCGATGAACCCAAACCAATGAACACCCATTTTGTTAAATTTTAATTTTTCGGTTTGGAACCGAGACTGAACTAAATTCAAATTTGGTCCTCGATTTGGTTTTGACTATATTAAATTCGGTTCTTGGTTTGACTGAAAAATAAACAAAGTTTTTGACTATTTTAAATTCGGTTCTTGGTTCAACTGAAAAACAATTAGAACCAAAGAAACCAAGCCAAGGAGCCAGAAACCCGAATATATGAACATCCGGGAAACACATGTTCGATTTCCACTTGGGCCATTTTCAAGGGACATCTGGGTGAAAGGACGAATAAGGGCTAATGCCATATCCCAAGTCTTTATAATCAAATAGGCTAAAAGTATTTACCTGTGCATGTCTTTATAAAAACAATGAAATTATTCCATATAGCACAACTGTATTCAAAATGTGTCAGTCTAGGTGCAATTTACTGGAGGCTCTACAGTCTGGAATGAACAGAAATATTATCCGTTAGAATGTTAACGGGTCATTTGTAAGTCTTTGACTTTGATCAGTTAACTTTAGAATACGCTCGATTCCGCTAGATTAAGCGTTGACCGGATAGAATGTGATTTATACCCATCCGAGTGTAAGGCCTCGTGTAAAATGGGTTTATTAACCAAATATTCTGATTTGAAATGGTTTTGAGAAGGTTTAACATGATTCGACTAGTTTATATATTTTATATTTTTTAAACTAGTCGTACGTGTATATACGGGATCGGGTGGTCGAATAGGCTTATGACGAGTCCGACAAGTCAAAACACATCTTATGATGTTGTATGATCAGTTTTGAAGTTAGATTATAGGTGTCACAAGTTTAAGACCCTTTTATCCATTTTTATGCCAAAAGAGCATTTTGACCTTTTTAAAGTATATTTATTTGACTCGTCAATTGACCCATCAAACGTTATGATCAGAAGGTATAACCTTAGAGGGTTATTTCCTATAATATTATGGTCACATCATCAGACTTGATTGGATTCTAAGGTTGACCAAACGGGTCAGAATCAAAAGTCAAAGCAGAAGTCAAACTGTTTGACTTTCGACTTGTAATTGAAAGCTAATCTGATTATGACGAGTTAGACATGATAAAAAAAAGTCTTATAATGTTATATAAATTGTTATACTGTTCAAACTTATAGTTTTGATACTTAAAAGTCCATTCGTTGTAATTTGCAAAATCTGTGTTTTTTTAACTTTTATTTTATACGTGTTAGACTCGTCATTTCGCCCACTAAACGTGATGATCAGAGGGTGTAATCTCAAGGGATAAACACCTTCATTATTACGATCACTTTGCAAAGTTCAATTTGAACTTTGACTTGACCAAAATGATCAGAATCGAAAGTCAAAGCAAAAGTCAATTTGCTTGACTTTCGACTAAAAACTAGCCAAATAAATAAAAAGAACCGGAGAGAACACTTACTAGTGTATGAATGGAGATATTAGAACTTAGAATAGGAGGCTTCAAGGTCCAGAAACACTCCAAAGTAGATGAGAAAAAAAGTTTGTGAAGGTGTGAATGAATTAATGCAACAAGGAGGCTATTTATACTTGATCAAAAGCTCTATAATCAAGCCAAGTGTTTTCTGAGTTGTTATGAAAGGGATTAGTGGCATCCTAGGTGTTGAAAGGTGAAGAAATGTGGCATAAGCCGGAGCTAGATGTCACAAGAATGAACTTGCAGCTGCTAGCTGCATTTTTTACTGCCAATGACACCCTTGCGGACCACAAGGGTGTAGTTTTACGGTCCATAAGGCTGTCAGGCACGCAAAATACTTTAAACCCTTGCGGACATAAGGGGTTACCTCTAGCGGTCTGTAAGGAACCACCAGAAATGATTTTTTTTTGCATTTTTCAATACTAGTTCCTCATCTTTATTCCATATCCCAATTTAATCAATTTTGTCCCTCTCCTCCAACAAATCTGGAATATCTGGAGAGTTTCCGGACACGTGTTGCTTTATAAATCGATAAATCACGGAAGTTACATTTGGTTAGTTTATTTCTTATCCCTAAAATTCTATTTCAACTGGATCTCTAACTAGAATAAATGAATAGGATTTGGTTTGTTAAGTAAGTTATGCGCGCGCGCACACACACACACATATATATAGAGGGGGGGGGGGCTGGTTAACGTCCAACATTGGTTATCGTGCGTTATCATACGCGAGTATCTCAGCCACACGTCTGACCTACCCCAAGCCTTCAATTGAACGCGGTGGCACAATAGTAATTAATTTGATATAATTACTCACGTTATTGCATCATTACACATGGGTTGTGTTAAACCCTAATCACACACGTTATAATACATAATTGCGTATAAAAATACCAAAACCATATGCCACCAAACCTGAAAATTACACATGTTAAACTCAAAATTACGCATGGCTTATTCTAACGCATGTTATATACATAATCACGCATGTTATAAAAAAATAAGGAATGACTTGCGGCGCAATCTCTTGCTCGCGTACGCATCACACGATAAACACTATTGTACTTTACACACACACACACTCTCTCTCTCTCTCTCTCTCTCTTTATGCACACGCACACACACAATGCCATTTTCTTATTTCCTTGTAAGATAAGGGCGTAAGTGCTTGCTTCAATCTATTTTTTTTTATCTCTCTATGCATCGTATGTTTGTAACAATATGGACATAATTTTAGCAACTCCAATCGATTAGGCGTATTATGCCGGTTCTTTTGATTAATAAATATGGTAATGTCCGTTGATTCCTTATTAACACCATTTCGAACAAAAGCGGTACATTCCAAAGGAATTGGTATTCGTGCATCTTTACCCTTGGCCATGAACCTCCTTTGGATTTGTCATTTACTCAACTCTTATGATACACGAACGAATATTAGATCATCCATAATATTAATATTTGGGATGTTTTATCCGAGAGGGGATTATGTGGAGGAGAGAATGATATGGAAAAGAGAAGTGATATGGACAAGAGAAAGGGTGGACGTTTTTGTGCAAGAATAGTAGAAAATTTAAAAAGGGTTATGTGAGAACGGGATGAGAGAGTGGTCGTTTTGAAGCTGTTTTTATTGTAAGATGGGCCAAGCCCAAATACGTGACCACATTTTTATGATTCAGTGCTCTTAGACTCCATGTTGTAGGCGTTAAACCCACTTGCATCAAACACCTAATCAACTTAAGGCGTTAATCACCGAAACACAAGTTCGAAAGGAGAGGCCTAAAGTGGGGAGTGCCACCCTTTAACGGGCAGTAAGTGTGTGAGGTCCACCCGCGATTGACCAATAACATTTTTTTGTTTTTTTTTAATTTAGTTCCTAGTTAAACTACGTGATATTCAAAAGGTGAGTTAGTTAATGAAACTCTTACTAGTTCAAATCTTTTACTGGATTAACACTTAATGTTTTAGACTGTTTGTTTTACGAGCAAATATCTAAATGGTGTAGACATTTAACTCTGAATGGTTAAGTATTTACTAAGTTTAAATGGTCAAGATCTCTAATCTGAATTGGTCAAACATATACCGACGGGTAAACATTATACTAAGAGCATGTGTAGTGGGGCGTTTTCTTTAAAAAAATTTCAAAAAAAACGCCCAAAAACGCCTACCCCACCATTACATGGGGCTTTACTTTATAAAATTTTTGAAAAAAATTCATCCGGCGTTTTCTTTAAAACGTCCAAAGCAAACAAGTAGAACTTTGACTGACCAATAGGAGCACACATTAGTGGATGACTTTTCATCTTTTTGAATAAGTTTTTTTTTTAATCCTTTTTAATAATTGGAAGGGGTATTATTAGGCATTATGCCCACTATACCACTTTTGCTATAATGTCCCATGCTGGCTGGGATGACATGTGTCGGATAATGCCCCATGGTGGAGACATTATAATTCTTCACCACTACACATGGTCTAAGTATGTACAAGGGCGGGCTTAAGACAAAGGTAGGGTGGGCGGGCGCACCCCCGGGAAAAAAAAATTTAGTGTTAAGTTTCGTCGAAAATCCTGTCCGCACCCCTTGGAATTTTTCGTCCGCACCCCTTGGAATTTTTCGTCCGCACCACTTGGAATTTTTCGTCTGCACCCCTTAGGTAAAAAGTGTTATCAATTTATATTTTAATTTTTTTAGTAAACTTATTTTTTTTTAAATGCTACCTAAATTATATGACTTTTAATACCTAAATAACTAAACCCAAATACCTAATACCTTTAACTAGCCCACTACTAAGTCTTAGCCCAATAAACAAACCCAACAAATCAACAATATTTCAAACTAAAATAAAATAAACAAGCCCAAAACCCTTACATATTCTCTCCCGCTCTCTCTATACCACCGTAATCAGCCACCATACCACCGACGATCGAACACAGGTAAATTTCTTTGTTATTTTTGATGAATTTTGGTTGATTTTTTGGTTGATATTAGCCGCATACTAACCATGACAGTAGACACGTGCTTCGTTTTGTTTTTCATTATGTTATATGGTGGGTTATATTTTGTTAGTGATGATATTTTACCTTTTTTTATAGCCGCATACACCATACAGTAGATCTGGTGGGTTATATTTGTTAGAGAAGAATGTTTGGCTTTTTCTTTTTATGGTGTATATGTTGTTTAGATGATTTTTTAGGGTTATTTACATTATGATTTCTAGGGCTTGAATAGTTGATATATTATGTAATATGTTATGGAGCCATGTTTTGGATAGATTTCAAAAAATGAAAACCCGTAGGGTGACGTTTTAATTATGTTTGTAACATGGTTTGACATGTGACAACTCGAACTTTAGACTTATCTTGTAACGTTACGTGCTTATGTGAAAGTTTACTATTTAATGATTTTATGAAATGTTATGTGCTTTATGTGTTACGTGTATGTATGTTAAGCACGCAATCCGAACCGCACAACATGTATCACTCGCACAAGCCCATTCGGGCCTTATGCTTCGCACACGGAACATTGGGCAGCCCAAGAGAGGGTTCGGCCCACTCTTTTCTTTGGATCGCATAACACATAGTGAGGATGTTTTACTCCTCATTTGTTACCAAAACCTTCACACACACAAGTTCACAAAAACCCTAGTTTCCTCTCTCTCTCTCCCTCACGAACTCGCGGCAGCCGGATCTTGTATCCCGAAGACTTTCTCGTTCGTTGGTTGGAGCACCAAATTCTAATCGGTTAGTGTTTTATAGTGATGTTGTGTTGAATGATGCTATATGTGCTTATGATTGATTGATTATGTATGTGTTGAATCGGATAGTATGAAAATAATCATGAGCCTAATAGATGTTAATCGGCCACCATGTTCTATATTGGGATTGTTTTGAATTGATGTTAACCGAATGTTTTGTTAACCGGCTATAGATTTACATGAATCCGATGATATGGTAGATATAAAACCGAGTAGATGCTAACCCGGATATCATGTTCTATTGGATGGATTGTTGTGTGATAATTAAATCTTAGATGCTTATGATCGAGAATTTCGGGTTGTTATTCATATGATTCTTAGTGAGTTAGGGTTCATACGATTTGGATGGTAGAATTCCCTGTTTGATCGATTTGGTGTTAACTGATTGTTGGAATTGTGTTAATTGATAAGATGTAATTATGGAAATTACTAAATGCTTGTAACCGAATAGCTTGATTCTTGGAATGATTGAACTAATCACACAAGGGGGCTTAATCGCACAACGAGCCCATTCGCACAAGCTGACCCGATCACACAAGACATTCGGCCGCACAAGATGTCTTGATCACTCAAGGTTATTGGGTTAGTTTAACTGTTGGGCCGATGGACATGTTGGGTTGGGCTGGTCTGATCGCACAACCCACATAAATCGCACAAGTTGAGCTGTTATGCTGTTTGGGCCGGACAAGCCCAAAGGCTAGTCGCACAACCCAGTCCACTCGCACAAAAGGTCCCCAGTCGCACAAGGACCTCTGAATCGCACAAGGGGTTATTCGTTTATAGCTTTTGGGCCGGACAGCCCAAGGCCCACTCGCACAAGACTTAGCAGTCGCACAAGCCGTTTGATGTCTATTTGTTTTGGGCCGAGTATGTTAGTGGATTGCTTATGTGTATGGGCCGGGGTATTGGATCGCACAACATGTTGTGGATCGCACAACATGTTGGGCCAAATATCATTGGGTTTCTTGATATTACTTGACTGCTAAATGTTGCCATGATCAATACGTGTTAGTAACGTGTTAACTTGTATGTTTTATATGTGCATTACGTGAGGTCAAAACCTGACTTGTGTGGTAACCCTGTTAGGACGTGGTTGACCACTGTTAGTTCAAGAACCCTCTCTTTATTGTGTATCTGCCGAGCAAACCAAGGTGAGTTCACACAGCCAAGGCATGGGATTCCCGGGTTGGGAATTGGGTTGGAATGTTTGATATGGAATGATTACTCGTACTTACGCAATCACTAGACTATAGACCATCGTCCTCAGGATAGTCAGGACACTTACGTAAAACCTACGTAAACTAGTATCTACCATTGTCTCCCGGGTCGGGAGGACACTTACGTAAATCCTACGTAAACTAATACCTACTACTGTCTTCCGGGTCGGAAGGACACTTACGTAAATCCTGCGTAAACCCCACGCGTACCACTGTCCTCGGGGAAGGGCACTCACGTAAATCCTGCGTGACCTAGTACGTATTCCTGTTCTCGGATTAAGAAGAACACATGGTTGCAAATAGTCTAGTAGGTACCATAATGGGAATCCCCCATTATAGAGAATAAATGTGAGAATCCCTCACCAGTAGTATATACTTGCATGGGAAGCCCCCCCCCCCCACTAGATGAACTTACGCATTACTGTTATGAACTTACCTTCTGTGAACTCGCTCAACTAGTTGTTGACTATCTGCTGCATGCCTTGCAGGACCTTAGGTACTTAAGGAGCTTGCACAAGGAGGAGCGGGTCGTTGTGGACAAGGATTCGTGAATGCTTACTAAACACCTATGATATTTCATACGTTAACACTTATGTTTGGGTTTTTCTTTAATGCTTCCGCTACTCTTAATTACGTTGGTTTGATAAACACCTTTCGTATTGATGGATTATTATTACTATTTATTACATGTTCTATATGATTGGTGGCTTGGTCCTGGTCATGTCACGCTCCCAAGCGGTGGTACTCCGCACGTGGATTTTGGGGGTGTGACAGATTGGTATCAGAGCCATTGGTTATAGAGAACTTGGTTTTAATATGGGAAAACATTTTTATTAAAACCAGACTATAACCAGAACAGTGCTCTCAACGATCCACAACGACGCTTCGCTCCGCGTGCAAGACTCGACATCCTAGGTAATAAGGTTTATGTTTATTGCCTGTTTGCTAGAACTGCTTAGAACTTTGCTCGCATTACGCTTAGATACACATGACTTTATTACATGAGAATACCTACGTGCTTACACTTTTCTGTCATCGCCCTACTCGCGAACCACTCTCACTTACGTTACTTTTACAATGAAGATCATGTCTGGACGGATTAACATGACACAAGCCCAGCTAGAGGCTCTCGTTCAAGCTCAAGTTGCTGCGGCACTTGCAGCTGCTCAAGCAGGTAGTATATCCTGTAGTCATAACTTACGCTAGGATCTTTAGATCCTACACTCCTAAACTAGCCCTTGTATTTAAACTTTGCCCTATTCGTACACAATAGGTCAACCAGCGCAGCAGCCTGTCTGCACTTTCAAGAACTTCATGGACTGTCGTCCAAGTACTTTCAGCGGCACAAAGGGGGCAGTGGGACTCCTCCACTGGTTTGAGAAGCTGGAGTCAGTGTTCGAGATGTGTGAATGCCCTGAGGCTCGCAGGGTAAAATACGCCACTGGCACACTAGAAGGAATAGCACTAACTTGGTGGAACGCCCAAGTTCAGATCTTAGGGTTGGCAGCTGCTAACGCCACACCCTGGAACGATTTCAAGGAACTTATCAAGCGTGAGTACTACACAAGGGATGATATCCACAAGTTGGAGAATGAGTTTTATCACTTGAAGATGACGGGGTCAGAGATAGAAGCTTACACGAAGCGATCGAACGAGCTGGCTATTTTGTGTCCTACCATGGTAGACCCTCCCATCAAGCGCATCGAGTTGTACCTCAAGGGTCTAGCCTCAGAGATTCAGAGCCACGTTACGTCGGCTAACCTCGATAACATCCAAGACATCCAGCGTCTTGCTCATCGCCTCACGGATCAGGCGGTGGATCAGAACAAGTTGCCCAAACGCATCAGTACTACCACTTCAGCCGCTACTCCCACTACACCCAGTGACAACAAAAGAAAGTGGGATGGGGATTCTAGCAAAGGTTCAGTATCCGTTCAGTCCCAAGCTCAGCAGCAGAAGACTGATCACTACCAGAGTCCTGGTCAGCAATCCTTTGGTGGTCATAGACAGAGAAGGTATCAAGGGTTTCACCCTAAGTGTCACAACTGCAACAGGCATCACAGCGGCCAGTGCAACAAGGGTCGTTGTCAAAGATGTCTCAAGATGGGTCACGAGGCCAACGACTGTAGGAGCCCACGGCCTGCAAATCAGAACCAGCAACCGCAACAACCAGCTCCACAGAACCCGCAGCAGCAGCAGCAGCCACAGCATGGAAACCGGGGATGTTTCCAGTGTGGGGCTGAAGGTCATTTCAAACGCGACTGTCCTCAACTGAACCAGAACCAGAATCGCAACAACAATAACCAGGGCAACGGGCACAACAACGGTGGGAACAACAACAACAACAATGGAAACGAGGCAAGGGGTCGAGCTTTCGTGTTAGGACGAGGAGATGCAATGAACGATCCCAATGTGGTTATGGGTAAGTTTCTCCTCGATGATATTTATGTTACTGTTTTATTTGATTCGGGTGCGGATACAAGTTATATTTCTGTGAAAGCCAGTAAATTGTTAAAACGTACATCAACACCCCTAAACACCAAACATGTCATAGAACTAGCTAATGGTAAGAGTTTAGAAGCCACGCAAATAGTCAAGGGTTGTAGTATTGTCTTAGCCGGTCAAGTTTTCTCCATCGACCTTATTCCCATAGTCTTGGGAAGCTTCGACATCGTTATTGGGATGGATTGGTTATCCCGACATCAGGCAGAGATCTTATGCAGTGAGAAGATCATTCGTATTCCACGTTCTGGTCAAGAACCTCTCGAAGTTCAAGGTGACAAGAGTGGTGCAGTGGTAGGCATCATCTCTTTCTTGAAAGCTCAGAAGTGTCTGCGGAAGGGTCACACCGCAATCTTGGCACTCGTTTCAGATGCATCAGCAAGGGAAAAGAAATTGGAGGATATTCCAATTGTACGCGACTACCCTCAGGTGTTTCCTGAAGACTTACCAGGCTTACCGCCTCACCGTCAGGTCGACTTTCAGATCGAACTCGCTCCAGGAGCAGCACCCATAGCTCGCGCACCATACCGTCTAGCTCCATCAGAATTGGAGGAACTGTCAAAGCAGCTACAAGAGCTCTTGGAAAAGGGCTTCATTCGTCCAAGCTCTTCGCCATGGGGAGCTCCAGTGTTATTTGTGAAAAAGAAAGACGGTACCTTCAGGATGTGTATAGACTACAGGGAACTCAACAAGGTGACGGTGAAGAACCGTTATCCTCTTCCACGCATAGATGATCTATTCGACCAGTTGCAAGGGTCGTGCTACTACTCCAAGATAGACTTGAGGTCTGGTTACCATCAGCTGAGAGTCCGGGATGAGGACGTCTCCAAAACAACATTCAGAACTCGTTACGGCCACTACGAGTTTCTTGTCATGCCGTTCGGGTTAACGAACGCACCTGCCGTATTTATGGACCTTATGAACAGGGTGTGCAAACCCTATCTTGACAAGTTCGTCATTGTCTTCATCGACGACATCCTGATCTACTCCAAGAGTCAGGAGGAGCACGAACAGCACCTACGCCTTATTTTGGAACTCCTACGAAAGGAACAGCTGTACGCTAAGTTTTCGAAATGCGACTTCTGGCTTTGTGAAGTCCACTTTCTAGGCCACGTAGTGAACAAGGATGGGATACATGTCGATCCATCCAAGGTAGATTCGATCAGAAACTGGCCTGCACCACGTACACCAACGGAAATACGCCAATTCTTGGGTTTGGCGGGGTACTACAGACGGTTTATTAAAGACTTTTCAAAGATTGCTCAGCCGCTTACACTACTGACACAGAAGGGTGTCACCTATCGCTGGGGAGAGCCCCAGGAGACTGCTTTTCAGCACTTAAAGGATAGACTTTGCAGTGCACCTATCCTCTCTTTGCCAGAGGGCACAGACGACTTCGTGGTTTACTGTGATGCATCCATTCAGGGTCTTGGATGTGTGTTAATGCAGCGCGACAAGGTTATTGCTTATGCCTCGCGCCAACTTAAGATTCACGAACGGAACTACACGACGCACGATTTAGAGCTGGGAGCTGTTGTTTTCGCACTTAAGATATGGCGACACTACCTGTACGGTACCAAGTGCACAATTTACACCGATCACAGGAGTCTCGAGCATATTCTTAAGCAGAAGGATTTGAATATGCGTCAACGGCGATGGGTTGAGTTACTGAACGATTACGAATGCGCCATCAAGTACCATCCAGGCAAAGCCAATGTTGTGGCTGACGCCCTCAGTCGGAAAGACACTTTACCTCGGCGCGTGCGAGCGCTGCAGCTTACGATTCAGTCTAGCCTTCCTACACAGATACGAGATGCTCAGGCAGAAGCATTGAAACCAGAAAACGTAAGGGCAGAAGCCCTACGCGGCTCAAGGCAACGATTAGAACAGAAGGCAGACGGCGCCTACTATGTAACGGGGCGTATTTGGGTTCCACTTTACGGCGGTCTACGCGAACTAGTAATGGATGAAGCTCACAAGTCTCGCTACTCGGTACACCCAGGGTCGGATAAAATGTACCACGACATCAAAACTACTTATTGGTGGCCTAGCATGAAGGCCCACATCGCTACGTACGTTGGAAAATGCTTGACCTGTGCGAGAGTCAAGGTTGAATATCAGAAACCAGCTGGCCTACTTCAGCAGCCCAAGATACCTCAATGGAAATGGGAAGAAATTTCCATGGATTTCGTTACAGGCCTACCTAGATCCCAACGGGGGAATGATACCATATGGGTGATCGTGGATCGACTCACCAAGTCTGCACACTTCCTGGCTATAAAGGAAATGGATAAGTTCTCCACTCTCGCAGACGTCTATCTTAAAGAAGTTGTTTCGAGGCACGGGGTGCCCACCTCCATCATTTCGGATCGCGATGCACGATTCACGTCAGAATTATGGCAAGCGATGCATAAATCTTTCGGCTCACGGTTAGACATGAGCACAGCATATCATCCTCAGACGGATGGGCAGACTGAGCGAACGATCCAAACTCTTGAAGACATGCTTCGGGCATGCGTTATTGATTTCGGCAACGGCTGGGAAAAGCACCTCCCTTTGGTGGAGTTCTCGTATAATAATAGTTATCACACCAGCATTCAAGCCGCTCCATTCGAGGCATTGTACGGGCGTAAATGCCGGTCACCTCTCTGTTGGGCAGAGGTGGGGGATAGTCAGATTACGGGTCCAGAGATTGTAGTGGACGCCACAGAAAAGATAGCACAGATACGACAACGCATGGCGGCAGCACGCGACCGTCAGAAAGCCTACGCGGATAAGCGCCGTTGGAATTTCAGGTCGGGGACCGGGTTTTACTTAAAGTCTCACCCTGGAAGGGTGTGGTACGTTTTGGCAAACGGGGCAAACTGAATCCGCGATACGTCGGACCATTCGAAATCATAGAAAAGATTGGCAAGGTAGCCTACAGATTGAACCTACCAGCTGAACTCGGGGTAGTTCACAATGTCTTTCATGTGTCGAACCTAAAGAAGTGCCTATCAGACGAAACCCTCATCATTCCTTTTAAGGAACTCACTATCGACGAGCGGTTGCAGTTCGTCGAGGAACCAGTTGAAATCACGGACCGGGATGTGAAGGTCCTCAAAAACAAGAGAATCCCTCTTGTTCAAGTTCGTTGGAACTCCAAACGTGGTCCAGAGTACACCTGGGAACGCAAAGACAGGATGACAGAAAAGTACCCCCAGTTATTCGGAACCAATGCAACCACTGCTGAGGCTGAAGCTACTACTTCGGAATTTCGGGACAAAATTCCAGATCAACGGGGGGAGGATGTGACACCCCAGGAAAACCAGTGAACGATTGAACTTACCTAGCTTCCTCAGTGAGTGCGTACCAAATTTCGGGACGAAATTTCTTTTTAGTTGGGGATAATGTGACAACTCGAACTTTAGACTTATCTTGTAACGTTACGTGCTTATGTGAAAGTTTACTATTTAATGATTTTATGAAATGTTATGTGCTTTATGTGTTACGTGTATGTATGTTAAGCACGCAATCCGAACCGCAAAACATGTATCACTCGCACAAGCCCATTCGGGCCTTATGCTTCGCACACGGAACATTGGGCAGCCCAAGAGAGGGTTCGGCCCACTCTTTTCTTTGGATCGCATAACACATAGTGAGGATGTTTTACTCCTCATTTGTTACCAAAACCTTCACACACACAAGTTCACAAAAACCCTAGTTTCCTCTCTCTCTCCCTCACGAACTCGCGGCAGCCGGATCTTGTATCCCGAAGACTTTCTCGTTCGTTGGTTGGAGCACCAAATTCTAATCGGTTAGTGTTTTATAGTGATGTTGTGTTGAATGATGCTATATGTGCTTATGATTGATTGATTATGTATGTGTTGAATCGGATAGTATGAAAATAATCATGAGCCTAATAGATGTTAATCGGCCACCATGTTCTATATTGGGATTGTTTTGAATTGATGTTAACCGAATGTTTTGTTAACCGGCTATAGATTTACATGAATCGGATGATATGGTAGATATAAAACCGAGTAGATGCTAACCCGGATATCATGTTCTATTGGATGGATTGTTGTGTGATAATTAAATCTTAGATGCTTATGATCGAGAATTTCGGGTTGTTATTCATATGATTCTTAGTGAGTTAGGGTTCATACGATTTGGATGGTAGAATTCCCTGTTTGATCGATTTGGTGTTAACTGATTGTTGGAATTGTGTTAATTGATAAGATGTAATTATGGAAATTACTAAATGCTTGTAACCGAATAGCTTGATTCTTGGAATGATTGAACTAATCACACAAGGGGGCTTAATCGCACAACGAGCCCATTCGCACAAGCTGACCCGATCACACAAGACATCCGGCCGCACAAGATGTCTTGATCACTCAAGGTTATTGGGTTAGTTTAACTGTTGGGCCGATGGACATGTTGGGTTGGGCTGGTCTGATCGCACAACCCACATAAATCGCACAAGTTGAGCTGTTATGCTGTTTGGGCCGGACAAGCCCAAAGGCTAGTCGCACAACCCAGTCCACTCGCACAAAAGGTCCCCAGTCGCACAAGGACCTCTGAATCGCACAAGGGGTTATTCGTTTATAGCTTTTGGGCCGGACAGCCCAAGGCCCACTCGCACAAGACTTAGCAGTCGCACAAGCCGTTTGATGTCTATTTGTTTTGGGCCGAGTATGTTAGTGGATTGCTTATGTGTATGGGCCGGGGTATTGGATCGCACAACATGTTGTGGATCGCACAACATGTTGGGCCAAATATCATTGGGTTTCTTGATATTACTTGACTGCTAAGATGTTGCCATGATCAATACGTGTTAGTAACGTGTTAACTTGTATGTTTTATACGTGCATTACGTGAGGTCAAAACCTGACTTGTGTGGTAACCCTGTTAGGACGTGGTTGACCACTGTTAGTTCAAGAACCCTCTCTTTATTGTGTATCTGCCGAGCAAACCAAGGTGAGTTCACACAGCCAAGGCATGGGATTCCCGGGTTGGGAATTGGGTTGGAATGTTTGATATGGAATGATTACTCGTACTTACGCAATCACTAGACTATAGACCATCGTCCTCAGGATAGTCAGGACACTTACGTAAAACCTACGTAAACTAGTATCTACCATTGTCTCCCGGGTCGGGAGGACACTTACGTAAATCCTACGTAAACTAATACCTACTACTGTCTTCCGGGTCGGAAGGACACTTACGTAAATCCTGCGTAAACCCCACGCGTACCACTGTCCTCGGGGAAGGGCACTCACGTAAATCCCGCGTGACCTAGTACGTATTCCTGTTCTCGGATTAAGAAGAACACATGGTTGCAAATAGTCTAGTAGGTACCATAATGGGAATCCCCCATTATAGAGAATAAATGTGAGAATCCCTCACCAGTAGTATATACTTGCATGGGAAGCCCCCCCCCCCCCACTAGATGAACTTACGCATTACTGTTATGAACTTACCTTCTGTGAACTCGCTCAACTAGTTGTTGACTATCTGTTGCATGCCTTGCAGGACCTTAGGTACTTAAGGAGCTTGCACAAGGAGGAGCGGGTCGTTGTGGACAAGGATTCGTGAATGCTTACTAAACACCTATGATATTTCATACGTTAACACTTATGTTTGGGTTTTTCTTTAATGCTTCCGCTACTCTTAATTACATTGGTTTGATAAACACCTTTCGTATTGATGGATTATTATTACTATTTATTACATGTTCTATATGATTGGTGGCTTGGTCCTGGTCATGTCACGCTCCCAAGCGGTGGTACTCCGCACGTGGATTTTGGGGGTGTGACATGACATATTTTTGATGATTATATAAATTTAGTTCGATGTTCTTTTGTTTTACATGACCCGACCCGATACGAACCGATTTTTTACTTATATACCTTGGGGCCTAAAATTTTTAAAAATGATCCGCACCCCCTATGGAAAAATTCATGGTCCGCCACTGACTATTATAGTCTTGTTTGGTTGAAGGAGCTTTAAGCTTTTAGGTTAGGAGCTTGAAGCTTTTGGTTGAACGCTACTACTAGTAGCGTTTAGAAGGAGCTACAAGCTTTTAGGGAAAAATGACTATTTTAACCTCTCAAAATAAGAAACTTTTTAATGCACCAACTTTCTAAATTTTTAGTTATGTCTATTTTGGTAATTTTATACATTTTATTAAAAGCTTCAACTACTCTACCAAACACCAAATATATCTAAAAAGCTACAGCTACTAGCTACCAGATACAGCTACCAGCTTCCAGCCACCAGCTACCAGCTTCCAGCTTTCAGCTACCAGCTACCAGCTACTTTTGCCAAACATACCCTATGTATATACAAGGGATATATGCCTAATTCCGTTGCAGGAAAAAAAAATCATGACATATCTCATACAATGTATTGAATAGGCTAATAATTGTCCACAGAAATGGAGAAGACGGAACGTAAGCCCTAACTTGGTTACCATAAAATGTCATTCGCTCTGCACCTCTCTTTCCCAATTTTCAAATCTGATAGCCTCCCCCCCAAACTTACCAGGGTTCCATTTCTATGCAACTCGTCTTCCAATTCCAACCAATCTTATCCTTCCAAACAAGAATCCCAAGATGATTCTCAAAGGTATTCACTGCACTTTTATCTCTTTCATTCTCATTCATTATGATGCCATTTAGCTGTCCTCTTGTGTTACTACTGTAGCTTAAATATCTTCTATATACTCATTTTGTTGGTCTAAAAAAGTTTCATACATTTGTCACTGATTCAAATTAAAAGAAATCAACATCTTGTCCAAATTAAATAATAAATATTCCATTAACATGATGAAGTGAACTTCAAATTGTGTATTTGGTCACTAAGTTAGAGTTGAAGCCAGGGTTGTAAGAATCGCTAGGCGCTAGTCGGCGGTGGGGTACTGATTAGCGATTAATCGGGATTAACATGGATTAATCAGAAATCGGATTGAGATTTTTATATGTAATTTTTAGTCACACATATACACACACTTTTATATGTAGTTTTTTTTTAAGTAGACATGTTTTAACCGCTCATTGACCAATTTTTTAAAGTATTTGGAAGGAATTTATAAGGTTTGGTCGAAATTTGGCCGGCGTTTGGCCAAAATTTGGCTATAATAGGACCGCCATTGACCGCCTAACGATTAATCGGCCACTAATCGGTGAACCTCCGATTAGCGATTAATCGGCGTCTAATCGGAGACTAGTCGGGATTTTTACAACCATGGTTGAAGCTGTTTCATTAGTGTGGCAAAATTAAGAATGGTGTTGCTTTTGATTTGATAGTTGATGCTTCCATCTTTGTGGGCCAGTTCCAAATCCTATATGTATTTGTGTTCTCTTCATATGTATTGAATTTTTGTTGTTTTTGGCTCTAGCCAGCATCATCAAGTTCTTTTGGTGGAAAGATACATGAACGGAACTGCAAAGAGGTACACTTTCATTCGCACTTCGTGTCGTAAAAGTTGTATGCCCACCAGCTCTTTTGTTGGGTTGTCCTAAATTAAAGGCAAAACTTCCCATATTTTGTACATTTTAAAGCCAAATTACCTTTTACTCTTTAACTATAACCATGGAAATACAAAATTGACATCATTTGTTGTGGTTGTTAAGATTCCCTTATTTTTTCATTTTGAGGGATCATTTTAGATGCTTGACTAGATTGGCAAATATTTTTACATTTAGGTTAAATCGCACACTGCTTTTGCCCTATAATGGTGGTGGGTTGGATGTAGAAGGGATTCATACATAAACATTAATATGTGTAGTGAATCATAGTTATTAAAGGCGTTAGGCGCACTCAAGGCGCGTAGGCCTTGCCTGGGGCCCAGGCGGAAAGCACAAAAAAGCGAGGGCTTGAGAAAAAAAAGCGCACCATGATAAAAAATAAAATATATATTATGTATTACAAAAATAATGCTATTCTTTAAATAATATAAAACAAAAGCTATTATAAAGCATTTAATTTCATCTATTTAGTACCAAAAATTCTAAAATATTAGCGTATTAGTGTATAAAAGTAGTTTTCCTTCGATAAAATTAGAAATATGGGTGGAAATTTGACCGGAAACTCTCCGGAATCTAGGAATCTCGCCGGAATGTGTGCATGGACCATCACTTGGAGAATTAAAGCGCAATTGCCTTGACTTAAAGCGCAATTGCCTCGCCTCGCCTAGAAAATGGGCCTAGGCGCAAGAGGCGATGGCTTTTAACGACTATGGTAGTGATTTATTTTTTTCTTCCCATGTAATGTTTTGCATATGAACCTGAGCCTTTGTGTTTAGGATTGAATTAGGATATTATTAGTTACGATGTTGGTAAAAGTTCTTCAAAATTTCCTGAAAATTATATTGCTGTAAGTCAGGTATATACTGGATGATGAATTTCAACTAACAACCTTTCTTGAGGATGAATCCAAATCTAATGGATTTTCTTCAAAGGAACTGCCATGGCTTCCTGATTTAGTCAAAGATTTTGTTCTGCCTGCTGGTTACCCAGGTAACAACCGTTCTTTCTTAACACTTCCTCTACTTTTTAAATTATTTTTCATTTGTAATTTTTGTGTGTTTTTTTTTTTGTTTTTGTTATATCTACTGAAACAGAATGGTTTCAAGTTCTTCCAATAATTGACTTTATTCCTTTGCATTTGCACCTCTTTCCCCAGTTTTGCACTTCATCGTCTCACACTATTGATCAGCCAGTTCTCCGCTGGACCTAAATTTGATGTTTTTTCATAAACGTTGAGCATGGCATCTAAGCAATTGCTCATCGTTCGATGACCAACCAAATAATGCTTTAATAAGCTTTATATGGCTCAAATGTGGTTGACATATATATATATATATATATATATATATAGGGAAAGGATAATAAGAAAACCTTATTGAGTTGAGAAAACTTTGAAAACTCAATCTCCACCATTCATCAAAAAAACCTATGGTTGAGATTCAATGTTACATAAAGTAACTTTTCTGGACATGTAACAGACTGACCAAAAGTACACGTAACAGCTTTTGCTTTTTCAGATTCTAACTGACACACTGACATGTAACAGGTTTGTCTGTTACACTAAGGTGCTGTTTGTTTTTTGGCCAGAAGTACTTCTGGCCACTTATGTCTGCGCGACGCAGACGCGCGCAGACGTTTGATGTCTGCAGCTTGTTTGTTTTCTCGCAGACCTTTCATTAAAAAAGGTCTGCAAGACCTCTTCTTGGAGCAGACATGGATCCAAGTCTTCTCCTCGCAGACGTTTACCTCTTCTTGGCACCACCTCCACCTCCGACACCACTGCTCCGCCACCACCTCCACTCCGCCACCAACTCCACCTCTGACACCCCTGCTCCGACACCATCATCATCATCTGTTATCATCATCATCAAAACCCCCAAATCGAACCCCTGCTCCGACCCCAAATCGAACCCCCAAATCATCAATTCGAACCCCAAATCATCATCATCAAAACCCCCAAATCATCATCATCAAAACCCCCAAATCGAACCCCTGCTCCGACCCTAAATCGAACCAAAACCCTAAATCGAACAAATCCCCAAATCGATGAGAGAGAGAGATACCGTAGAGACTAGAGAGAGAGAGAGAGGGGGGAGCAGCAGGAGACCATCATCATCATCATCGGAGAACGGTGGTGACGGTGGTGATGAAGGCAGAGAGAGAGATCGAGGGAGGAGAGTGTGACGGGGGTGGGTGGTTGCGACGGGGGAGGTTTGTGGTGACGGTGGTGGCGGTGGTGGCGGTGGTGACGGTGGTGCTTGGTGGTGGTGATGAAGGCAGAGAGGAGAGAGATCGAGGGAGGTGTGTGTGTGTGAAAGTGTGTTTGTGTGTGTTTGAGAAGAGAAGATGTTTTTATAAAATAAAAAAAACAAACCCTCTTTTCCTTGCAGACTGCAGACATTTGGTCCACCTCTTCTCCTGCAGATGCCTGCAGATGTGGTCCGCAGACTGCAGACCTTTTCCCACAGAAAAAACAAACAACACCTAATTTTACATGTAACATGGTGTAAAATGTGATGTTACATCTACATAAACGGGCGAAAGAGTTGTAACATATCAACTTTCTCTCTCCTGACAATGCTGTTACATGTCAGAATCTGAAAAAGTGATGTAACACGTGACAACTTGTGGTCCATTTATTGAGTTTTCTCAACTCAAAGGGGTTTTTCCTCTATACTTCCCCTATATAGGGAGGGATATTTAGGGATATATATATAGGATCAAGATCAAGGGAAAACCCTTCCGAGTTGTGTGAACTTAGAGAACTCGGTCTTCTCGTGCGAGTTTTGCCCCCAATTTTTTCACACCCCTAGATTAAAATGTTAGAAAAGACTGCCGTAATAAAATAATTTTTTTTTTCGAAGTTGTGTTTTTCGGCCCCTTACAGCAGCTGTAAAAAGCTGATGACATAAGCATGAAATCACTTTTTACAGCGTTTACGGCTGCCATAAATGAAAAAAAAATTAGTTTTTTTTTTGAAAAAGATGATTTTTTAGGATTTTTGGTAAAATTTTTTTAGAAAAAACCTTTCGTAAGGCCGAGTTCTCTAATTCTCACTACTCGTATAAGTTTTCATTTTACCCTAACCCTATATATATATATATATATATATATATATAGAGAGAGAGAGAGAGAGAGAGAGAGAGAAAGTGTACTGTACAATGTCCCTTAACGTACGATGCGTACGATATGAGAATGTTGCACGTTATAAACATTCAAAACGAAATACCGCATGTTGTGAAAACTAAGTCGCATGATATGGTTTTGATAATTCGCATGTTATGGGTTTGGAAACCGCATGTTATTAGTTTTGACTGTGAAAACTAAGTCGCATGTTATGGGTTTGGAAAACCGCATGACCCAAATCCACATGTTGTAACTGCATCTCCTACACATCGTACGTTAAGGCAAATTGTACGTTAACCAACCCCTATATATACATATAAAAGAAACTTGTGTGACTTTATGTGGCTATCCTTGAAAGCTGCAAGGTGTGACTTTTTGTACAATTATTTGTTGTGCAATAAAACAAGACTAAGTACAACATGTGCTAGTTTTACCAGAAATTATAAGTTTTTTCTATCTCTATCTCTAATTCTTTTTCATTTGAATTGCAGGGTCTGTTTCAGATGATTACCTGGAATATATGCTGTTTCAGTTTCCAACCAATGTCACTGGATGGATCTGTCACACTTTGGTCACTTCAAGCCTTCTAAAGGCAGGTCAGTTTCTTATTTGTCATTTTGTTAATATCATGATATGTTTTTGCTATAATTTTACTACTTACAGTTGCAGCTAGGTTTTTTTTTTTTTTTTTTTAATATATATGGATATAGATTATACAATATACAGAGAGAAAACAAAGCTGAATATGATAAAGTTATTTGGCCATGGGTCGTAATGTTTTCCATTTTACACCTTTTATAAACCTATGAATCAATGTACAGGCTGTTGGTTTAGACTATTCTTCTGCAACTACCGCCGCCGCTTCTGCTGCTGCCATCAGGTGATTTTCTTTCAACTCCCTCCCTCCATACTAACATAATTGCAACAATTTACTTATAAAATTGTGCCAAAATATTTGTGACATTTTCTCTGTTTGGCATTAATCCAAATTTGACATTACCTGTCAGTAATCATTACCGTTACAGTTGCTTTTGGTTCACAAGATTACTCTTTTTGTGTTTCTTTTCTTGGTGAATTTTAGATAATTAACTTATTTTGATGGGTTTGACATATTTACAAAAACACGCAGATGGGTGTCGAAAGATGGAATTGGTGCCGTTGGGCGTTTTTTCATTGGTACATTTCATCAAATTCTCACAAATGATGACACTTTAGCACCAGATCTTTGCATGAATTAATTGTGATCGCCTTCATCAGGTGGGCGATTTGGAAATCTTTTTGATGATGATCCAAAACAATGGCGAATGTATGCCGACTTCATAGGAAGTGCTGGAAGGTGACCAATAATACATTATAAGCATTTCATGGCTGCAATATAATTCTGTTTACCACTTGAAACCATTACATTTTCTTTCCACTTTACTTGTTTGTTTTTTTTTTTTTTTTTTTGCTTTGAATGTGATGTAGCATCTTCGATCTCTGTACACCTCTCTACCCTGCATATTTCCTTCCACTAGCATCTCTAGGGAATCTTACTAAGGTATTCACGGATTCTGTGGTGATTAATATAAGTATATGCTCGATCATACATTAATACCTTACTAAATGCTTATTTCATATTTGTACATCTTAAAAGTTGGTGTGATTGACTACTTGATCAGGCTGTAGCAAGAGGGCTAAAGGATCCATCATTTCGGGTGATTCAAAGTCATTTTGCTGTTTCTGGAAATCTTGGAGATGTGGCAGCAAAGGTATGCTATTACCTTTTGATATGTGTTACCGGTAGCTCTTTTTTTTTTTTTTAATATATAGGCAAAAGATCAAATACAAATAATCTTAACATACTAAACATACAAATTGAAGGAAAACTCAAAAAGACAAGGTGGCATTTTTGTAATTACCACCAACTATCAAAGTTACTATACAAATGTGAACTCAACCAAAAATACCTAAAAACACAATTTTTTTTAATATTTTTTATAAAAAAAATCGCTACATTTTGTTAGCAAAAAAAAAAAATTTTTTTTTTGCTGCTACTAAAAGTAGCGGTTTTTTAATAAAAAATGTTAAAAAAATAAAATAAAATAATTTTGTGTGTTTTTTTTTTTTTTTTTTTTTTTTTAGATTTTTTTAGGTTTTTTGGGGGTTTAGTTTTTAGCATTTTAGCTTGGGTGGGGGGGTTTAGGTTTTTTTTTGGGGGGGGGGGGTTAGGTTTTTTTTTAGGTTTTTTAGGTATATTTGTAGAGTAACTTTGATAGTTATTGATAATTACAAAAATGCCACCTTGTCTTTTTGAGTTTTCCTTCAATTTGTATGTTTAGTATGTTAAGATTATTTGTACAAGAACTTTCCCCTTAATATATAACCTGTCAAATGGAACCAAAACCATGTCTGATCAAACACACATCTTAAAGCACTGGTCATCTGCAAACAGTAAACATATCTATGAATGAAACCATCTCAGGATAAACACAACCTTAAATGAGAATCAGAGTTAATTTAAACAGACTGAAACACTCAAAACACCAATTCGGTTCAAGCACTAACTCACACGGGAACAGCGCAAACAGGCACATGCATAAATCAATTCACAAGCTATGATGCAGTGGGGCGGGTACGGGAACGGGGTACGGGGACGGGAATGGGAAACGGCAAAACTAAAAAATTCAAGAAGCGGGGACGGGAGGGGTACGGGAATAAAAACGTATAAAAAATAAATATATATTAAAGATAATGTAACACAAAACCCCGAAATAGTTATATATTGATGTAAAGTTCAAAAATCACATATCTTCATAATTAAAATTAAACTAAATATACAAAAAATACTATGTTTCAAGTAATGTGGCGTTCAAAATAACCCATCATCCTAGGCCCAATTCTCTTTTTAAGTTATTAATGGCCCATAATAACAAGTTACCCTACTAAAAACAAAACAGCCGCCTCCCTTTCATCTTCGTTTTGGAGATCAGAAATTCAGAAGTGAACATGTTAACAATCCTCTTATCATTTCTACCTACTCCCCTAATTAGTTTTTTCTCTCATTTAACGATCTAAATTGAAGCTGTTGGTGTTGCCCCTTGCAAATCGATGTTTGGATTTTGATTAACGGTTCATTGATGGGTGTTCAGATGTATTCAAAGTCTGGATGTGAGTTTCGCCGGTCCGGCTATGAAAACACTGTTAAAAACCAAAAAAAATAAACGGAAACTTGACAGAAACGTTTCTTGCACGTCCCCAAACCCCGTCCCCTTCTGCAGCCCGTTTCCAGGCCGTACCCAACATGCCGGGGACGTTTCCCGGCCGTACCCAACATGCCGGGGACGTTTCCCGGCCGTCCCCGTGCCGGGGACGTTTCCCGGCCGTCCCCGTGCCGTTTCCGTCCCTAGCAGTCCCCGGGACGGGAGACGGCACCTCAGTGGCGTTTCCGTGCTTCCGAGTTCACAAGCATATTGGAAACAAATTGGGAAAACACAAACAAGCATTTGATACCTATAACAGACACAAATCATATATGGCAGAAGTAGAGATCTATGGGGTCGAAGATGGTGGTTTCACAAATGGATGATGAAAGTGGTGATTGAGGTTTTGTTTTGGGTTTTAATTTGTTATAAATGCATATAGGGGAAATAGTTTAATTGTTTATATTAACTTTCTTAAGTCTTTAAAATAAAATAAAAAACTAAATAAAACCAAAAAATGATCTATAATTAAAAAACATTCACGTCATTGACCCCCGGCGTCACCTTCGGAAATTAATTAATCGGTTAGTAACATTAAATGTAGGATTAAGAAAGTTTGATACATAAAAAAGATAAGTTTTAAAATACATATGATGGGTAAGGATAGTGTAAAAAGGGCCTAAAGTGTGAGAATTGTGAGAAGTGTATTATAACACTATATATAACACCCTATAAACACCGTATAACAATATGTAACACCATATAATACCATATAACACTATGTAACACTATATATCATTATATAACAAATATAACACTATACATCTATCATAGGCATGCTATCAGACAACCTATAGTGTTATATAATGATATATAGTGTTACAAAATGTTATATGGTATTATATGGTGTTACATATTGTTATACTGTGTTTATAGGGTGTTATATAGTATTATATATAGTGTTATAATACACTTCTCACACTTTGAGCACTTTTTACAGGATCCTCTACCTACATATGATAACAGTAAATTGTAAAGTTGGATTCATTTTGGTGCACTTTTCCCTTAAGAACTCCATAAAGAACAAACAAGATATGTGAGTGAATCTGGAATACCTATTCGCTATAAGAGGAAGCCAACATCATATTAATATCAAGTTGTTAAGCGCATATGTCAATTTTGACAGAATTCATTTTTCAGGAGGAAGTTTGGGACGTATCTGCACAGCTCATTGGCCTTGGTCTGGGCATATTGGTCCTGGTATAACATGCTGCTTATTCAACCCATTTAGTTATGAATGGGTCAATTTAGATTGTGCTGACCGGGACGATGACTAGGACAGTGACTAGGACGATGACTAGGACGGTGACTAGGACGGTGACTAGGACGGTGACTAGGACGGTGACTAGGACGATGACTGGGACGATGACTAGGACGATGACTGGGACGATAACTAGGACGGTGACAAGGACTAGGACGGTGACGAGGACGATGACTAGGACGGTGACGAGGACGAAGGCGGTGACTGGGACGATGACGAGGACGGTGACTAGGACGATGACTGGGACGAGGACGAGGACGATGACGAGGACAGTGATGAGGACGAGAACGATGACGGGGACAATGAGTGGGACGATGACTGGGACGGTGACGAGGCGGTGACGGTGACGAGGACGATGACGAGGACAATGACGAGGACGATGACGAGGACGGTGACGAAGATGATGATGAGGACGATGACTAGGACAGTGACTAGGATGATGATTAGGACGGTGACTAGGACGATACCGTCCTCGTCACAGTCCTTGTCACCGTCCTCTTCATCGTCCCAGTCATCGTTCCAGTCATTGTCCCAGTCACCGTCCCAGTCATCATTCCAGTCATTGTCCCAGTCACCGTCCTCGTCATCGTCCCAGTCACTGTCTGAGTCACCGTCCTTGTCCTCGTCACCGTCCTCGTCATTGTCCCCGTCATCGTTCTCGTCACCGTCCTAGTCATCGTCCTAGTCATCGTCACCGTCCTCGTCACTGTCCTCGTCATCGTCCTCGTCACCGTCCTCGTCACCGTCCTTGTCATCGTCCTAGTCACCGTCACCGTCCTCATCACTGTCCTAGTCATCGTCCTTTTTTTTAGCTAAAAAGACAACGGGCCAAATGAGCACATTACATATTAATAAAAGAAATTAAAAAATGGACAAGTGTTATTGACGTCACTTGACCCATACTAAAATTGACCGGTTACCGAATTCGCCCATTTTGCAACATCTCTTGCTTATCAGCATCATTCTTTAAAAGTAATGTAGTTAAATAACCTAATCTTATTGCAGTCAACACCTGGTCTTGTTAATTCATATCCAGTTTTAGCATCGACATGGATGACCATGCGGCTTCTGCACCTTTGGCTACGTTATCAATCTCTTTCAGTTCTTCAGTTCAATACGGTGAGATAATGATGCATATTAAATTCTTTTTGTAACTCCTAGTTTAGGAGGATTTGTTTATCAAAATTTATTCATGATCATAAGTTTAGTTTGGACTTAGGGTTCATTCTTTACACAACAAATTTAACTTTATAAACCCTCACTTTCCAAGCCTTCTGTTTTTCAGGTAAATCTAAAGCGGGCCCGGATTTTGGTGAACATGCATGTCTCAAGCTCAACAGTTTTGGGTAAGCTTTGTGCCTTTTAATCTGTATAAATTACCATAATTAAGCACATACTTTATAGATTCCTAATTCATTTTTTTTATAAATTTAGGATGTGAGGAATGCAATAAAATGGAAAATATATTATCATGGGAGATATTTTCGGTACCTCGAATAGTTTTTGGTGTGTCTCTGTCTGACATGCTTGATGGTGACACATCAGGCCTCAAGGTAACGCCTTTATGAATTTTTTACTGAAGATATTTTCTGTTTCATTTTCACGCATAAATTTGTTATGTAAACATGGTTTATGTTTCACAACAATACTGAAACACGTTTGATAAGAATTTTCATTTTTCTAAAAGATAAGTTGAAGGTTTAAAAGATAAGAATTTGATACAAATTATGTTTTAATGAATTTGAAAGCTCAGTCTTATTATAATCAAATCGTCGATGTGTGTTTTGTTTTTAGTTTTTTTTTTTTTTTTGTGAAAGTTGTGTTAATTTAAAAATTAAAATTTAGCAAAAATTGTTTTTGTTTATAGAGGTAGTCGTTTGTTTTTTATTGAAGGGTACCATAGTCATTTGATTGACAGTATTCTTATAACAGATTCTTAATGTTGTTGATTTTTGATAGGTGAAGAAGCTTCTAGAACTTTATTCTAAGGAGAAATATATCCTTGTCCTCAACCAGCAGCCTTTCAAAGATTTTGAAGTCCTTGTCTCCTTTAAGGCATGCATCTTACACTATACTTTCTCTTTTGTTCTTCCATATAATTTTTGGCTAATAAATATATCAATGAAACCGCTTTTTCTACTCCATATATCTCTATATCCAGACCATTTTCAGCCGGTTTTGACGAAAGTTCTGGGCTGAACCACTACGATTTCGTGTAACAAACCAAATCAGCTGGGTTGGGTGGTTTGGCAGGAACCGCTGGTTTGAACCAATTTTGAAATTGTTTCTCAAAATCATTAGTTTGTATACAAAGTTTTAATATGATAAACGTGGTTCATGATATAACCACATATTTTAACAACGAAAAAAATGTAACTGTTAAATCAAACTATGAACCGAATTGTTTAGATCTCAAACCAGAAGACTTGCCTCGGTTTTGGCGGTTCAGTCAGTTTCATCGGTTTTTGAACAACCCTAGGGGGTTACCACATGTATTTCATTAGGAGCGAGTTCAAGTGAGAACCATTGAATTGGCCTTTGATTATGGAGTGGACAAAAGGGCGAAAGGTGAGCATCATCAATTGGAATATGACCCACGACTAAAAAGTAAAAAATGGTCATTTGTTTCCTGTTTATTTTAATTGTTGTCGTTTTCTTCTATTTGTTCTCCAAACCTGACACATTTTCTTCTCGTATACCCAAAAATCCATAGGATGGAGCTACAAGCCTCTCGATGCTGCGAAGTGTTTGGCAGACGTATTGGCTCTATAAGAATCAAAGCAGACAAGAAAACATGTTTGATCAACTTCAAGAAAGCCTGAAAGAACTTGATCATCAATTTGACATGTTTTTGCAGCAGCTAAGAGACGTCGGATGGGACATCGATAGCATAAATTTGAAAGTTCGTAAAGACGTTTTTATCCAAGATTTTTCCATGTATTGATGTTATATTATAGTTGCATTTTTATACATTGATCATTAACATGATGTTTTAATAATATTTTTGTCATATGAGATTTTTTTGTTTTGTTTTTGTAATAATGAGGGTTCTTTTTTTTGGTATATGGATATAACAAAATGTAACTTGTAAGCTATACTAGAGTTTTGACTTGTGCCGCGCGTTGCAACGGCAAAGTCGCGTTTGTAACTTTGTTGCACGCATAACGATGATGAGATTAACATGTGGTGAACGCACATGGCATTACGGGTTTTTTTTTACTTTGTTACACACGTTACGTTCGTGAAATTAACGTCATAAGACATAGATAAAAAATAGTATGTCTGAGACGTTGCGGTGTAAAGTTGTAGAGGTAATTTAGACAATAGTGTAACATCGTAAAAGTAATTTAGACATAAACGTGGTCAGACATAGATAAAGAAAGTATAATAATGTGTTGCACGTTACGGTGTAAAGTCGTAATTGTTATTTAAACAAAAGGTGTCAAGTTATTAGGTGGAAAAGGTTGGGGGGTCAAAGTTGTCAATTACCAGAAGTTATAAGTGAAGCGGGTCGTAAAAGTAATTTAAACAAAAGAAAGTGTTAAGTTATTAAATAGAAAAGGTAGGAGAGCCAAAATTGACAATTACTAAAAGTTAAAAGTAAATGTGTAATTTACTTAGTTAATGTCGTTTCATGTCAGAAATTTAAGAATTAATTTACTTAATAGTGAAGCGGGTGTCCGGAGTGGGCTCGGCAAAGGGTTCGGTAAACCCCATTGCCGCGCGGCAAACACCTTTGCAAACCCTTTGCCGAAGCGGTTTGTTTGGTCACGCGGAGAGGGCTCGCCGATTCGGGGAAGAGTGTATGCGAGAGAGAGGGTAGTGTGGGTGGGGTCCATTCCAATCTCAAACAATCACACATTTTTCTTTTTTTTTTTTTTAAATAGTTTACCACTTCACCAAGTGTTTAAACCATTGCCAATACTTTTGAGCATAGTTTACCACTTTGACATGAGACACTCTCATTGATTGATTTTTTTTACCATTCTCAAGTGTTTAACCACTCTTTACACCCTAAAAATTTTAAGGTTAAGAGAGAAAAGTAATAACCTACGTTTCATGTAAAAAATTACTTTTGTTTCAATTACACAATTATTGTTCTCGCTCTGTCTACACTCCTAATTGGGAATGTTTATGTCAAATACAAAATCGAAAAAGGCCCACAAAAGAATGTTATTCTTTTTAATGTATTGTATAATATAATTGGTCAAAGTAACCATTCTCTAGGCATTTTTTTTTTCGTTTTTGGGTATAGGGTGTAGTTGAGAGAGTTGCTTGAGCACTTTTGTTCCACCGACAAACCTTCAGTTTCTTCAAGTATATCATAAGCACACATCAGACTCATGCTTCAAGCCCGCTTCGTTGACAAATTATAGTAACACTCTTGGTACCGTCTAACGCCCTTTGGATAGGATAGGTAAACGTATTCTATGGCTTCGTTTGTTTTTATGATAAATTACCACCTGCTTCTCGCCCGTTTGTTGCCATCATTGAAGGATCATGCAGTATAAAAGGCATATATTTAGCTCAACGGAAATATTGTTTGGATGAGTTAAGACATTCCGGGATTATTGAAGCAAAGAGTTGGGTGATGCTCTGATGTTTCGTAGAAAGCAAATGAAGAAGACTTGTTGAAGATCCAGAGAAGTCAAGAAGAATCGTTGGAAGGCTAAACTATCTCACCATTACTCGCTCTGGTATGACTCTTTTGATAAGTGTAGTATGTCATCCCAAAAACCTGACATTGAGATGCCATTTGTCACATTCTTTGATATATCAAGGGTAATCCATGTGATGACATCCTATATCAAATCAATGGCTACCACATCATACAAGGATTTACACATAGTGATTATGATGAAAACCCCACAAGCAAGCAATCCACTACCAGGTATTGTGTTCTCGTTGGTGTGTAATCTTGTGTCATGGAAGAGCAAGAAACAAAGTGTTGCATCTTTTTCGAGTTCAGAATCGTAGTACTTGTTTAGCTTCAAAACCTACTTGCCGAAATTAGGGTTGGACAAACTAAACCGAAGAGTTTATGGTGAGATAACGATTCACATTTCAAATAACTCCTATTTAGTGCAAGAACTAGAGACAGAAACTCTTACAAACCTTGAAGATGTGACGACTAAACCACCCTGTAAAAAAAAAGGGTAATGCACGATACCCCTGACCGCGGAGGGGATAACCCCTCCCAGGCCGCCAACCGACAAGCCCTGTACTAAAACTAGAAACCAACGTTTTTATTAAAGCCTTGCCTAGAAGCCGAGTTTGCCATACCTGTAACATCTTCTATATATACTATCGTATATACATGTGAAATACACATAAAATATATATTTTGATTTGTTTTCTGATTTCACTAACAAAGTACACTTTACAATTTTTTTTGTAGGACCTTCACAAAGTTTTAGAGCTAACCTATGAATAAACCAATTCGATTCGATTCATGATTCAAGTCCAAAATCTGAACATCTACTATAGCAAATCAACTCCGTTTAAATCTTGATCTCACCAATAATCTCCACACGAGCATTTCCCATCTTTGAAATAGTGAAATCTTCTAACATCCCTTACAATTATCTCCCTCTCAACAACCTTGGAAATGAACTTGGTTGCAGAATGGCAGTCATTGCACACTCTAAGATTCTTCGCTACACGAATTGGAACGCCAGGTGGCAGGTTGAGCAACCCGAAAGCAATCGCCAGACGCTCACTGTGCCCACATAGCAAAGTCTCTTTTTCCTCCTCGTTTACATTGTGTAGAACACATGACGTATCGGGAACATAACCTTCCTGTTTCAGTCTTTCTGATAATGTTTCAAGAAACCTGTGAAGTTGCTCGCTTTGCGGGTGCGAAAAATCCCCAGAAACGAATTTGTGAACTTCATCATCAAACTCAATCCAACTGCAACCCGGTTCTTTCTTTACGCCGTTTCTGATCATAGTTTTTCTAACTTCTGTTGCTTTCTCCCATAATCCAGCAGATGAGTAGATGTTTGAAAGAAGAACATAGTGGCTAGCAACGTTCGGCTCTAATTCGAGCAACCGACGAGCCGCAATCTCACCGAGTTCAACGTTTTGGTGAATCCAGCAAGCTCCAAGTAAGCTACTCCAAGCACCTACTTTATCGAACGGCGAAGGCATGCTATCGATAAGCTCATGGGCTTCGGCTAATTGACCCGCTCTACCGAGCAAGTCAACCACACAGCCATAGTGATCTTCTGTTGGGTCAACGCCAAATTCATCTTTCATTCTACAGAACAGGTTCTGTCCTTCAGTTACCATTCCCGAATGACTGCACGCTGCAAAAAGTGAAATGAATGTGACCTCATTCGGCTTGACTTCAGCCACCATGTTTTCGAAAAGTGATAACGCGATATCTCCTCTCCCGTGCATACCGTAAGCCATGAACATGACATTCCATGTGATCACGTTTCTTATAGGCATCTTGTCGAACACGTTTCGGGCTAACGTTAAACAGCCACATTTAGCATACATGTCAGCCAGTGCGCTTCCTACGGCAACATCCGATGCCAACAGATTTCTAATAGCGTAAGCATGGATTTCTTTCCCCTTTGCTAGAGCTGATAACGCTGCACATCCTGGAAGAACCGTCATTAATGTTATTACATTCGGTTTACGCTCGTTTTTAACGTTTGGTTCATCTCTTTGTGTCATCTTATGAAGTAGATCCAACGCGTGTTCATGACATCCGCAAACCACATATCCAGTGATCATCGTATTCCAAGAAACCGTATCTTTAACCTCCATGCTATCAAATATGTTTCTTGAAACATCAACCTTTCCAATTCTAGAGTACAAATCCATCAGCGCGTTTTGCACATACCCGTCTTCCGAAAACCCCATTTTCGCGACATAACCATGCACGCCTTCTTTATCACGAAAACGTTCACAGTGCGTAGAAGCTGGCAATACACTCGCCATCGTTGTGGGATTAGGAACAAGCCCTGAAAACTCGATCATTTCAAGAAAAACAATCAATGCTTCATCGTAAAACCCGTTCTGCGTATAACCAGCAAGCATAGCATTCCAATTAGCAAGACTTCTGTGCACAAGGCCATCAAAAACCCTAAAACCATTTGTAACCTCTCTGCAATTGCAATACATATCAACTAACGCGCTACACACGTATGAATTCTCTATCAAATTAGTGTGCCTTAACGCGTAAGCATGAATCTCCTTCCCATGTTCTAGCAACTCCAAATGCGAGCAAGCAGGAAGAACACTCGAAAGTGTAACTCCATCGGGCTTCACCCCTTCTAGAATCATAACCCGAAACACCGCCATCGCATCCTCAAAATTATCTTTCTGCGACAACGAGCTTATCATCGTGTTCCAAGAAACCATGTTTTTACTAGCAAAAAGCTCAAATATCGAAACCGAATCATTAATCCTTCCAAGTTTCGCATACATAGACATCAAAGAATTGTATACAAAACTCATACTTTCCCCAATTCTTAACGCGTAAGCATGAACTTGCTTCCCAAGCATGACACCCCGTCGAGTTTCTAAATTCGAACAAGCAACCGACATGCTCACCAAAGTAAACGAATTCGGCTCAACCTGTTCAAACTGCATTCGCCGAAACATATCCAACGCAAGCTCCCACTCCTCCAGCCTACACAAGGAACCAATCAACGTATTCCATGACACTTTATCTCTCTCAGTAATTTTATCAAACACCTTGAGTACATCATCTAACCCCCCACATTTCCCATAGAAATTCAGCACCGTATTTGCAACCGTTACCGAAGACGCATCATACCCATGTTTAATAACAGCTCCATGAATCTGTTCACCCAAATTGAAGTCTTGAATTTCAGTAACTGCTTTTAAAAGTGCAGGAAAAGCAAAGTTATCCGGATGGTGACCGGCTGTCGTCATGTCGATGTAGACCGAAATAGCTTCGTGGAAGTTGTTTGAACGAGTGTGAGAACGAAGCTGCTCGATCCATGAGGAGTATGAGGTGGGTTTTTGATTTGATGAAGGGGGTTTTGAGGAAAAGCCTAAATTGTGGGGTTTGTGTTGGTGGTGGTGAATTTGTAAAGGGGGAGTGATTCTTAGTGTGGACATTGGTTGGTGAATTCAAAGGTTGTTGTTTTCACAGGATGAATTGAAGAAGATGGAGGGAAATTTGATCTCATCCACGACCAAACTCGTAATGGCCTCACACCCACACTCGTGATGGATATGGATTGGAAATGATTTGCATTTGGGAAATTAACAAAGGTTACTAAGCAATCATATGTACTATCTCATATATATCTTATTCCTCTACTTTTGAAATTATTTTTTTGAAAACCCGGATCGTTATTCTTCAAAATGGTAAAACCTATAGTCCGTAAAACTCAATTCAAAATGGTAAAACCCATATTGTAAAACACAATTTGAAAACCCAGGTCATAAAACGCAATTCTCAATGGTAAACCCCGTAAAACTCAATTCAAAATGATAAAACCCATATTGTAAAACACAATTTGAAATCCTAGGTCATAAAACGCAATTCCCAATGGTATACCCATATCGTAAAACGCAATTCAAAATGGTATAACCCAGAACGTAAAACGCAATTCACAATGATAAAACTCAGATCGTAAAACGCAAAGGTAAAAACCCAGGTCGTAAAACACAATTCATAATGGTAAAATCCAGATCGTAAAACACAATTCGAAAACCTAGGTCGTAAAACGCAATTCGAAAACCCAGGTCGTAAAGCGTATTTCGAAAACCCATGTCGTAAAACACAATTAAAAAACCCAGATCGTAAAACATAATGATTGATGAAATTCTTCAGATTTCTTACACAGACTGAAGTCGAATTCTTCAACGATTAACGAAAATTGAATGTTAGAAACATTAACGAACGAATCGATTGATTCGCTTAAAAAACGAGAAAATTGTGTATAATTAAACTGGGTTTCTTCAAAAAAAGTTGAAGAACACATTTATTGAGTGTTTGAATCATTGATTGATTAAGAAAATCACAATATAATGTAGTGATTATAGAGAGAGAAAGTGAAGAAAATGTTGAGGTTGATGGGTTTTGAAGTTGCAGTGAAAAATAAAGTAAGAAGATGAGATGGGATTAACTAAAATAGATTGATTAAAATGTCATTCCCATTTGTTGAGGTTGATGGGTTTTGAAGCTCCATGAGTAACTAACGTCCTGCAAGGCATGTAACAAAGAGTCAACAACAAGGTTGTCACACCCCTATTTTCCACGTATCACCGGTGGGGCCGGTGGGGAGTATCGTGACGTAGTTGATATCATCATAGTCAAACAACACAAATTTAAAATGCACAGCGAAAGCAAAAAGATAGATTTATTTCAACCGAATAAATATTGTAATATTTAAGTATCACAATGTAGATGAAACAGATCCACAGGCGGATCAAAATAAAGAGGAAACATAGTTCAACATAATATGGCATCCAAGCTTGCGAGACTCTAAGTGATGTTAAGGAGAGGCCAGCCTATTACGCGTAGTACCTGCACTTAATCTTATTGGAAAAATACGTCAGTTTACACTGGTAAATACAATTTAACTTACTCATTTTGAAAAGGTTTAAAATTTGATTTAAATGCACATGGCATAAAAAGATTTTTATAACTTGGGATAATTATTTGAATATAAACTTGTAAAAGATTTACATGTTTCTTATGCGTCCAGTAGCCTGGGTCTACACCGGGTTAAAGATCAATAGACACACCACATGGTATAGTCTCGCAGCAGTTTCCCCCGAAACTGGCGGTTATACCTTAATATTTATGCACAACGGGTGTACGCCTACACCCGTATGCTTAGGTCGTAGCCATTTCGTAAAATGATGCCAAGGATATCCGGGATATGGTCATTAACCCCCCCAAAGGCTTTAAGCAAACAAAACAATTTTAAGGGGTCATTTCAATGATTTAACCTACATTTGATTAAAGATTCAATGCCCGACCAAGCGGTATTTTATATACCGTACCCCAAGCCCGTATAGGGAAAATAAGTTAAAAGTATTTACCTGAGCAAGTATTGTCACAATTAGCAAGTGCAAATATCTTTTACTGGATATCCTATTCTGGAACGAAGGTTTATAATAACCTATTAGAATCCTAACGGGTCTTTAATTTAGCCTAAGCTTAGACCGGTTAGTTTTAAAGAAAGAATACGGTTCAATCGCATGGAAGGCGAAGACCGGTTTAGAATGTGGTTTTGACCCGACAAGCTTGCATGCTTGTTTAATATGGGTAATATAATCACATTCTGGATTTTGAGACAATAAGGATATGGTTTGACCCGTTTCGGCTAAAATGTGTAAACTAGTTACATAAGCCGATCGGAACGCGAAGATGCGTAACAAGTAACCATATGAATCATATACAAGTTCCCTGAGTTAATATGCACTAAATATGTTGTGATATCAGTAAGATATCTTCTATTATGCCCAAAATGATTTTAATTGCAAACCATGCCTCATAAGGGCATTTTGGTCAATTTAAAGGGTATAAAAGAGTTTAATTAGTAACCTGAGTTACAGGTCTGATTTATTTAGTAAATATATTTAATTTAATAAGTTATAACAGTAGGGTATCATGTATATGTGAAATTTATTAATTATAACCATATTATGCACCGAAGGGGCATTTTGGTAATTTCACATAAGCCTAAAAGGTTAAAACTGGAAATCTGAGTTTAAAACCTTTGTTTACTGTTATTATATAAAAATTTACTAAATACATCAGTAGGTATCAAACCTTATATATATAAACTAGTTTTGATACATACTATGTCGTAAAAATGCTTAAAAAGGCGATTTGGAGCCATTTCCGGGTTTTGTATAAAAAGCTGATATTTTTAATATTCCAGAAGGCTCAAAATAATTATTTAACATAACCAATCAGTAGAAAAAGGTTTGAGGTCAAAAGGATTTATAAAACTCATTTTATAGCCCGAAAGGGCAAAACCGGCAATAACCGAAATAAGCTTAAAACTCTAAGTTATGCTCAGCCTAAAAATAAATAAAAATCTCCAAAAATCCCAAAATATTATTTTATATCAGTGGGTAGAAAGTTTGATATTAAAATTTGGGTTTAGATAGGCTATCGGCTAATTACGCCAATTAATTACTAAGAGTGCTTCTAATTACGCTAATGAGCATAACTCTAAATCTAGACCTCCAACTGATATCAAATTTTGGGTACAAGTTTATAAATCAGTAACTAAGGTGTCAACTCTTTTATATTTTCAAAAATTATAGTTTAAGGTCCTTTGGGCATAATGGTCAACATATAAGCGATTAACGGAAACATGCATAAGAATTAGATGTCTAATGAACCAAGTTGTATAATCACCGAGGGTTATACTAACATGAAAGTAGGTCCAAAAGAAGCTCTAAGGCAATCCTAAACTTGGCTTAAATGGGTCAGAACTGAAAGTCAAAGCATAAGTCAAACTATGCGACTTTCGGTTCCAAATCGAGCCTAAACTGAAAATTGTCGAGTTGAACATGTTTAGGCATGTTCTTATATTAATTACCAAGTTATATTAAGGATAAAATAGGTTGCATGAATCCTACATTGCTAATTATGCATTAATTTGACAATAAGCATTCTGTTGACTTTTTAAAGTAAGCTTTGACCCGACAATTGACATAGTTAGAGTGGGAATCTGAGAATACCCTTTTAAGGGTTTATTACCCACATAATTACCTACTTATAGGTATTTTTAATTCGAGATTTGACCGAATAATTATAGCTTAATTTCGAAGTCAAACCTTAATTACGACGGTTTGACTTTTAGCTAATTAACTAAGTTAAACTTAATTAAGAATGATTAGGAACACTTACAATGGTCCTAATTATGATTAGGGACTTAAGAGATGCTTGATTGCTGTCCAGAGAAGCTCCAGAGATGCTTGAAGTTGAGTTTGAATAAGCAAGTCTCAAAGTTCACAACTTCTTCTTCTTATATAGTGCACCAAATGTCACAAGATCTTGCCAAGTAACTCTACCAATGTTGTGAGATGATCCTAGGTGCCCCTATGTGGCTAAATACCACCTATCCAGCCCCTGATTTCGAAAACCATACAAATAAGGCGGTGGAACTGGCTGAACAGGCAGCTGTTAAAAACCTGCTGCCAGCGACAGGCTTACGGACCGTAAGCAAAATCCCTTGCGCTCCGTATCCATCGCTTACAGACCGTAAGCTTAGGTGGTTGCAGTCCGTAACCGACCCTGGTCTGATGCGCCCAGACATGATTCTTACGGACCGTATGCTTAACTGGTTGCGGTCCGTAACCGATCCTTGCGGACCGTAAGCTTTATGCCATACGGTCCGTAACCGATGGTCTGAGGACAAAAACTTTGTAAACTTTAAGCTTTGACCATGCACTTCTCTCCAATCCGAATCTCATGCAATGCTTTTCAGTTGTGGGACCAAATACTCAGACCTTGCATACTTTGCATGCACTTACACCCCTTTGGCACCTTGTGGCAAGTCTTGTAGTGACGGAAATCTCTAGAATATTTGTTTGGACATGCATCAATTTAAATTCAATTCTCTTAACCAAGAATCTAATTTCCTGATTGTAGTAGTGACATTTTAAGAATCCAATTTCCATATAAAAATGGAAATTTTATTTATTTAGAAACAACCGGCTAAGTATATGTTTGATGTTTATCATAATGATTTAAGGTCTTGGGATTTATCACTTGGGTCACTCAGAGGTATTTTAATAACATGTCGCCCTTGGGTCGTTCAGAGGTATTTTAAATAACATGACGCCCTTTTTAAATCCTACCATACATCCTTATTTGATCCGGGTTCCTGACACGTTTACCTTACATGACATGTGTCTTTATTTTATTGGATATGATTTTACGAGGTGTTACATCCTCACCCCCTTAAAAGAAATCTCGACCTCGAGATTTACAAAAACAATTGAGGGTATTTTTCTTTCATCATGGACTCTAACTCCCACGTATATTTGGGACCTCTACGGGCATCCCATTTCACCTTGACAATAGGCACATGCTTCCTTCGAAGCTTCTTTACCTGTCGATCCTCAATCGACAAAGGTTTTTCCACAAATTTCAAGCTCTCATCTATGTGCACATCTGTGTGCGGTATGACTAGCGATTCATCAGCTAGACATTTTTTTAGATTGCAGACGTGGAACACGTTGTGAATACCACTGAGCTCTTCAGGTAAGTTTAACTTATAAGCCACTGTTCCTACATATTCGATGATTTCAAAGGGTCCTATATATCTCGGGCTTAACTTACCTTTCTTACCAAATCGCATCACCCCTTTCCAGGGTGATACCTTAAGCAGAACTTTATCACCAACCTCGAACTTCAGAGGTTTTCGCCTTTTATCCGCATAGCTTTTCTGCCTATCCCTGGCAGCTTTCAGGCGGTCACGAATCTGGACAATCTTGTC